>NC_134797.1:1403313-1568313 GCF_046742065.1 Oratosquilla oratoria | reverse complement strand
CATCCCATTTTATCAGATTCTCTCTATCAGTAATTTCTATGCCTTTTATGATTCTGTAAATAGCTATCAAATCTCCTCTCTCTCTTCTTTGCTCTAGTGTCTGTAGTTCAAGTTTTTCTAGTCTCTCTTCATATGATAGTTTTGAGAGTGTTGGTGCCAATTTTGTAATTGCTCTTTGTATTCTTTCAAGTTTTTTTATACAGTTTTTTGTACTTGGTGACCATATCGTTGCTGCATATTCCAATCTTGGTCTTATCAGGGTGATTAGGATTTTCTTCACCATTTCTTCATCCAGGTATGTAAATGCAACTTTGATTGTTCTTATTAAATTATAAGTTTCTCCAAAAATCTTATTTATATGTTTCTCAGGTGACATATTATTCATAACAATGACTCCCAGGTCCTTCTCATTTTCTACTTTTTTTATTCCTTCTTCTCCCAATTTATATGCTCCTGTTATTCTGTTTTTGCTTTTTCCAAATTCCATTATACTACACTTTTTTGTATTGAACTCCATCTCCCACTTCCTACTCCATTCCTGTACTTTATTTAGATCTCTCTGTAGTGATTCACAATCTTCTTCAGTTTTCACTCTTTTCAGTAGTTTTGCATCATCTGCAAAGAAGCTCATATAGCTTTCAATTCCTTCATCCATATCATTAATATATATAGCAAACATTATTGGGGCCAGAACTGTTCCCTGCGGAACACCGCTTATTACTTCTTCCCATTTTGAATGCTGGTTTCTTATCACTACTCTCATTTTTCTTTCTTGCAAAAAGTCTTCCATCCAATTTAGTAGTTTGCCCTGTATTCCTCCTTCAGTTTCTTATTTCTTAAGCAACTTCTTATGTGGTACTTTGTCAAAAGCTTTCTTTAGATCTAAAAATGCACAGTCCGCCCATCCATCTCTTTCTTGTATTATATCTATTAGCCTTGAATAAAAACATATTAAATTGGTGACGCATGATCGTCCTTGTCTGAATCTAAATTGCCTTGGATTTAACACTTTGTTTTTTCTAAATATTTTACCGATCTACTTTTGATAATTCTTTCACAAATTTTTGCTATTGTACTTGTTAGAGAGACTGGTCTATAGTTGGTAGGTTCTTCTTTATTTCCTCCTTTATATATAGGTACTATATTCGCTTTTTTCCAATCTTCTGGAACTTTTCCTTCTTTCAAGGAACTATTTAGTATGCTATGTATTTTGTCTGCCAGTTTATTCCTGCATTCTTTCAGAATCCAGTTTGCTATTTCATCTGGTCCATGCGATTTTCAGACATCAAGATTACTCAAGTGTATTAATATTTCATTCTTTGTTACTTCTATTTCTTCCATAGGGGGGACTTTCTCTTTCCATTCGTTCTCTTCAGGTTGTATGTTCTCCCTTGTAAACACTGATTTAAAATGTTTGTTCATAATTTCCGCCATTTCCATTTCCTCAGTGTATTCAACTCCCTCTTGTCTTAATTTCTCCAAGTCTTGTTTGTTTTTCAGTTTATTGTTTACAAATCTGTAGAATAGTTTTGGTTGATCTTTACACTTTTCTATGATATCTTTTTCATATTTTCTCTTTTCCTCTCTGCACGTTTGTACATATTCATTTCTATAACAGGTATATATTTTCCATTTTTCAGGTCTTCTGTCTTTTTTCCATCTGGTCCACGCTTTGTCTCTTTTGTCTTTTAACTCCCTACAACTTTTGTTGTACCAGCATTTTACATATTCTTTTTCTTGTTTTTGTCTTGGGACATACTTTTCCACTCCTTTTTTTGTAAATTTTTGTCAAAATATTCCATTTCTCTTCTACTGTTGTTTCTTCTTTGTATATTTCTTCCCAGTTTTCCTTTTGAAAGAATTCTCTTATTTTATCAAAGTTTGTTTTTTCATACATCATTCTTCCTTTTCTATATTGTTCATTTCTTTTCATATATTTTTCTTCATTAAGTTCCAGTTCAATCAATATGTGGTCACTTTTACTTATTGGTGTTTTATATTCAATTTTGTCCACTATTCTAGGTTCGGATGTAATTATTAGGTCTAGTCTCGATGGCTCTTCTTCATTTCTATACCTAGTGTTCTCCTGTATCCATTGTGTCATTGTATGGTCAGTAAACATCTCAAGTAGAGCGTTTTCCCATGAGCCATCTCCACCCTTTACTGTCATTTCTTCCCAGCAGATTTCTTTGCAATTAAAGTCGCCCATCATAACTATTTTTCCTCCCTCTTCCATTATCTTGTTTAATGTTATCTTTGTGTCCTCTAACATACTTTTATGTTCACTCTCTTCCCATGAGGCTGTTTTCGGGGGCACATAATTTATCACAAACTTTCTGCTCTTCTTATCTCTGTCTTCTACTTCCATCATTATCATCTCTACTGTATTCTTTCCATATGTGACACACTTCACGTTTATATCCTTCTTAGTCAGGAACATAGCTCCACCCCCTTCCTTTTTCACTCTGTTTCTAATCCAATAATTATATGCATCATGTCCTACACTGTTGGGTGGTAGTGGACCTTTTAATTTTGTTTCTACAATTCCCATTATGTCCGGTTCTTTTTCTTTCAAATAATCATTCAGCTCATTCAATCCTGTTATTAATCCATCTATATTTGTGTAAGACACTCTTAGTTTTCTGCCACTTCCATTGTGTTCTCTGTTTCCCTTTTGTTTTTCTCTTGTATGTCGACTTTCTTTAGTTTCATATTCACTACTCTCCAATAGAATCTCTCTATTTTTGACTCCGTTCTTATCTCGTTTTTTTCCTTAGCTTCAAGTCTTTTCTGTTTTTCTTCCTCTCTTTCCTCTTTATTCATTTCCCTTTTTATCCATACCTTTTTATATTGTTCACTTGTTGCTAGTTTCCCTGTTTTGGATAAGATATTCTCAGCCGTAGTTTGTGACCTGAATTTAATCTTAATTGGTCTGGTCTTGTCTGTACTATATTTCCCGAGCCTGAATTTCTCTTCGATTTGTTTCATTATTTCTGGTTCATCTTCCTGAACTAATTCTAGTAAATTTCTTACTTTTTCATTTTCCTCTTTGATTCTTGTGGTTCTATCTGGGTTATGTTTCTCTTCCATTCCTAATATAATTATACATTTCTTTCTGTCTACTAAGTCTCTTACTATATTCTCCTTCTGTCTCATCACTTTAATAACTGAGTTTTCAGTTTGTTCATTCATTTGCTGTTTGATTATGTCAGTGAATGCAACTTTGCTATTTTCTTGGATTTTTTTTCCAACCCTCCTTGTTCTCCTTATCATTCTCCTTTAAGACTTTATTCTCTTCTTTTACTTCTTTTAACTGTTTTTTTAATTCTTCAATTTCCTTAGTTAAGTTTTTGTTCGCCTTCTCTAGTTCTTCCAATTTTTCAACCCTCCGTATAATGTTGTTAACATGACCGAACCTACGCTCTAAGTCCTCGATCATCTTATCGACCTTATCGACCTTCTCTTTAAATCCCTGGAAAATATTCTCATCACTTTCTACTGTATTGCTCTTATCTATACTTCTAATCTTTACATTTTTATTAGACATTTCATCGTCGCTCAGCTGGTTGGGGGGCCGTTTGTTTACCTTTCGCCTGTCTGCCTGGGCCAAGTCCTCTCCTTCCTCATTTCCTTCCATTTCCCTCAGCAATCCCTCCCCTTCTCCTCTTTCCCTACTTTCCCACTACCCCACGAGCAACTTCCCCCCACCCTGTAAATACAATAGGCACTTCTCTGCGTTGGGATCCACGAAACTTCAATTTTCTTCAGAACGTCTTCTAAGCCGTCCGTTCGTTGAAGTGTGTGTGTGTGTGTGTGTGTGTTTGTGATATCAGTTTTCCTATTTTGCATAATGTTCAGGTAGGAATACAGTGTAGGAGTTTGGGATTATCTCTAATGGATTGACCTATTTGTTTATGTTTTTGTTGTCTATGTGAGAAGTATTCAACATCTATCCTAATGTTGTATATAATTTATTTGACTTTGTTATCATATAACTGTATTGATTAATTGGTGGGATGTAAGTTTGTTTATTTATTTGTTTGTCTATTCATTTTTTTCAGTGAGTGATAAATTAATGTTGATATTGTTTGTTTCGTGGATGTTATGTCGAGGTTATTTGAATAATTATTGGATATATTTTTGTGGGAATTTTTTTTTTTTTTTTTTTTTTTTTTTTTGTAAGGTGAGTTGTTGTTCATTTCATTACTCTTATATGGATTTTTTATTATTATTTTTTTTTTTAATGAAGTTGACTTGGGGTTTAGAAACAATGTATGTCCTGGGCATGACGTTAAACTGCAACCGCAGCTGTTGAGAGAGACAGCACCTTCCCCCTGCAAGGGCCCTATGGCTAAGGACTACGTCCCTTCTGGTGGTCCTTGTTCTCTTTAGCAGTTGTAGGGCCCGCGTCCTGTCCGGCCATAAGCTTAGCCAGCATTCAGGATAGGAGAAGTAAACCCCAACAGAAAATCCGGAGCGGACCCCCGAAGGCGGTTGGATGGCATACTTGTCTCCTTCCGGCAGCCCCTGCATCTTAAACCGTCCCCAGCCGTCTTGACTGTCTTGCCACTGGACTTGGCGTTTTAGGACGAGAGAGTGAGGCTGATCCTGCGCAAGTCTCCTTCACTTTAATCAAAGTTTCGGGCAAGTCATGACATCAAGCTTAAGAAAAAAAAAAAAGCCCAGTGGCGATAGGGGAGCAACGAAGCATTAGGTGAGGATACACTGGGAGCTGTAGTCGCAAACCTGCACACAGGCGGCTCAGGACATGTGGTCGCTCCTCACTAGACAGTGGCAGCAGTGAAGTCCGGCAGCCTCCTGAGTGACCGAGCGGCCCTCTTTAGGATCGCTCTGCTCGCCTCCTAGCATGAGGACGGGGCTAGAAAAGGTGCCCTAAACATAGGCTGCTATCCCCCAACCCTGTCCAGTTTACCGCGGCTGGTGGGGATCCCTTCTAGCGGTCGAAATATCAAGAAAAAGAAACTAAAGGTGTTCACCTTTGCATCTTGGAACGTGAGAACTCTGCTCGACAACACCAAAGCAGACAGACCGGAGAGAAGAACTGCTCTTGTGGCCAGAGAACTAGCTCGCTACAATGTTGACATAGGTGCTCTCAGTGAAACACGCTTTGCAGACAAGAGCCAACTAACAGAAGCCGGTGGTGGTTACACCTTTTTCTGGAGTGGGCGCAGCAGTGAAGAGAGACGTGAAGCTGGCGTTGGCTTCGCCATTAAAACCATCCATGTACGGAATAAACCAAACATCCCCGAAGGTATTAACGACCGGCTGATGACAATGCAAATACCGCTCAGAAAAAAGGCCAAAGCAACCATTGTCAGTGCCTACGCTCCGACAATAACGAACTCTGACGAGATCAAGGAGAAGTTCTATGAGGAACTGGACTCCCTCATTACATCAGTGAAGTCTGAAAAGCTCATCATCCTTGGAAATTTCAACGCTCGTGTTGGGGCCGATCACCACGCCTGGCACCGCATCCTCGGTAAACATGGCATCGGAAAATGCAATAGCAATGGGCACCTCCTTCTCAGAACATGTTCTGCTCATGACCTAGCCATCACCAACACCATGTTTCGCTTGCCGACCCGGGACAAGACAACCTGGATGCACCCACGCTCTAAGCATTGGCATCTTATTGACTATGTCATTGTGAGGGAAAAGGACATGCGGGATGTGAGAGTGACCAAGGCCATGTGTGGCGCCGAATGCTGGACAGACCACCGTCTGATAATCTCAAAGATGAACTTTCACATTCAGCCCAAGAGAAGACCACAGGGTCAGAAAGTCATGAAGAAACTGAACATCATAGCCCTCAAGAACACAGAGAAGGAACATTGCTTCCAGACACTCTTGCAAAACAAATTCTCCAATTTTCAAATCAACCAAATCAGCATCGAGGATCAGTGGGCATCCTTCAGGGATACAGTTCACTCTGCTGCCCTCGAATCCTTGGGCCCCGCCACCAGAAATCATCAAGACTGGTTCGACGAAAATAATGCAGAAATCCAAAAGCTGCTTGAAGAGAAACATCGCCTGCTCCGGGCCCACCAGAATGACCCCTCCTGTACTGCAAAGAAAGCAGCGTTTACCGAAATACGCAGTAAAATGCAAACAGAGCTACGTCACATGCATGATTCCTGGCTCAGTGCCAAGACCGATGAGATTCAAGGTTACGCCAACAGGCATGACACAAAAAGATTCTATGACGCTCTGAAAGCTGTCTATGGACCTCAGTCTTCTGTATCGTCCCCCCTCCTCAGTGCTGATGGCAGTACTTTGCTGACAGAAAAGAAGTTAATTCTGGAGAGATGGGCAGAACACTTTAACAACGTGCTCAACCGGCCAGCTCAAATCAACGATGAAGCCATTGCACGGCTCCCCCAGGTGCCTACAAACAATGACCTTGATGACCCTCCCTCAGAAGACGAGGTACGCCAAGCGATCAAGCAAATGTCCACTGGTAAAGCCCCAGGCTCTGATGCCATACCTGCGGAAGTCTATAAGTCAGGCGAACCAGTCATTGTCAGCCAGCTCACCAGCCTGTACCAGTCTATGTGGAACAAGAAGCAACTCCCACAAGAGTTCAGAGATGCCACAATTGCCCACATCTACAAGCGTGAAGGTAATCGCCAATCCTGCGACAATCATCGAGGAATCTCCCTCCTATCCATAGCAGGCAAGATCCTGGCTCGTGTCCTTCTCAACCGCTTGTTGGAACACCTGGAGAACTCTGGTCTCCTCCCTGAAAGTCAGTGCGGCTTCCGTGCAGGTCGAGGGACCATCGACATGATCTTTGCTGCCCGTCAACTCCAGGAGAAATGCATCGAGCAATATCGCGACCTCTACACGACCTTTGTTGACTTGACCAAGGCCTTCGACACGGTCAGCCGAGCAGGGCTCTGGGACATCATGGCAAAATTTGGCTGCCCCCGCAAGTTCATAGCAATCGTCCGTCAGTTTCACGATGGAATGACAGCCAGGGTTCTAGACGACGGCGAGCCATCTGAAGCCTTCCCAGTTACCAACGGAGTCAAACAGGGTTGTGTCCTGGCCCCGACTTTGTTCAGCATGATGTTTTCGGCAATGCTGTCTGACGCCTTCAGAAACTGCGAGTCCGGCATCAGTATCAGATACAGATATGACAGAAAACTGTTCAACCTAAGAAGGCTGCAAGCCATCACGAAAGTGAAGGAAACTGTTGTCAGAGACTTCCTGTTTGCCGACGACTGCGCACTTAATGCCAGTGATGAGCAGGAGATGCAACAACATATGGACATGTTTTCCTCAGCCTGTGACAATTTCGGTCTTACCATCAGCCCCAAGAAGACAGAGGTGATGTACCAGCCAACACCAGGGAAACAGCACCAGGAGCCACAGATCCAGGTGAACGGACAGACTCTCCAGGCTGTTGACACCTTCACATATCTTGGCAGTACCCTCTCTCGTAATGCTACCATTGATGCGGAGATCAATAATAGAATCTCCAAAGCAAGCAGCGCCTTTGGGAGACTGAGGAAGAATGTCTGGGAGAGGCGTGGAATCAGTAAAGAGACAAAGCTGAAAGTCTATCGAGAAGTCGTCATCACCACCCTTCTTTATGGCTGCGAAACCTGGACAGCATACCAAAAGCATGAAAGGCAGATCAACCACTTCCATCTCAGATGCCTCCGCAACCTGTTATACATCCGCTGGCAGGACAAAGTCCCCGACACTTAGGTCTTGAAGAAAGCAGACATCCCTAGCGTCATCACCACCATGCGCAAGGCTCAGTTAAGGTGGACAGGACACGTCTCCCGAATGCCAGACAACCGTATCCCAAAGCAGTTCCTCTATGGCGAACTTTCCCCTGGAAAGCGAAAAGTAGGTGAACAGAAAAAGCGCTTTAAGGACGGTCTGAAGGTCACACTCAAGGATTTCGCCATCAGTACGGAAACCTGGGAGTCGCTCGCTGCCGATCACCCCTCCTGGCACAGAGCTGTAGCTGCAAGGGCCTGTACAGCGGAACAGCAGTGCCTCCATCAGGCCGAGCAGAAGCGTCAGGCAAGAAAGGCCAGGACATCCGGCACAAACACCATGGCTCCTACCCACTTTTGCCCTACATGTGGGAGGGGCTTTCTCGCCAGGATAGGCCTGGCCAGCCACCTTCGGACGCATCCTTCCTTAAAAAAAAAATAATAATAAATAAATAAATAAAATAAAATCATGGCCATCTTCGACTTCGAAGGGCGAACAACATGTTTGAGATGGAGGTTTTTGTATGCAAGCAGTACATTTTGTGTATGTTTTTTGATTATTGTTTGGGGAGTTGTCTTTTAATTTTGTGTGTGATCTTTCTGTGTGTCGGTTGGGTTTGTCAGAGCTATATCGTTTCACAATTGAGTTGGTAAGGTGAGAATATTTTATATGTCCAGGTGAAATGCATGGGAGTTTATGCAATCTAACTTTGAGTTTAGACTAATGTATATTGGAGATGGTTCTATTATGTTTACGATTAATGGAGTTAGTATAGTTTTTAGTTGATATTATTAAATTGTGATCTGAAGGAAGGTAGAAAAGTTTTATAGATGGGATAGGCTTGGTAAATAAGAGGATCGTTAATACCGTGTTAACCTTTTGAAACGCACGAAGTCCTGCGTCACTTATAGGAGGAATATCTAGTAGATATGCATGGTTTCTGCTTTATGTGTTGATTTTGTTCATTGTGAGATTTGTCATTGCGTTTTCCTTTATCTATTTTATTTTATTTTTTGTTGGCTTTGGGTGACTACCTGCGATTCTTCCTTGGGGCGGATAAGGTTAGGTGAGGTGGAATTTACTGAGATGTTGATATTGTTGGGTGTGATTGTCTGAAGTAGTTTAAAGTTAATGTGATATTGAGTTGTTATATATGGGTCAACAAGAATTACTTAAATGCATGATGGCAGGGTTGATATTATGGTTAATGTGTTTTAGTATTGTGGATTGTACTTGATAGGTGCATTGTCTTTGATATTTTATAGAATGAGTTTGAAAAATATCCTATAAGTATATTGAGTCACAAATGCACTATATTTCTGGAAATTGGTATATTTACATAGTGCTTGGTATTATGTATAGAATATTATCTTTGTTTTTATAGTATTTGTTTACTTATTTGTATTTGTTTACTTCTATTAGCTGTTGGTTGATATGTACAGTTATTGTGGTAGATCTATGTGAATTTGAAAATTTTATTGTGTATTATTTACTTTAAGTCTTATGAATGTCGAATTTGTTGAATGCTTTAGTTGCGTTGATTTTAAATTTTGGTAGTGATTTATGTGAACATTTATCAGTTTGTCTTACTATATGGATTCTGTTTACTAAATGTTTCCCCTTTATGTGTATACACTTATTAGTTTGTAACTTTCTATTTATATTGAATGTGTATTTAAGTGTAAAAAATTGGGAATCAGGGTACTTAGTGTAGATGTACATGGATTTCATGTGTAGTCTAGATGCACTGTCGGGTGATTGGAGACTGACAGTGCTTCGAAGTTGGTGGCACTTTGTCCGAGATTTTGTTGACGTTTGCATTTCTTCATGCTGTTTGTGTCTCGGGCGGTGGGAGGGAATGGAGAGGGTGGAAATGGTTGGAGTGGTCTTTGTGTGGGTCACGACGTGGAGGGAGTGGGTGTAGGAGGTGGGTAGAGTGATGAGGTTACTCTCGTCGGCTACGCTTGACCGATGCGATAGCGTGGAGGAACGGGGTGGAAGGTCGAGGTCCACCTCTTATCGACCCGAGGCTCCTGGCAGGCCCCGTACGTGAAGTTCTAAAAGGATTAAAGTAAATTGGTAGGTGTGATATGTATGATACTCACGGGAGTGGGGTGGGTTGGGGTGCTGGAGTGGGAAGAGGTTGTAATCGTCTTTTTCGAGGGGACGGTTGTGGAGTCGCCTGGCTTCGTTCTAGAAGTAGGAGAATGAGAGATAAATAGTTTACGTACAGAGTAGATTGTGAGAATGCTTCGCGATGCGTTTGATGACGTTGCGTGTCAGACGGCTCTGTCGGATGGTTGACGAAGTCGATTGGGGGTGGTGTGTATACTGGGCTTGGTAGGGACTTGTAGCTGTCTCGGGCGGAGAGGGGGTGAGTGGGTGGAGGTGATTATGAGCAATACCTCTGTGGGAAGTTTATACCATTCATTAACTACACGGTTAGCAAAGTTGTTTCATCCCACTTCCAAGTTAAATATATTTCCTGGCAGTTTGAGATCATTATTTCTTGTCTAATTCTCATTCAGTGTAAAATCTTTGTCACTTTTGATGTTTTCACTTCTCTTTAGAATCTCAGACCTGTATCAAGTCACCTCTGAGTCTACGCTTTTTTAGGGAAAATATATTCATACGTTTTAGTCGATTTTCGTATGATTTATCTTTTATACTTGGAATCAGTGTTGTGGGTTGCTGTAGGAGACTTGTAGATGAGGCTCGTAGATATTGATATACAAATAAGGTAGATAGAAGGGTAGGTGGCGAGAATTTCATTTTTATGAATTGGGTATTTGGTAGACAACAGTTCGTAGACTAGAAAGTTACACAAGCTTGCTCTCTATCTAGTATTTACAACAGTCTCCCGAGACTTGATTTCATTACTGTATAATGTTCATTAATATACTGCTGTAACAATATGTAAATTATGTCAGTGTGCAGTAAATTCTAGATTACTTGAGTAAGCAGTATTGCATGCGGGATTGTAAAAGCTGTTCTGATTGGAGAAAAGGTGGAGGAGAAAATTAAATTGATTCCCTTAGGGAAGGTTCATAAATCTAAAATTAAAGATCATTGGACTAAAGAAATCATGACGTCATTACAGAACTGACGTAGGAACCAAATTGAGGATTTCCGACGGGAGTCCATTGGTGTAACTTAAAGAACCAAGTGTAGTAATATTTGGGAAGAAAAGGAAGAAAAAAATAAGCTCCGTTTAATTCCCCCTCTCCTATACATAAGATAATACTAAGTGGAACTTAGTGACTATCATACGCAACAAAGACTGCGCTGAAAGGAAAATATAAAGTAAAAGCACGAAAGAAAGACGACACATAAAGACAATAACAGTGTGGTGAATGGGGAAGACATATGGTGGCAAGCTAGGGACGAAATGGATGAAACACAACGCAACTAACAAAGAGGCTGAAGATTGAAATGGGACCTTTCGCAGAGAGCAAATTGATACCAGACACCGCCAGATTTTGTAATTCTTGCCGGAAAATAAATACTTTTTTGGGCAAGTTTTATAAGCTTACAGAGTTGTATCGTTGTACATTATTGTGTCTGAAATTTAAGTCAATTAATTTCATGATTGCAAACGGCATATAGCATTGTTTGAGCCTCAATTTATAATCACAGATGATATTCGTAAAACAGCCTATAATTGTATCAAGCCAAGCAATTTGTCATTTTCTACCGACTTCAATGGACGTATACTGATATATACTTTCATCTGTATACACCAAGCAATAGGCAAATCCATGTAATGTATCGAAAATATAATTTTGCATCGAAGACTTATTTTTTTCGGTACGATAAACTTTGTCTTGAGTTATATATATATATATATATATATATATATATATATATATATATATATATATATATATATATATATATATATATATATTTAATCTGACGTGCAATTTGCCACCGCACACGTAAAATTAGTCATATTTGTTTGAAAATAGCTCCCAGCAGATCAAAGAGGCTATTCTTTACAAAAATGTCGTTAACTTCGTACGTCCGCCACCACTGTTGTTATTTTTTATCTCACTGATTATCTTCATATACAGGACGTGATAGTGATGTCCATTATTTTTCAACACTCCCAGATAAAATGCACAAACCGAAATCAACATCCTCTTATTTTTACTGCTCATAGTTACTTCAGTAAAAATAATTACCTATTTTTAGTTTTACCTTATAATTAAATTAACAAAGCCTTATCATACACCAGTAAGTAAAAATTATAACATTATGAGTCATGTTTTTAATTTTAAATACATTTATGCAACAATTTATGGCGTATCTTTTTTTAGATATAGGTTTCCAAATTAGCTAAGTCACCCCTTTGCCTCGTGAAATCCGAGACAATTGAAAATTCTAGCGCTAATAGGAATCTACGAGCCTGACTGCGAAAGGTCCCATTAGTGCAAAACACTACATCTAAAGGACTTAGTGCAAGATACGGTTACGAAACTGGTACATCAAACTATAAGCAACCACAACCACGCAGTGCACGCAACCACGAGCATGTTGACTACGAGAGGACAACTACAGTAAACGAGAGGACTACGAGGGGAATTACTATTACGAGTGAACGAGGGACGACGAGCAAGTGAACGAAGGAACTACTAGGACGACGAGCTAGTGAACGAGGGGACTACTAGGAAGACGAGGTTGACGTACATGTGAGGTACGCGCCGTACGTGTGAGGACGACTACATAGGAGGCAGTCGATTCAAATGAACTTTAAAGACACTGAAGGTATGACTACGGGACAAAATAAAAGTTTCTCGGGTTACTAAATCAATAGCATTTGCACTATTAATACATAAATTTTTATTAGATAACTGCAGAAAAGCTGTACAAATATAGCTGTACAAATAATGTATCTAAGGGAGATAGACGAGTATTAAGAGTATTAAAAGTACCATGGACAGCGAAGAAAACAAATGAAGAAGTATTGAGAGAAATGGAGACAGATAGGGAATTGATGACAACAATAAGGAAAAGACAGTTGCGATTCTTTGGACATATAATGAGGAGGAAAGGGTTGGAAGAGGTGGTGATGACGGGAATGGTGGAGGGAAGGAGAGCAAGAGGAAAGCAGAGGGAGAAGTATATGGACGGGCTGATGAGGGCGACGGGAAAACAACTCAAACCAGCACAGATGTTACAAGTAACTAGGGACCGTGAACGGTGGCGCTCCATAGTTGCCGAAGTCCAAGAGGATATGGCACGACGGTAAGGTAAGGTAAGATTACCTTCTTCAAGGTTATAGTGAAACTAAAGCAATTAGTCCATATATGATAACAGTGGGAATGCAACAATAGAGAGAAACTAGGAACTTTAGAAGTGATTACAGAAACAGAGGATCTGAATATAGAGTTAGAAGCACATCAAGGAATGCTGGAATTGAATGTTACAATTGTAATAAATGGGGGCATAAAGCACAAGAGTGTTGTTATGAAACTATTTATAGAAACTACAAATATGAGGGTCATCATGAAAATCATTGTAGAAACCCACTTTTCTGTTTGCATCACCAGATAATAGTATATAGAACACAGGATTGTAGACCAATGCCAGATTTTCGTATTCAGCCAGAAACAAGGGAAAAGAAACCCAGACACAAAATAAACCAACACCACAGAGCTAACCATAAAAATACAAATAGACATTATTGTGTTAGGGACAAGAGTGATAGAAGGGTGGAAGAAAACACCAACATCAAAGACAATTATAAATTGACTATAACAATTGGAAGGACTTCTGTAGGACCCCTCATTGCTGATAGTGTTCAGTAAATCTACTCAAATATTTATTCATACAGAATCTATAGTTAATGTTATAACTAGCAAACTGGGAGTGAAAATCTTGGAAACAATTCATTACTCATTGCAAGGAGTAACTGAAAACCAGTTAAAATATTAGGTAAGGAAAGAATAGAGTAATGATGATTATGATGGAAGTGGAGGACAAGGATGGGAAGACCAGGAAGTTTGTGGTAAATTATGTGCCTCCTATAACGGCTTTGTGGGAAGACAGAGAACACAAAAATATGTTAGAAGACACAAGGATAACACTAAATAAGATCATAGAAGATAGAGGAAGAATAATTATGATGGGTGACTTTAATTGTAAACAAATCTGCTGGGAAGAGATGACAGTGAAGGGTGGAGATGACCTATGGGGAAATGTGCTACTTGATATGATTATAGGACATACATTGACGCAATGGATACAAGAGAATACTAGGTATAGAAATGAGGAAGAACCATCGAGACTGGACCTAATAACCACATCAGAACCCGAAATAGTGGACAAGATTGAATATAAGACACCAATAAGTAAAAGTGACCACATATTGGTAGAACTGGAACTAAATGAGGAAAAATACATGGAAAAAACGAACAATATAGAAAGGGAACATTGATGTATGAAAAAACAAACTTTGATAAAAAGAGAGAATTCTTTCAAAAGGCAGATTGGGAAAGGATACACAAGGAGGAAACAACAGTAGAACAGAAATGGAATATTTTGACAAAAACTTATAAAGGAGGGGAAAAGTATGTTCCAAGACAGAAACAAGAAAAAGGATATGTAAAGTGTTGGTACAACAAAAGATGTAGGGAGTTAAAAGACAAAAGGGATAAAGTTTGGACAAAATGGAAAAAAGACAAAAGACCTGAAAAATGAAAAATATATACTAGTTATAGAAATCAATATGTACAAGCGTGCAGAGCAGAAAAGAGAAAATAAGAAAAAGATGTCATAGAAAAATGTAAAGATCAACCAAAACTGTTTTACAGATTTGTAAACAACAAACTGAAAAACAAACAAGAATTAGAGAAACTATGACCAGGAGTTGAATACACAGAGGAAATAGAAATGGCAGAAATTATGAACAAGCATTTTAAATCGGTGTTTACGAGGGAGAACATACTACCCAGAGATATCGAGTGGGAGGAAAAAGTCCCCCCCCCCCCTATGAAAGAGATACAAGTAACAAGGAATGGAATAATGAATCACTTGAGTAATCTCGATATCAGAAAATCGCATGGACCAGATGAAATGGCAAAGTGGATTTTGAGAGAATGCAGGAATGAACTAACAGACAAAATACATAGTCTAATAAGTAGTTCACTGAAAGAAGGAAAAGTTCCAGAAGATTGGAAGAGATCAAATATAGTACCAATATATAAAGGAGGGGAAACAAGGAAGACCCTACTAACTATAGACCGGTCTCTCTTACAAGTACGATAGCTAAAATTTGTGAAAGAATCATCAAAATTAGATGGGTAAGGCATTTGGAAAAAAACAACATACTAAATCCAAGGCAATTTGCATTTAGACAAGGACTATCATGCGTCACAAACTTGATGTGTTTCTATTCAAGGCTAATAGATGTAATGCAAGAAAGAGATGGATGGGCTCATCGTGCATTTCTAGACCTTAAAAAAGCTTTTGATAAGGTGCCACATAAGAAATTGCTAAAGTAATTAGAAACTGCAGGAGGAATTCAGGGGAAACTGCTGAAGTGGATGGAAGACTTCTTGCATGAAAGAAAAATGTGAGTGGTGATAAGAGACAAACACTCAAATTGGGATGAAGTGATTAGTGGAGTTCCACAAGGAACAGATCTGGCCCCAATAATGTTTGCTATATATATTAATTATATGGATAAAGGAATTGAAAGTTTTATGAGTTTCTTTGCAGATGATGCAGAATTGTTTAAAAAAGTGAACATTATAGAAGATAGTGAGTCGCTACAGAGTGATTTCAATAAAGTATGGGAATGGAGTAGGAAGTGGGAGATGGAATTCAATATTAAGAAGTGTAGCATAATGGAATTTGGAAAAAGTAAAAAAAAGAATAGTGGGATCATATAAACTGGGAGAGGAAGAAATCAAAGAAGTAGGAAATGAGGAGGACCTGGGAGTCTTTATTATGAATAATATGTCCCCTGAGAAACATATAAACAAAAATTTTGGAGGAACTTATAATTTAATAAGATCAATCAAAGTGGCATTTACATACCTGGACGAAGAAATAGTGAAAAAAAATACTGATCACTTTGATAAGACCAAGATTGGAGTATGCAGCGACGACGTGGTCACCAAGTACAAAAAAATGTATAACAAAACTTGAAAGAATACAAAGAGCAATTACGAAATTGGCACCAACACTCTCAGAAATATCATATGAAGAGAGACTAGCAAAACTTAAAGCTACAGACATTAGAGCAAAGAAGAGACAGAGAAGACTTGATAACTATTCATAGAATCATGAAAGGCATAGAAACTATTGATAGAGAGGATCTAATAAAATGGGATATTAGAGATACACAAAGAAAATCAAGGAAGACAGTTATAGAAGAGACCTAAAAAAAAAAACAGCTTTCCCCACAGGGTAATAGACGTTAGGAACAAGTTAGATGAGAATGTGGGTGTGCAAAAACGATACACGAATTTAAAAACAGTCTAGATAAAATGAGATATGAAGACGTGACACCGCGAGTATAGCTACCATTCCCGTAAAATACAACTAAGTCAATACAACTAGGTAAATACAAACACACACACACACACACACACACACACACACACACACACACACACACACATATATGTGTGTGTGTGTGTGTGTGTGTGTGTGTGTGTGTGTGTGTGTGTGTGTGTGTGTGTGTGTGTGTGTGTGTGTGTGTGTGTGTGTGTGTGTGTGTGTGTGCATTTTCCAGTATTTCGGGTTCTGATGTGATTATTAGGTCCAGTCTCCATGGTTCTTCCTCATTTCTATACCTAGTATTCTCTTGTATCCATTGCGTCATTGTATGTTCTATAATCATATCAAGTAGTACATTTCCCCATAGGGAGTCTCCAACTTTCACTGTCATCTCTTCCCAGCAGATTTCTTTTCAATTAAAGTCATCCATTATAACTATTCTTCCTCCATCTTCCATTACCTTATTTAATGTTACTCTTGTGTCTTCTAACATATTTTTGTGTTCTCTGTCTTCCCACGAAGCCGTTATAGGAGGCACATAATTTACTACAAACTTCCTACTCTTCCCATCCCTGTCCTCCACTTCCATCATAATCATCTCTACTCTATTCTTTCCATATGTAACATTCCTCACATTTATATCCTTCTTAGTCAGGAACATAACACCACCCCCTCTCTGTTTCTAGTCCAATAATTATATGCACCATGTCCTACACTGTTGGGTGGTAGTGGACCTTTCAATTTTGTCTCTACAATTCCCATTATGCCCGGTTCTTTTTCCTTCAGATAATCATTCAGTTCGTTCAAGCCTGTTATTAAACCATCTATGTTTGTGTAAGACACTTTTAATTTTCTGCTACTTCCATCATGTATTCTGTTTCCTTTCCGTTTTTGTTTTTGTTTTTCTGCTGTGAACCATTTCCCCACTCATATCCACTACTCTCCAATAGAATTTCTCTTTTTCTGACTCTGTACATTTCTTGTTTTGTTTTTTCTTAGCTTCTAGTCTTTTTGTGTTCTCATCCTCTCTTTCTTCTTTATTCATTTTTCTTTTCATCCATACCTGATTATATTGATCACTGTCTGCTAGTTTCCCTGCTTTTGCTAAGATATTCTCTGCTGTCGTTTGTGACCTGAATTTGATCTTAATTGGTCTGGCCTTATCTGTATTGTATTTCTCTATTATATATATTTCCTCAAATTCTTTCCCTGTTTCTTGTCCATCTTCTTGAACTACTTATAATATCTCGTTTACCTTTTCCTTTTCCACTTTCACTCTTGTGGCCCTATTTGGATTATGCTTCTCTTCCATCCCTAATATAATTATACATTTCTTTTTGTCAGCCAAGTCTCTCACTATATTCTACTCTCTCATCACTTTAATAACTGTGTCCTCAGTTTGTTCTTTCATCTGTTGTGTCACTATATCTCTAAATACAATTTTGTTGTTTTCTTGGACTTTTCTCCAACCTTGTGCTTCTTTTGATATGGACTCTTTATTCTCTTTATTATTATTCTTTAATTCCTTATTGGCATCTTTTGCATCTTTTAATTTTCTTTTTAATTCTTCCATTTCTTTAGTTAGGTTCTGATTCTCCTTCTTTAGTTCTTCCAGTTTATCAACTCTTTGGGCAACTAGTGTTAATTTTTTTTTTTTTTTTTTTTAGTTTCTCCTCTAGATTTACTAGTCGGATGAGGTTGTCACCTCCTCCCTAATTAAATCCATAAAAGTAATTATCTTCTCTTTCCATTGAGCTGCTATTATCTATATTTCTGCTTTTGACACCTCTGCTTCCTTGTTCTCCCTCGTCTGTGTGTTCTGCACCCCTATTGTTTACACCCCTTCTAACATCAGGGGCCCGTTCGTCCCCTTCCTCACTTCCTTCCATTTTCCTCATTAATCCATCTCTTTCTCCTTTTTCTTCACCTTTCCACTACACCACGAGCTTTCCCCTTCCCTACTAATACAACAAAGTTACTCCCTCATTGTTGAGATCGATGAAAATTGAATTTTTGATGGAGTTCCAAACTTTGCTGGCCCTTCTACCGAAGTGTGTGTGTGTGTGTGTGTGTGTGTGTGTGTGTGTGTGTGTGTGTGTGTGTGTGTGTGTGTGTGTGTGTGTGTGTGTGTGTGTGTGTGTGTGTGTGTATTTACCTAGTTGTATTTTACGGGAAGGGGAGCTATGCTCGTGGTGTCCCGTCTTCATATTTCATTTTATCTAAACTTATTTTTAAATTCATGTATTGTTTTTGCACACACTACTTTCTCATCTAACTTGTTCCAACTGCCTATTACTCTGTGAGGAAAGCTGTTCTTTTTCAGATCTCTTCTATAGCTGTCTTTCTTGATTTTCTTTCCTTGTCCTCTTGTATTTCTATCATCCCATTTTACTAGGTCCTCTCTATCAGTAATTTCTATGCCTTTCATGATTCTGCAAATAGTTATCAAATCTCCTCTCTCTCTTCTTTGCTCTAGTGCCTGTAGCTCAAGTTTTGCTAGTCTCTCTTCATATGATAGTTTTGAGAGTGTTGGTGCCAATTTTGTAATTGCTCTTTGTATTCTTTCAAGTTTTTTTATACAGTTTTTGTACTTGTTGACCACATCGTTGCTGCATATTCCAATCTTGGTCTTATCAGAGGGATTAGTATTTTCTTCACCATTTCTTCATCCAGGTATGTAGATGCCACTTTGATTGTTCTTATTAAATTATAAGTTTCTCCAAAAAGATTATTTATATGTTTCTCAGGTGACGTATTAATCATAGTAATGACTCCCAGGTCCTTTTCATTTTCAACTTTTTTTTATTCTTTCTTCTCCCAATTCATATGATCCTGTTATTCTGTTTTTGCTTTTTCCAAATTCCATTATACTACACTTTTTAATATTGAACTCCATCTCCCACTTCCTACTCCATTCTCAGACTTTATTTAGATCACTCTGTAGTGATTCACAATCTTCTTCCGTGTTCACTTTTTTTAATAGTTTTTCAGCATCTGCAAAGAAGCTCATATAACTTTCAATTTCTTCATCCATATCATTAATATATATAGCAAACATTATTGGGGCCAGAACTGTTCCTTGTGGAACACCACTTCTTACTTCATCCCAATTTGAGTGTTTGTCTCTTATCACTACTCTCATTTTTCTTTCTTGCAAAAAGTCTTCCATCCATTTAAGCAGTTTGCCCTGTATTCCTCCTTCAGTTTCTAATTTCTTAAGCAACTTCTTATGTGGTACTTTGTCAAAAGCTTTTTTTAGGTCTAGAAATGCACAGTCCGCCCATCCATCTCTTTCTTGTACTATATCTATTAGCCTTGAATAGAAACATATTAAATTGGTGACGCATGATCGTCCTTGTCTGAATCCAAATTGTCTTGGATTTAGCACTTTTTTTTTTTTTTTTTTTTACCCATCTACTTTTGACAATTCTTTCACAAATTTTTGCTATTGTACTTGTTAGAGAGACTGGTCTATAGTTGGTAGGGTCTTCTTTATTTCCCCCTTTATATATAGGTACTATATTTGCTTTTTTCCAATCTTCTGGAACTTTTCCTTCTTTCAAGAAACTGTTTAGTATGCTATGTATTTTGTCTGCCAGTTCATTCCTGCATTCTTTCAAAATCCAGTTTGCTATTTAACCTGGTCCATGCAATTTTCTGACATCAAGATTACTTAAGTGTTTCATTATTTCATTCTTTGTTACTTCTATTTCTTTCATAGGGGGGAACTTTCTCTTTCCATTCGATCTCTTCAGGTTGTATGTTCTCCCTTGTAAACACTGATTTAAAATGCTTGTTCATAATTTCTGCCATTTCTATTTCCTCTGTGTATTCAACTCCTCCTTGTCTTAATTTCTCCAAATCTTGCTTGCTTTTCAGTTTGTTGTTTACAAATCTGTAAAATAATTTTGATTGATCTTTACATTTTTCAATGACATCTTTTTCATATTTTCTCTTTTCCTCTCGGCACACTTGTACATATTCATTTCTATAACAAGTATATATTTTCCATTTTTCAGGCCTTTTGTATTTCTTCCATTTATCCAAGCTTTATCTCTTTTGTCTTTTAACTCCCTACAACTTTTGTTGTACCAGCACTTTACATATTCTTTTTCTTGTTTTTGTCTTGGGACATACTTTTCCACTCCTTTTTTATCAATTTTTGTCAAAACATTCCATTTCTCTTCCACTGTTGTTTCTTCTTTGTATATTCTTTCCCAGTTTTATTTTTGAAAGAATTCTCTTATCTTACCAAAGTTTGTTTTTTCATACATCATTCTTCCTTTTCTATAATGTTCATTTCTTTTCATGTATTTTTCCTCATTTAGTTCCAGTTCAATCAATGTGGTCACTTTTACTTATTGGTGTTTTATATTCAATATTTTCCCCTATTCTAGGTTCAGATGTGATTATTAGGTCTAGTGTTCTCCTGTATCCACTGTGTCATTGTATGGTCAATAATCATCTCGAGTAGAACATTTCCCCATGAGCCGTCTCCACCCTTTACTGTCATCTCTTCCCAGCAGACTTCTTTGCAATTAAAGTCGCCCATCATAACTATTCTTCCTCCATCTTCCATCATCTTATTTAATGTTATCCTTGTGTCCTCTAACATACTTTTATGTACACTCTCTTCCCACGAGGCTGTTTTTGGAGGCACATAATTTATCACAAAATTTCTGCTCTTCTTATCTCTGTCTTCCACTTCGATCATAATCATCTCTACTGTATTCTTTACATATGTGACACTCCTCACGTTTATATCCTTCTTAGTCAGGAACATAACTCCACCCCCTTGCTTTGTCTTTCTGTTTCTAATCCAATAATTATATGCATCATGTCCTACACTGTTGGGTGGTAGTGGACCTTTTAATTTCGCTTCTACAATTCCCATTATGTCCGGTTCTTTTTCTTTCAGATAATCATTCAGCTCTTTCAATCCTGTTATTAATCCATCTATATTTGTGTAAGACACTTTTAGTTTTCTGCCACTTCCATTGTATTCTCTGTTTCCCTTTTGTTTTTCTCTAGTATGTCGTATTTCCTTACTTTCATATTCACTACTCTCCAATAGAATTTCTCTTTTTCTGACTCTGTTCTGTTCTCGTTTTTTTTTTTTTCTTAGCTTCATGTCTTTTCATTTTTTCCTCCTCTCTTTCCTCTTTATTCATTTCTCTTTTTATCCATACCTTTTTATATTGTTCACTGTTTGCTAGTTTCCCTCTTTTTGCTAAGATATTCTCTGCTGATGTTTGTGACCTGAATTTAATCTTAATTGGCCTGGTCTTATCTGTACTGTATTTTTCGAGTCTATACATCTCTTCAATTTGTTTCATGATTTCAGATTCATCTTCCTAAACTAATTCTAGTAAACTGCTTACTTTTTCTTTTTCCTCTTCTATTCTTGTTGTTCTATTTAGATTATACTTATCTTCCATTCCTGATATAATTATACATTTCTTTTTATCTACTAAGTCTCTTACTATATTCTCCTTCTGTCTCATCACTTTAATAACTGAGTCTTCATATTGTTCTTTCATTTGCTGTTTTATTATGTCAGTAAATGCAATTTTACTGTTCTCTTGGATTTTTTTCCAACCCTGTGCTTCTTTTGCTATGGACTCTTTATTCTCTTTGTTATTCCTCTTTAATTCCTCATTCTTATCTTTTACTTTTTTAACTGTCTTTTTAATTCTTCTATTTCTTTAGTGAGGTCTTTGTTCACCTTCTCTAATTCTTCCAATTTTTCAATTCTCTGCCCAATCTTTGTTATTTTACCGAACCTACTCTCCCAATGTTCGGGGGAGGTTGGTATCCCCCCCCCTCATTAAATCCCTGGAAATTATTATCTTCATCTTCCATTGTGCTGCTCTTATCTATATTTCTAATCTTTACATTTTTGTTAATCCCTTCTTCACCAAAATCATCATCGGTCCCTCGCTTGTTTACAAGACGCCTGGCCTCCTGGACCAAGTCCTCCCCCTCCTCATTTCCTTCCATTTCCCTCAGTAATCCCTCCCCTTCTCCTTATTTATCACCTTACCACTACACCACGAGCTTTCCCCTTCCCTGTAAATACAATAAGGTACTTCCTTGACGCTGAGATCCACGAAAATTTCACTTTTTCTTTGGAACTCTAATCTTCGCCGTCCATCCGACGAATGTGTGTGTGTGTGTGTGTGTGTGTGTGTGTGTGTGTGTGTGTGTGTGTGTGTGTGTGTGTGTGTGTGTGTGTGTGTGTGTGTGTGTGTGTGTGTGTGTGTGTGTGTGTGTTCGGTACTTTTAGATATAACATGTATATATATATATATATATATATATATATATATATATATATATATATATATATATATATATATATATATATATATATATATATATATATATCTATCTGAGGAAGGTGGAAGAGAAAGACACGGGTCTAAGGCCGGGTTTATTCCTGACCGGTTTCGCTTAAAGCTTCTTCAGAGGATTGATTTTCCTGGATAACGCTGACAGTATACATAGTAGACCCGACATCACAATCCCACGAACTGGGAAAGGGGACGCGGGTGGGTGGACAGAGATCTGTAAATAATTAATTCATTGAAAATAAATAGAATAAAATTAAACGAGTTTCCCAAATCATGTATTAAAGATGAGTGAAAGTGCAAAAATTATAAGAAAAGTTGTGGGTGTAGAATGTGTGCAACCTGCCTGGAACTGGGCTATCCAGAGGCCTTTTTGTCCACTCAAGAAAGCACAAAACATCAGACGACGTAAGGACCCGGTCAAACGGGACACACCATACTTGATTGTTCCGGGATCTAGTCTCACTTACTCACTGGGAGCCGCTCTACGGCCGCTTGGGCTGGAAATTATTAATGACACAGGTAAGAGAATAAGGCATTTGGTAACACCAATTACAAAAGTAAGTAATGACCTAAGGGTAGTCTACAAGATCCCCTGAAGCAAATGTACTTTAGCGAAAGCTATAGAAGTCTTCAAAATAGAATTAGGGAGCACAATGCGGATTTGAAAAACCATCGCCTCTCAAATGCAGTGGTGGGCCAAGCAGACAAAGAAGAACATCTACCCAACTGGCAAGAGGCAAAAGTATTGAGAAAAGGCCTGACAAGGAGACAGCGTTATCCAGGAGCATCAACCCTCTGAAGAAGCTATAAGCGAAACCGGTCAGGAATAAACTCGGCCTTAAACCCGTGACTTTCTCTTCCACCTTCCTCAAACCTGTCACAATGTCACAACATATATATATATATGTGTGTGTGTGTGTGTGTGTGTGTGTGTGTGTGTGTGTGTGTGTGTGTGTATTTACCTAGTTGTATTTTCCTAGTTGCATTTTACGGGAAGGGGAGCTATGCTCGTGGTGTCCCGTCTTCATATATCATTTTATCTAAACTGTTTTTAAATTCATGTATTGCTTTTGCACACACCACTTTCTCATCTAGCTTGTTCCAAATGTCTATTACTCTGTGGGGAAAGCTGTTCTTTTTCAGATCTCTTCTATAACTGTCCTTGATTTTCTTTCCATGTCCACTTGTATTTCTATCATCCCAAATCTCCTCTCTCTCTTCTTTGCTCTAATGTCTGTATTTCATGTTTTCCTTATCTCTCTTCATATGATAGGTTTGAGAGTGTTGGTGCTAATTTTGTAATTGCTCTTTGTATTTTTTCAAGTTTTGTTATACAGTTTTTTTGTACTTGGTGACCACATTGTCGCCGCATATTCCAATCTTGGTCTTATCAAAGTGATTAGTATTTTCTTCACCATTTCTTCATCCAGGTACGTAAATGCCACTTTGATTGTTCTTATTAAATTATAAGTTTCTCCAAAAATCTTGTTTACATGTTTTTCAGGTGACATATTATTCATAATAATAACTCCTAGGTCCTTCTCATTTTCTACTTTTTTATTCCTTCTTCTCCCAATCTATATGATCCTATTATTCTTTTTTTGCTTTTTCCAAATTCCGTTGTACTACACTTCTTAGTATTGAATTCCATCTCCCACTTCCTACTCTATTCCCATACTTTATTGAGATCACTTTGTAGCGACTCAGTCTTTTTCCGTGTTCACTTTTTTCAACAATTTTTCATCATCTGCAAAGAAGCTCATATAACTTTCAATTAACTTTCATTGATATATATTACAAATATTATTGGGGCCAGAACTGTTCCTTGTGGAACACCACTTATTACTTCATCCCAATTTGAGTGTTTGTCTCTTATCACCCCTTTCATGCAAAAAGTCTTCCACCCATTTAAGCAGTTTGCCCTATATTCCTCCTGTAGTTTCTAATTTCTTAATCAACTTCTTATGTGGTACTTTGTCAAAAGCTTTTTTCAGGTCTAGAAATGCACAATCAGCCCATCCATCTCTTTCTTGTATTATATCTATTAGCCTTGAATAGAAGCACATTAAGTTTGTGGCGCATGATCGTCCTTGTCTGAATCCAAATTGCCTTGGATTTAGTACGTTATTTATTTTTTTTCTAAATACCTTACCCATCTACTTTTGATCATTCTTTCACAAATATTTGCTATTGTACTTGTTAGAGAGGCTGGTCTATAGTTAATGGGGTCTTCTTTATTTCCCCCCTTTATATATAGGTACTATACTTGCTCTTCTCCAATCTTTTGGAATTTTTACTTCTTTCAAGGAATTGTTTATTATGCTATGTATTTTGTCTGCCAGTTCATTCCTGCATTCTTTCAAAATCCAGTTTGCTATTTTATCTGGTCCATGCGATTTTCTGACATCAAGATTATTCAAGTGTTTCATTATTTCATTCCTTGTTATTTCTATTCCTTTAAAAGGGGAGGGGGACTTTCTCCTCCCATTCGATATCTCTAGGTTGTATAATCTCCCTCGTAAACACAGATTTAGAATGCTTGTTCATAATTTCTACCATTTCTGTTTCCTCTGTGTATTCAACTCCTCCTTGTCGTAGTTTCTCTAATTCTTGTTTGTTTTTCAGTTTGTTGTTTACATATGTGTAAAATAGTTTTGGTTGATCTTTACATTTTTCAATGATATCTTTTTCATATTTTCTCTTTTCTTCTCTGCACGTTTGTACAAATTCATTTCTATAACTAGTATATATTTTCCATTTTTCAGGTATTTTGTCTTTCTTCCATTTTGTCCAAGCTTTATCTCTTTTGTCTTTTAACTCCCTACAGCTTTTATTGTACCAGCACTTTACATATCCTTTTTCTAGCTTTTGTCTTGGGACATACTTTTCCACTCCTTTTTTATCAACTTTTGTCAAAATATTCCATTTCTCTTCCACTGTTGTTTCTTCTTTGTATATTCTTTCCTATTCTTCTTTTTGAAAGAATTCTCTCACTTGATAAAAAAAAATTCATACATCAATCTTCCTTTGCTATATTGTTCATTTCTTTTCGTGTATTTTTCATCATTCGGTTCCAGTTCAACCAATATGTGGTCACTTTTACTTATTGGTGTTTTATATTCAATCTTGTCCACTATTTCAGGTTCTGATGTGATTATTAGGTCCAGTCTCGATGGTTCTTCTTCATTTCTATACCTGGTGTTCTCTTGAATCCATTATGTCACTGTATGGTCAATAATCATCTCAAGTAGAGCATTTCCCCATGAGTCGTCACCACCTTTTACTGTCATCTCTTCCCAGCAGACTTCTTTGCAATTGTTGCGTGATCGCAAGTATGTGTTCCTTTGTAATAGATGTACTTTTCATGTTACCACTTGTTTCGGGTAGTTGTAGCCACGCCCTAATTTTTTCGTCTTTCTGAATTACCGATCGTATGAAATATAATATTCTCTGTTCCGTGTGTATTATTCCTTTGTTATCCTTTTATTTTAGTTAGTTAGGATATTGTTTATATTGTATATTGTACCTTATTATGTTGATAATATCTGTATGTGTATTGTTATTCTACTCACCCTGCCTGTAATGAAATAAATAATAACGGCTTGTGAGTTAGCAACTGCGGCCCCCTCATGGTGACCGCAGTCACGAGTGAATACGCATTCGTATTCTTTCTCTCTCTAATTTCTGAACCCGTACAGAGCGGACACTTCCCGCTCCTCTATAAAATCTCTAGGTTAAGTGTGTTAGGTGGACCCTAGTGGTAACAAGTGGTCCGGGTAGGCATAAAATAAGTGTGTGTGTAGTGCTAAGTGAAATGTACATAATTTATGTTAGAACACCATAGTTTTGCCTTAACCTTGCCCTTTGAGTTATCCACCGGTCACCTAAACCTATTGACATACGTGCTTGAAGGTACTGCACAGATTTATTTGATGTGCAGTACATTGTTACCCTGCCATTTAGGCTCAATATGGTTCGTCGATGATTGGAGGTAGAATTGTTTCTCCAATTAAGATTGGGCATTAATGGGAGGCGTAACACAATTAAAGTCGCCCATCATAACTATTCTTCCTCCATCTTCCATTATCTTATTTAATGTTATCCTTGTGTCTTCTAACATACTTTTATGTTCTCTCTCTTCCCACGAGGCCGTTTCTGGAGGCACATAATTCATTACAAATTTTCTGCTCTTCCTATATTTGTCTTCCACTTCCATCATAATCATCTCTACTCTATTCTTTCCATATGTGACATTCCTCACGTTTATATCCTTCTTAGTCAGGAACATAACTCCACCCCTTTGTTTTGTCTCCCTGTTTCTAATCCAATAATTATATGCACCATGTCCTACACTGTTGGGTGGTAGTGGACCTTTTAATTTTGTCTCTACAACTCCCATTATGTCCGGTTCTTTTTCTTTCAGATAATCATTCAGTTCGTTCAAGCCTGTTATTAATCCATCTATATTTGTGTAAGACACTCTTAATTTTCTGCTACTTCCATTGTATTTTTTGTTTCCCTTTGGTTTTTCTCTGTTATGTGCCTTTTCCTCACATTCATATTCACTACTCTCCAATAGAATTCCTCTTTTTCTGACTGTTCTTTTCTCGGTTTTTTTTTTTTTTTTCTTAGCTTGTCTTTTCGTTTTTTCCTCCTCTCTTTCCTTTTTATTCATTTCTCTTTTTATCCATGCCTTTTTATATTGTTCACTGTCTGTTAGTTTCCCTTTTTTTTAAGATATTCTCTGCTGTCGTTTGTGACCTGAATTTAATCTTAATTGGTCTGGTCTTATCTGTACTATATTTCCCGAGTCTACACCTCTCTTCAATTTGTTTCCCTATTTCAGGTTCATCTTCCTGAACTAATTCTAATATATTATTTACTTTTTCTTTTTCCTCCGTCATTCTCGTAGTCCTGTTTAAGTTATACTTCTCTTCCATCCCTAATGTAATTATACATTTCTTTTTATCTGCTAAGTCTCTTACTATATTCTCCTTCTCCCTCATTACTTTAATAACTGTATTTTCAGTTTGTTCTTTCATCTGCTGTGTCACTATGTCTTTAAATGCAATTTTATTATTCTCTTGGACTTTCTTCCAACCCTGTGCTTCTTTTACTATGGACCCTTTATTCTCTCTATTATTCCTCTTTAATTCCTCACTCTCATCTTTTACTTCCTTTAACTGTTTTTCAATTCTTCTACTTCTTTAGTTAGGCTTTGATTTCCTTCTTTAATTGTTCCAATTTATCAACTCGCTGTGCAATCTGTGTGAGTTGACCTAGCCTACTTTCCCAGTGTTGAGCCATTTTTTCTAGTCTTTCCTCTAGCCTTGCTAATCGGGGGAGGTTGGCATCCCCCCCTTCATTAAATCCATTGAAATTATTATCTTCACTTTCTATTTTGTTGTTCTTATTCATACTCCTAAACTTAACGATTTTACTGAAATTATTCACTTCTCCAGCGTCAGCTGAGGACCTTTTGTTGACATTTTTTTCGTCAGGTGGCGCCCTTGCGCCTCCTTCCTCATTTTCTCCCATTCCCCTCAGTAATCCCTCCCCTTCTCCTTTTTCATCACCTTCCCACTACACCACGAGCTTTTCCCTTCCCTATAAATGCAAAAAGGTACTTCCTCGTTGTTGAGATCCACGAAAATTTCACTTCTTCTTCAGAGCTCCAATCCTCGCTGTGAATCGGTCTACGTATGTGTGTGTGTGTGTGTGTGTGTGTGTGTGTGTGTGTGTGTGTGTGTGTGTGTGTGTGTGTGTGTGTGTGTGTGTGTGTGTATTCACCTCGGATCTGCTGCAGTCTCTGTCGAGACAGCCAGACACCACCCTACGGCAGTGAGCTCAGAGCTCATTATTTGCCGATCTCTGGGTAGGTCTGAGACCACTCACACACCACACACCGGGACAACAAGGTCACAACTCCTTGACTAACGTCCCGTACCTACTCACTGTTAGGTGAACAGGGGTTACACGTGAAAGGAGACAAACCCAACTTATCTCCGCCCGGCCGGGGAATCGAACCCCGGTTCTCTGGCTTGTGAGGCCAGTGCTTTACCAATCCACCACCGTGTGTGTGTGTGTGTGTGTGTGTGTGTGTGTGTGTGTGTGTGTGTGTGTGTGTGTGTGTGTGTGTGTGTGTGTGTGTGTGTGTGTGTGTGTGTGTGTGTGTGCCCAAAGTGGCTCGACAAAGAAACTGAAAAAAGTATTGCTAAAAAGAGACAGGCTTATAAGAAATATAAGTGCTCGAGTGTATCTAATGACTATGAAAGTTATGTATCAATACAGAGAGATTTGAAAAAGACAATAAGAAAAAGAAAACGACAATACGAAATGAACATCGCTGAGAAATCCAAAGAGAATCCCAAAGAATTCTATAGTTACATTAGAGATAAAAAGGTTGTTCGGAATCACATTGGTCCACTATTATCTGCTGACGGTCAACTTGAATATTCAAATGAAGGAATGTGTAATATCTTAAACAATTATTTTAGCTCGGTATTCGTAAACGAAACACCTCAAGGTGAATTCCAAACTGAAACCTGTGAAAAGTCTAGGGTAAACTTACTCGGTACGGTAAATATAACAAAAGAAAAAATTAAAAGGTGTATAGACAAACTCAAAGTTAATAAAACACCAGGGCCTGACGGTTGGCATCCAAGAATCTTAAAGGAATTGAAAAATGAGATTGTTGTTCCATTAGAAATTATTTTCAAGAAATTCATCATATCCGGAGATGTCCCAAGAGAATTGAAGCTAGCTAACGTTACTCCCATATTCAAAAAAGGTGACAAAAAGAAACCAAATAACTATAGGCCTATAAGTTTGACTTCAATCGTAGGAAAAATAATGGAAACTATCATCAGAGATGCTATCGAACATCATTTAGAAAGTAACCGTTTGATAAATGATAGCCAGCATGGTTTCAGACGGAAACGTTCTTGCGTGACTAACTTACTCGAATTCTACAACACAGTTATCTCGAATTATGACAAAAGAAACAATATAGATTTAGTATATCTAGACTTTGCAAAAGCTTTTGATACCGTCCCACACGAAAGACTACTTACTAAATTAGCTTTGCATGGAATAAGTGGTAGCCTATTAGGTTGGACTAGTAATTGGTTGAATGATCGAAAACAGAGAGTTGTTTTAAATGGACAAACTTCTGGATGGAAAAGTGTTGCAAGTGGAGTTCCTCAGGGTTCCGTTCTTGGGCCACTTCTATTCATAGTATATATAAATGATATAGACCATGGACTAAAATCTACTGTTTCCAAATTTGCTGATGATACAAAACTGTGCGGAGTGGCAAATGATCACTCAAACCAATTAGATATTCAAGAAGATTTAGATAAATTACAGCAATGGTCTGAAAAGTGGCTAATGAAATTTAACACAAGTAAATGCAAGGTAATGCACATAGGTAAAAATAACAGGAAGTACGATTACAAGTTATTTGGAAATTCGTTAACAAAAGTGGATAGTGAAAAAGATCTCGGCGTAATTATCAGTAACGACCTCAAATCATCCAAGCAGTGTATTTCAGCCTCTGAGAAAGCAAATAAGATTCTAGGACTGATTGGGCGATCTTTTGATTTCAAAAGTCCATCACTCATTAACAAGCTATATAAATCGTTAGTTCGTCCACATTTGGAATATGCTGTTTCCGTATGGTCACCGAATCTCATTAAAGACATTGACAGATTGGAAAAAGTACAACGGCGAGCCACAAAACTGATTCCAAATATCAAAAATAAATCATACGAAAATCGATTAAAACATATGAATCTGTTTTCCCTAAAAAAAAAAGCGTAGACTCAGAGGTGACTTGATACAGGTCTTTAAAATTCTAAAGGGAATTGACAACATCAAAAGTGACCAAATTTTCACATTGAATGAGAATCAGACAAGAAACAATGGTCTCAAACTGTCCGGAAATAGATTCAATTTGGAAGTAGGTAGAAACAACTTTGCCAACCGTGTAGTTAATGAATGGAATAAACTTCCTGCACAGGTAGTGTAATGTAGTTCAGTTCAAAGCTTTAAGAATCATTTAGATAAATACCTAAGTAAGATGCTGTAATGATTATAATTTATCTTATATTATTTGTTTTTGTTTTGTTATCATTTGTCTGTCTGATTTTTATTTATTATTAGTTATGTGTCAATTTATTATTATTTACTATTTACCTGTTTGTTTATTATTTAACTATACCTATGCATTTATTTATGTATTTTATTTGTTATTTACATTATCATAGTTTTTATTTATTATTTTATTATTAATATGATTTTTTTTTTCGCATCCGACCTAGATATGGATCAAAAGGTCTCCTGTCGGCATGCTCCGCCTTTGTAATCCTTTGTAATCCTTTGTGTGTGTGTGTGTGTGTGTGTGTGTGTGTGTGTGTGTGTGTGTGTGTGTGTGTGTGTGTGTGTGTGTGTGTGTGTGTGTGTGTGTGTGTGTGTGTGTGTGTGTGTGTGTGTGTGTGTAAATATACTTATGAATATGTATATGTATATATGAATATATATATTTATATATATATATATATACAGTATATATATACATATATATATATACATATATATATATATATATATATATATACATATATGAAAAATAATAGAAACTGTCATCAGAGTGAGAAGAGCATAGAAGAAAGGGAGGCCTTTTGGATAGATTTAAATGAGTGCATAGAGGGTTTAGGGAGAAATGTCAATGTAATAGTACTGGGAGACCTTAATGCTAGGGTGGGAAATGGTCCAATCGATGGAGTGGTTGGGAAATGTGGAGTTCCAGGAAAGAATCGTAGTGGAGAGTTGATGGTGGAAATGTGTCTAGAAAGAGAGTTGATGATAGCAAATACAGTGTTTCAAAAGAAAGTCAAGCATAAGTACACATGGGAGAGGGTGGTGGAGGGAAGGGTGGTAGATAGAGCGCTAATGGATTATGTAGTGGTAAATAGGATTATGATAGGAAGATTTAAGGATGCACATGTGCTAAGGGGAGAGGGTGGGGGAATATCAGATCATTTTTTGGTGGAAGTTAAGTTGAGAGTGGAGGATAGATGGAGAAAGAGGAAAAGGACAAAAGGTAGCGAGGTGCTTAGAATGAACTCCTTGAATGAAAAGGAAAAGGAGTACGGAAAGAAGCTGAAGGAGGAGTGGGAGGGAGTAAAGGATGGAGTAGAGATGGGTGTGGAGGAGGAATGAGGATGGTTCAAGGAGGGAGTCATAAAGTGTGCAAGGATGGTGTGTGGAACAAGAAGGACAGGGGGAAATAGAAGAAAGGGTAGTGAATGGTGGGATGAGGAAACAAAGAAGGTTGTAGAAGAGAAGAAGCGAGCATTCACAGATTGGTTACAAAAGAGGACGAGGGAGTCATATGAGAGGTACAAAGAAAAGAAAAGAGAAGTAAAGCAAAAGGTAAAGGAGGCAAAGAGGAGAGCAGATGTGAAGTGGGGTAAGAGTATGACAGAAAATTTTGAAAGTAATAAAAAGATGTTTTGGAAATAAATTAAGAGAGGAAGAGGAGGCGAATCAAGTAGGGAAGAAAAGGTAAAAGGTGCAGATGGAGAGATGATAATGGAAGAGAAGGCAGTAAGGGGTAGATGGGCAGAATATTTTAGGGAGTTGTTAAATGTGAAGGAGGATAAAGAAGGAAAGATAGCTGCAGTGGGAAATGCGAAGAAAATGAGAGTGATGAGTGAGGAAAATGGAGGAGAAATAAGGAAGGATGAAGGTAAGGCAGTTGTTAAGATGATGAAAGCAGGTAAGGCACCTGGTCTGGATGGATGCCATGCAGAATGTCTGAAAAAGGGAGGTCAAGTGATGGTGGACTGGTTGGTGAGGTTATTTAATGTTTGCTGGAGAGAGGGTAGAGTACCGGAGGACTGGAGGAGTGCCTGTATAGTTCCTCTTTACAAGGGAAAAGGGGACAAGTGTGAATGTAGTAGTTTCAGAGGGATTAGCTTGTTAAGTGTAGTTGGGAAGGCTTATGGGAGGATCTTGATTGAGAGGATTAGGAGAGGAACAGAAGGAGTAATTGGTGAGGAACAGTGTGGATTTAGGATGGGTAGAGGTTGTGTAGATCAGATCTTTGTGGTAAGACAGATATGTGAGAAAGCTATAGGAAAGGGGAAGGATGTTTTTTGGGCTTTTATGGATCTGGAAAAGGCTTATGATAGGGTAGACAGAAAGGCACTGTGGGAGGTTATGCAGATTTATGGGATAGGAGGAAAGCTTTTGGGAGCTGTCAAGAGTTTTTATGAGAGTAGTAGAGCTTGTGTCAGGATTGGAAATGGAGAGAGTGAGTGGTTTGAGGTAAAGGTGGGACTTCGTCAAGGATGCGTTATGTCGCCCTGGCTGTTCAACTTATACATGGATGGGGTGGTGCAAGAGGTAAATGCAAGGGTGGTGGGTCAGGGATTGGAGATGGTTAAAGAAAATGGAGAAAAGTGGGAGGTGAGCCAGCTGTTGTTTGCGGACGACACTGCGCTTGTGGCAGGATCGGAGGAGGGATTGAGGAAGCTGGTGGCAGAGTTTGGGAGAGTATGTGATAGAAGAAATCTAAAGACAAATGTGGGTAAAAGTAAGGTGATGAGATGTACAAGGGGTGAAAGTGGCAGTAGACTGGAAGTGAACATTAAGGGAGAGCGACTGGAGGAAGTGGATAGTTTTAGATACTTGGGTGCAAGTGTAGCAGGAAAAGGTGGAGTGAAGGTGGAGGTAGAATGTAGATTGAGAGAAGCGAGTAAATGCCTTGGTGGATTAAAGAGTGTAATGAGGAATAGACATTTAGGAATGGATGCGAAGAGGAGACTGTATGAAGGAGTGATTGTGCCAACAGCACTGTATGGGGCAGAAACATGGAACATAAGAGAAGAAGAGAGAAGGCGTTTAAATGTGTTTGAGATGAGGTGTCTGAGAAGTATGGTGGGGGTTACTAGGGTAGATAGAGTGAGAAATGAGGAGGTGAGGAGGAGAACAGGGGTGAAAAAGGAGCTGGGAGATGGGGTTGATGAAAGAATATTAGGATGGTTTGGACACATGGAAAGAATGAGTGAAGAAAGACTAGTAAAAGAGGTATGGAAGGCAGATGTGGAGGGAGTGAACATGAGGGGACGTCCTAGGATGAGGTGGATGGATGGGATTAAGGGGGCTTTGGGGAAAAGGGGAATGTCTGTTGAGGAAGGAAGGGAGAGGACGGAAGACAGAGGTGAGTGGAGAATGGTTGTATATGGATGATGTTGTGATTGCATGAGGAGGAATGGGCGGGGGGGTGGGGGGTGAGGTAGTATGTGTGAGCAAATTTTGACGCAGCTCGAAGGGATTTCTCCCCGTCCTCTCCTTATATGCAAGGGGGGACGGAGAGGGGGGGTCGCCGATTAAATGAAGCGGCCTTGCTGTGGATGTGCTGTGTCTTGCGACACTGCTTCTGACCCAGGGCGGTGGGCAAGGTGTAGGGATGACCCGTCATCCAGGAGGTGCTCAGATGAGAGGGAGGGTGGGAGGGGTGTGGAGTGTATTTAGGGATTAAATGGGTGGGAGTGTTTATATGCCTTTCCCTTTTTGGCTACCTCCCTTGAAAGGGGGAAAAAGCCTTGGTATATGTATGTATGTATCATCAGAGATGCTATCGAACATCATTTAGAAAGTAACCGTTTGATAAATGATAACCAGCATGGTTTCAGACGGAAACGTTCTTGCGTGACTAACTTAATCGAATTCTACAACACAGTTATCTCGAATTATCACAAAAGAAACAATATAGATCTAATATATCTAGACTTTGCAAAAGCTTTTGATACCGTCCCACACGAAAGACTACTTACTAAATTAGCTTTACACGGAATAAGTGGTAGCCTATTAAGTTGGACTAGTAATTGGTTGAATGGTCGAAAACAGAGTTGTTTTAAATGGAAAAACTTCTAGATGGAAAAATGTTACAAGTGGAGTTCCTCAGGATTCCGTTCTTAGGCCACTTCTATTCATAGTATATATAAATGATGTAGACCATGGACTAAAATCTACTGTTTCCAAATTTGCTGATGATACAAAACTGTGCGGAATGGCAAATGATCACTCAAACCAATTAGATATTCAAGAAGATTTAGATCAATTACAGCAATGGTCTGAAAAGTGGCTAATGAAATTTAACACAAGTAAATGCAAGGTAATGCACATAGGTAAAAATGACAGTAAGTACGATTACAAGTTATTTGGAAATTCGTTAACAAAAGTGGATAGTGAAAAAGATCTCGGCGCAATTATCAGTAACGACCTCAAATCATCCAAGCAGTGTATTTCAGCCTCTGAGAAAGCAAATAAGATTCTAGGACTGATTGGGCGATCTTTTGATTTCATAAGTCCATCACTCATTAGCAAGCTATATAAATCGTTAGTTCGTCCACATTTGGAATATGCTGTTTCCGTATGGTCACCGAATCTCATTAAAGACATTGACAGACTGGAAAAAGTACAACAGCAAGCCACAAAACTGATTCCAAATATCAAAAATAAATCATACGAAAATAGACTAAAACATATGAATCTGTTTTCCCTAAAAAAGCGTAGACTCAGAGGTGACTTGATACAGGTCTTTAAGATTTTAAAGGGAATTGACAACATCAAAAGTGACCAAATTTTCACATTGAATGAGAATCAGACAAGAAACAATGGTCTCAAACTGTCCGGAAATAGATTCAATTTGGAAGTAGGTAGAAACAACTTTGCCAACCGTGTAGTTAATGAATGGAATAAACTTCCTGCACAGGTAGTGCAATGTAGTTCAGTTCGAAGCTTTAAGAATCATTTAGATAAACACCTAAGCAAGATGCTGTAATTATTATAATTTACTTCATATTATTTGTTTTTGTTTTGTTATCATTTGTCTGTTTGATTTTCATTTATTATTAGTTATATGTCAATTTATTATTATTTACTATTTACCTGTTTGTTTATTATTTAACTATACCTATGCATTTATTTATGCATTTTATTTGTTATTTACATTATTATAGTTTTTATTTATTATTTTATTATTATTGTGATTTTTTTCGCATCCGACCTAGATACGGACCAAAATGTCTCCTGTCGGCATGCCCCGCCTTTGTAATTCTTTATATATATATATATATATATATATATATATATATATATATATATATATATATATATATATATATATATATATATACTTAAATGAAGTAAACGTGGTTACAGTTGTTTATGGGTTCCATCTCTATACCTTTTATGTAGATTTTCCTTGCATTCTTCAGTGCTATTGGCCTGAACTATATATTCTTACTCTACAATCTAATATTTACTATGATCTCTTTTTATTCCTTCATCCTATACCAGTAGATTTCTTGTATCAAACAATTCATCATGGCATTCTCTTTTTATTCCTTCATCCTATACCAGTAGATTTCTTGTATCAAACAATTCATCATGGCATTCTTCTAATTATAGAATCGATATCATTCCTTTAAGAAATTATAACACTAATACAGTGTTGTATATATGTAACAAATATTTATGTGGAGGCTAATGTAAGCTAAATAATACCTTTAGTGTAATTGTGTGCTCTGTAGAGTATTGCCAAGACAATTTAGACAATAGACACCTAGCCACAATCGATATGACGTCACAGATATGACCCCCATACTCACTCCATATGCAACACTATTTTTATAGTTTATGTTCATTTCTTTTCCGATTTCTACGAGTCACCGGTTGCACCGATACCTGCTTCGCAGGGAGTTCGGCCTTCGTCAGGACTCCATCAGATATACAAGACTGCAACATATCTGCAGGACTCCACTAGATCTACTGGATTCCCCCGGATCTACAGAACTCTACCGGATCTACAGGACTTCACCGAATCTACAGAACTCCACCATGTCTAAAGGATTCCACCGGATCTAAAGGACTCCACAGAATCTGCCGGACTCCAGCGGATGTACCGGACTCCACCGAATCTACCGGAATCCACCGGCTCTACAGGACTCCATCGGATCTACAGGACTCCACCGGATCCACAGGACTCAGTCACTCTTTTGACAAAATGTCACACTTTGCTTGCTTTAGAAAATGAGTTTTTTTTTTTTAATATTATCTTTACAAGCCGCGGTCTTCGCCCTCCCCAGCTTTGCCGGGGGCTTGGCTGCCAAAACAGCGGCCTATGGCCGCAGCACTCCGCGCTCTAATCCCACGATAGGGATCCCGTGCTGGGGATCCCGTGTTGGGGACTTACGACCACTGAGGACTTGCGACCTTTGAGGACTTGCGACCCTTGAGGACTTGTTATCTTGGAGGACTTGTAGCCTTGGAGGACTTGCGACCACTGAGGACTTGCGACCACTGAGAACTTGCGACCTTTGAGGACTTGCGACCTTTGAGGACTTGTTACCTTGGAGGACTTGTTACCTTGGAGGACTTGTTACCTTGGAGGACTTGTTACCTTGGAGGACTTGTTACCTTGGAGGACTTGTTACCTTGGAGGACTTGTTACCTCGGAGGACTTATTACCTTGGAGGACTTATCACCTTGGAGGACTTATTACCTTGGAGGATTTATTACCTTGGAGGATTTACAACCTCGTAGGACTTGCAACTTCAGAGGACTTGCACCCTCGTAGGACTTACGACCTCGGAGGACTTGCAGCCTCGAAGGGCTTACAACTTCGGAGGACTGCTGCTGAATCCTCGGGCATTTCGATGGTTAACTTCTCCCGTATGCTTACAGGGGTGTGTCCGCAAATGGTAATGAGGCTACCCAAATTACGGAAAGTTTATTTCTAATTGTATTATATATATATATGTATATATATATATATATATATATATATATATATACAGTATATATATATATATATATATATATATATATATATATATATATATATATATATATATATATGAACATACATATACTCGGTGTACCGAAAGCATTCTTTTTTTCTTTGTTTTCCAACTGGTATGAGACGTGTGAAGGAAAATTATATTTAAGAATGTTGACAAACTGATTTGTCAAGTTTTTTTGTTTTGTTTTTTTCTCACTTAGGACAATTTTTTTTTTTTTTTTTTTTTTATATATATATAATTGTAATGTCAGGCCTTGTAGGTAGGTTTTGGTGTCAACGCAATGGCCAGTCTCGGGACACACCACTCCCACATCTCTGCTTGAGCCTCATGTATTGGAGCTGGTCTGCAATCGAGTTCGTTGCCGCTCCTCGTGAGGTTGCTATGTGGGATTGGAGGCTCATCTGGGATGTTGTCTAGGAATTTGTCTATCCTCCTCTTGAATACCTCCGTGCTGACTCCCGTTAGGTCCCTTATCTCTCTTTAGAGTCAGTTGAAGAATTTGGGCCAACAGAGGAAAAAGTTTCCCCCTGCATATGGACCTTCTCTCGCAGGTCCTACCAAACCTGTGGTGGTTTGATATCATCTCCTTCAATTTATGATGGGTTTGGTGCTGTGCCCTCCAGGAGTGTCCAGACGTAAATTACTATATAGCGCTCTCTGTGTCTCTGCAGTGAATAGAGCTTAAGGATTTTCAACCCTTACCAGTAAACCAGGGAGTCTCCGACTAACCTTCTCGTGAATACCCTCTGGACCTGTTCAAGCTCTTGTATCTCCTTGACTTTGTGTGGAGACCTTAACTGGTATACATACTCCAGCTTTGATACTATCAGGGTCTTCAACAGAGGTAGCAAGTGCTCGGGCTTCCTGGTCTAACAGGTCCGGAAGATCCATCCATTCATTTTACGAGCATCACTAGTGGTGTGGGTTATGTCGGAAATAAAATCCCGACAGAGGCGTTTTTAGAGTAAATAAGCTATTATTACAAATTAATATAGGCATCTGTGGTTACGATCTCAGATGATTTAGTGAACTAATAGCTGTAGAATTAGGACTGAGATGCAATTAAGCATATAAAGATGTATGAATTCAGTATCCTAGATTGCTTAGTACATAAAAGCAAGTTAAATAACGAATTATACAAGTTTACTTTTTCCATCTAGATAGCGTGACTTATCATTTTTGCTTGTATATACGAAAACATTATATAAAACTTTATGTAAGGGACTCGACGCCATAAAACCAAACATGGCTGACTACCCTCTTTAGGAATGTTGAATTACCGATATATCATTTTCATTATAATCTTTAATTTACCACCTGGTGACTTCTCCGTCTTGAGTATTGGTTCTGGTATATTACCCATCTCTAATTCCCATATATGGGGATTATCTATTATATGTATTGTGTAACATTTTCACCCCAGTTAAGGTGAAGTTATATCTCCCTTAGACCCTTGTCAACGAAAGAACGAAGGTTACCAGGCGTTCGGTGAGAGGTCGGACCCCTTTTTAGGTAGTTTGAGGCATAATTTGAAACTGGCCAGAAGTGGTGGTGATTTGTGATTGAGGAGTGATATAAGAATTTATCCCAATTACAATCCTCATATCACCCCGATATGGTGAAGCGTAAATTCGACGAAGCGTGTGCTAAATCAATGAGAGGATGCGTTCTATGAGAGAACCAGTCCCCCCTCAACACATACATTTATCCTTCCCTCCATTTCCATGCCTTTCCCCCACTGCCACGCCCGAAGTCGACGCACTGAACATCATTAGCCAGAACCGAGACGAAGAAAATCACAAAGTGGCCTCCAAGGCCACGGTAAGTTATAATTATATGATTATGGAATATTAGAAACAAAATATTAGAATTGAAATATTATAATCATTATTTTAGTAAAGACATATGATGCTTTGTGTTGCAATTGTACTTTTCAGGGATCGACGAGTTCCTGCCAATCACAGGTATGTAATTTTTTGCTTCCAATGTGGATGTTGTAATTTCGCATGAGTATCCCCGTATTGACTAGGTGGGGCGGTCACCTAGATTAAACTTACACCGTCAGCATTACGTATAAAAAAGGATGGGAAATTTTGTCATAAGTTATAATATTCTCCACAGGTTATGTGTGCTTTCAAGCTACAGTCATCACTTAACCACCTCTCCAGGTCTCTCAGTCAAAATGGTCAATCTATCTCATTTTCCCGCGCCTAAGTTATACCCGTCATGGATTTTATTTATAGTATGTAGTTTGTAGCTCCATCTGAAGTATTGGCTGTATGTTGTTGTGGCAAAGTAGCATGCAATTGATACTTTAGGGTCTATATGGGGCGCCCCTACAAACCAGAGTCACACATCATTTTGACTGTGATAGAGGAGGAATATGCTCACAGAAAAATTATGGCACTTTTATTATACTGCTACTGTCCCTCCGTTATGCTGTACCCCAACCCCTTGTTGCTGTCCTGCACCATTTCTTTGAATATTCATTTCCATATTTCGCCTACCCTGTGGTGGGGAGTAGAATGCTACCACCAAGTATTCCCACTTGGATCGTAAGAGGCGAGAAAAACGGGACGGGGACTGGGACTAGGCATCCTTCTCCCTGTAGCCCCACAGGGGACATTCCTAAAAAAAAAAAGTAAAGACATAAGAGGGTCTAGGAGTTTTCCAACCAGTACTCTATGGTTTGGGTCTTTTAATGTGTGTGGATGTAGTACAGATGAGAGTAAAAGGGAAGAAATAGGTAGTAAGTTTGTGAGAAGAAAGTTGGATGTGTTGGCTTTGAGTGGTGTAGTGGAGTGGAAGGAGGTTTCTTCAAGGTTAATGTGGATGAAGGTGAAACTGGGAAAGGAGATGTGGGTTTTTGTAAGTGCATATGGGCCTGGTAGTGAGAAGAGTGTAGAAGAAAGGGAGGCCTTTTGGATAGATTTAAATGAGTGCATAGAGGGATTAGGGAGGAACGTCAATGTAGTAGTATTGGGAGACCTTAATGCTAGGGTAGGAAATGAACCAATAGACGGAGTGGTTGGGAAATGTGGAGTTCCAGGAAAGAATCGTAGTGGAGAGTTGATGGTGAAGATGTGTCTAGAAAGAGAGCTGATGATAGCAAATACAGTGTTTAGGAAGAAAGTCAAGCATAAGTACACATGGGAGAGGGTGTTGGAGGGAAGGGTGGTTGATAGAGCGTTAATGAACTATGTAGTGGTAGATAGGAGTATAATAGGAAGAGTTAAGGATGTACATGTTTTAAGGGGACAGAGTGGGGGAACATCAGATCATTTTTTGATGGATGATAATTTGAGAGTGGAGGATAGATGGAGAAAGAGGAAAAGGACAAAAGGTAGGAGGTGCTTAGAGTGAACTGCTTAATTAAAAAAGAAAAGGAGAAGGAGTACAAGAAGAAGCTGAGAGAGGAATGGGAGGGAGTGAAGGATAGAGTAGAGCTAGGAGTGGAGGAGGAATGGGGATGGTTCACGGAGGGAGTCATAAGGTGTGCAAAGATGGTGTGTGGAACAAGAAGGATGGGAGGAAATAGAAGGAAGGGTTGTGAGTGGTGGGATGAGGAAACAAAGAAGGTTGTAGAAGAGAAGAAACAAGCTTTCACAGATTGGTTACAAAATAGGACAAGAGAGTCATATGAGAGGTACAAAGAAAAGAGAAGAGAAGTAAAGCACAAGATAAAGGAGGCGAGGAGGAGAGCAGATGTGAAATGGTGTAAGAGTATGACAGAAATTTTTGAAAGTAATAAAAAGATGTTTTGGAAAGAAATTAAAAGAGGAAGAGGAGGCGAATCAAGTAGAGAAGAAAAAGTAAAAGGTGCAGATGGAGAGCTGATAATGGAAGAGAAGGCAGTTAGAGGAAGGTGGGCATAGTATTTTAGGGCGTTGCTATATGTGAAAGTGGATAAGGAGGGAAAGGTAGTTGCAGTGGAAAGTGCTAAGAAAATGACTGTGATGAGTGAGGAAAATGGAGGAGAAATAAGGAAGGATGAAATGAAGGAGGTACAGTGATGATAGACTGGCTGGTGAGGTTATTTGATGTATGTTGGAGAGAGGGTAGAGTGCCGAAGGACTGGAAGAGTGCCTGTATAGTTCCACTTTACAAGGGAAAAGGGGACAAGTGTGAATGTAGTAGTTTCAGAGGGATTAGCTTGTTAAATGTAGTTGGGAAGACTTATAGGAGGATCTTGATTGAGAGGATTAGGAGAGGAACAGAGGGAGTAATTGGTGAGGAGCAGTGTGGGTTTAGGACAGGTAGAGGTTGCATTGATGATATTTTTTGTGGTAAGACAGATACATGAGAAAGCTACAGTAAAAGGTAAGGATGTTTTTTTGGGCTTTTATGGATCTGGAAAAGGCTTATGGCAGGGTAGACAGGAAGGCACTGTGGGAGGTTTTGCAGATATACAGGATAGGAGGAAAGCTTCTAGAAGCTGTCAAGAGTTTTTACGAGAGTAGTAGAGCTTGTGTCAGGATTAGAAATGGAGAGAATGAGTGGTTTGAGGTAAAGGCAGGACTTCGTCAAGGATATGTTATGTCGCGCTGGCAGTTCAACTTATACATGGATGGGGTGGTGCAAGAGGTAAATGCAAGGGTGGTGGGTCAGGGATTGGAGATTGTTAAAGAAAATGGAGAAAAGTGGGAGGTGAGCCAGTTGTTGTTTGCGGACGACACTGCGCTTCTGGCAGGATCAGAAGAGAGATTGAGGAAGCTAGTGACAGAGCTTGGGAGAGTGTGTGAAAGAAGGAAGTTGAAGATAAATGTGGGTAAAAGTAAGGAGATGAGATCTACAAAGGGTGAAAGTGGGAGCAGACTGGAAGTGAGCATTAAGGCAGAGCGACTGGAGGAGGTGGATAGTTTTAGATACTTGGGTGCAAATGTGGCAGGAAAGGAAGGAGTGGAGGTGGAGGTAGAATGTAGATTAAGAGAAGCAAGTAAATGCCTTGGTGGATTAAAGAGTGTAATGATAAATAGACATTTGGGAATGGATGCTAAGAGGAGACTGTATGAAGGAGTGATTGTGCCAACAGCACTGTATGGGGCAGAAACATGGAACATAAGAGAGGAAGAGAGAAGGATTTTGAATGTGTTTGAGGTGAGGTGTCTGAGAAGTATGATAGGGGTTACTAGTCTGGATAGAGTGAAAAATGAGGAAGTGAGGATGAGAACAGGGGTGGTAAGGGAGTTGGGAGATAGGGTTGATGAAAGAGTATTAGGATGGTTTGGACACATGGAAAGAATGAGTGAAGAAAGACTAGTGAAAGAGGTATGGAAGGCAGATGTGGGGGGGAGTGAACATGAGGGGGCGACCTAGGATGAGGTGGATGGATGGGGTAAAAGGGGCTTTGGAGAAGAGGGGAATGTCTGTTGAGGAAGGACGGGAGAGCACAGAAGACAGGGCTGAATGGAGAATGTTTGTATATGGATTATGTTGTGATGTATGAGGTGGAATGAGTGGGTGGTTGGGGTAAGGTAGTATGTGTGAGAAAAAAATTGACGCAGCCCGAGGGGATTTCTCCCCGTCTTCTTCTTTTCTGCATGGGGGGGACAGAGAGGTAATGAAGCGGCCTTGCTGTGGATGTGCTGTGTCAACAAGATGTAGGGATGATCCGTCATCCAGAAGGTGCCGAGATAAGAGGGAGGGTAGAGGGTGGAGGGGAGTGGAGTGCATTATGGATGGAATGGGTAGGAATGGTTTTTATGCCTATGTTTTTTGGCTACCTCCCTTGTAAGGGGGAAAAAGCCTTGGTATATGTATGTATATATGTAGTTTTTTCTGAACTTATATTATGAATTTGTAGAAACATAACACTTTTTCACAGTTGAACTAAAATAGGTATTTTGAAAACTATGTTTGCCTAATTTTTATAGTTACCCGTTCATGTCTTTTTCTTTGAAGCTTGATTTAAAGTAAAAGAAAATGTACTTCTTCGTTTACGGTTAATAAAACCGGTAATCTGATTTTATCTATTTTCTCTTATAAACCAATATCTTTTAAAGTCTTGTGTATTCCCTCACCTGGAGTATTGTTCAAAACTATGGCTCCCCGTTAAATTAGGTGAAATCAGAGCACTGATAAGCGTGTTGAGGTGTTACAAAAAATCAGGGGCTAAAATCCTTAAACTATTGGGAAAGGCTGGTAGAGCTCAGTATATCCATTGCAAAGGAAAAGATAACATGACATCATAGTATATGTTTGAAATATTTTATAGTAATGTGCCTAATTTTTGTCCGAGCTTAAGGCTGGTAATTCAGCTCCACTCAGAAAGTTTGCATCATCACATGATTTATCTTTTTCATCATCATCATCATCGTCATCATCAATATCATCATCATCAATATCATCATCATCAACATTATCATCAACATTATCATCATCATCATCGTTATCATTACTGTTTAGTAGTAGTAGTAGGTCGTCGTCGTCGTCGTCGTCGTCGTCGTCGTCGTCGTCGTCGTCGTCGTCGTCGTCGTCGTCGTCGTCGTCGTCGTCGTCGTCGTCGTCGTCGTCGTCGTCGTCGTCGTCGTCGTCGTCGTCGTCGTCGTCGTCGTCGTCGTCGTCGTCGTCGTCGTCGTCGTCGTCGTCGTCGTCGTCGTCGTCGTCGTCGTCGTCGTCGTCGTCGTCGTCGTCGTCGTCGTCGTCGTCGTCGTCGTCGTCGTCGTCGTCGTCGTCGTCGTCGTCGTCGTCGTCGTCGTCGTCGTCGTCGTCGTCGTCGTCGTCGTCGTCGTCGTCGGATTCGTATAGACGAGGTGTTGAGAAGAAGAAAAGGAAAAGCCGTCATGGAAGTTGCGAAGGACGAGGTGCGAGAAGCGGCTGGTAACCTACAGGTGTGCACGGGGCAACAGGCAGGCTCCGAGGCAGCAGTCCACGCCATGAGAAAGATATTCGAGGAACCAGACTGCGAAGCAGTCCTATTAGTTGATGCATCAAATGCATTCAACAACTTAGAGAGGCTACCATACACAACATCAAAATCAAATGCCCAGTATTGGCCAAGTATGTGGAGAACACATACAGAGAACCTGCAAACCTATTTGTCACCAACAGGGTTGAGAAAGATAAAACGAAAGTGGAGATCATCAAATCCGCGGAAGGCACCATTCAGAGAGATCCGGTGGCCATGGCAATGTACGCGCTCGGTCTAATGCACCTGCAGCAGAAGATACAATATGAGGACACCAGGGTCAAACAGGTAGCATATTCAGATGATCTCACGGGGGCAGGAAAAGTAGCTGACTTAAAACAGTGGTGGGATCTGTTGCTGGCACACGGCCCGGGCTTGGGTTACATCCCGAATGCAAAGAAGTCTGTCCTCATAGTGAAGCCAGAGTAATTTGACAATGCCAAAATCCTCTTTGAGAACAGTGAAGTGAAGGTAATAAAAGAGGGGGAAAGACATCTCGGTGCAGTGATCGGCTCAGAATCTTTTAAAAAGCAATATGTTGAAAAGAAAGCTAACGAATGGGCGGCGAAAGTTAGGCTTCTAGCCAACTTTGCAAAGACCGAACCGCAGGCGGCATATGCCGCATTCATATATGGTGTTAGATATGAGTGGAACTACATGTTAAGGACGGTACCGAACATCACCGACCTACTAAGATCCCTTGAAGAAACCATCAGAAACGAAATAATACCGGCTATTACCAACGGACGGACAATAAACGAGGAGGAAAGAAAACTTATTGAACTTCCACCTAGAATGGGAGGGCTGGGCATCTCCAACCCGCTAAACCTTGCCGACATAGAACACCGAAACTCCCTGAAACTCACGTCCTCCTTGACAAACAACATCGTGTCACAAGATCAACAGAAGGAGACTAACATGGAGGAAATCAGAGAAAATAGAAGAAAGATAACAATGGCACAGGAAGTTGGGCGTCCAATTGGCTGACATCACTACCAATCAGGGCAAAGGGATTCACCCTAAACAAAAGAGAATTCACGGATGTCATTGCCCTGAGGTATGGATGGCCATTGGAAGGGCTGCTTAACAGATGTTCCTGTGATGTACAGTTTACTCCAGACCACGCGATGATATGCAAGCAGGGTGGATTTATTTGCATGCGACATGATGAGGTAAGGGATCTCACTGCCCAAATGCTTCAGGTGTGCAAGGATGTGACTATCGAACCAACATTACTCCCACTAGGAGGGGAGAACTTAAGATACCGCACATGCAACACATCAGATGAAGCACGAGTGGATGTCAGCGCAAGAGGTTTCTGGACACGGAGACAATTGGCTTTCTTTGACATGCGAATATTTGATCCGATGGCCCCCTTTTACAACAGCCTAACTAGTGAGGCATCCCACTCCCAGAACGAGTATGAAAAGATCAGGATGTACGAAGAGCGTATATAAAAGGTAGACCAGGGCTCATTCATTCCTATAACCTTTACAACTTCAGGTGGGATGGGTCCTAGAGCAAAGGCATTTTACGCTCGGCTGGCAGAGGTGATGGTTGAAAAGAAACAACCAAAAAGCAGCATTGTTTCATGGATGAGATGTAGACTGTCATTCTCACTCCTAAGATCAGCCCTCCTATGCCTGAGAGGTACTAGGTCCCACCGCCCAATCAGCACATATAAAAAATCTAGATTTTGAGCAGACGGTGGTTGACAGTAGGATAAATGAACTTCCGTATTAGGAAATGTTAAATAAAATAAAAGGGTCGCCGACCACAGTCATTGGCGGGAGAAGGGCCAATGAACTGTGTCTGTGGGAGACAGATCCTGATTGTTTCCACCACACAGTTTCACGAGGATGGAGGGAGGTCATATATATATAAAAAAGTAGTAGTAGTAGTAGTGTCGGACCACAGTTATTTAACAGTCCGTAAAATAAAAACCTTTAGCTCGGTACTGTACCGGCAAAATATTTCAAATCGCGATGGGACGAGTGCCTATCAGGTTTAGTGGATTAATCACCTATGTATGGATCTAATCATTCAATTCATTATTTTCAGATATTCACAATAATCACGGTTGCGACCCATGGTCCTTGAGGCCGTAAGGTCCATCACCCCTCACCCCACCCTCCCACCGAGCTCGTCGTACTACATTGACGGCCCTGTGGACCCGCTCACAACCAGTCGTGACCCACACAAACTCAACGAGCGTTACTGACGTCATCCGATCGGGAAAGAAAACCGATGGCATCTATCTAACGAAGTCAATCCAGCACATGAGAGGTCTGCAAAGTTTCACTGGATCTCAAGTCATATAAGGATTCCAGGTAACACTGTTAAGAATGCTGCTGCCCTGGCACTCACGATCACACAGATCGAGGTCGTCACCATCAAGGAGGCCAGATTGATGGCCATGGCCAACCACAGCAACAATCTTCATACTTTGGAATCAGTGCTGTGATACTACCTCGTCACTAAGTACGAGGCAGTCCACCTGCTTCCTGGAGGAAGAGTGGAATCCATCTTTCACAGGGTCCGCCTTGGGTATTGTTGTAGGCGGCAAGTGTTTCACACGAAAAGAGACAATCACGAGCGCTGCTAACTTTATGAGGCTGTAGTGTAACAGACCCCCCACCACTACTTGCTACTGTGCAGTTACTGTCATTCTTTGCCTAGGTCTCAGCCCACCACTCAACTCGACAGGGTTGGCGCGACACCTCCCCTTCTCGCCTTCTGAGGAAACCCTCAGCTTCTTGGGAGCACACCCTCCCCCTGGCGCCGTCTGAGGTTGAGGGGTGCCCTCCCTTCATGATCTTCTCTGGGCACCGCATCACGTGGACACCAACTCCTGTTTCACGTATGAACTGTTTCACACCGTCGCAAAGTCGAGGTCCGGGTTGGGGGGGGGGGGGCAATAAACAGATAAATAATTGTGCCTCATCAAGTAGTTAGATCAGAAAAATCAAAATCAATAATATAAAAACACAGATGACCATATCTCCCTTCTCAATCTCCTCAACATCCATATCCTCCTTGATGACTTCCGTTCTACCATACACTTACACATCTCATCAATTACCACCAATGCCACCCCTTCTTTCCCTCATCCTATTCTTACTCCTGAAACCCTATGTACCATATTCCTACTCAAACTCACCTTTTCCTTTCAGTTTCGATACATTCAGGATAAACATATTAGTCTTTCTTCTCAAATACATATTACCTTATCTCCTCCCTTTTGCTCTCATCTCTCACCCCTACTACATCCATGCACATTCAATTACCCAATTACTTGAGTTTTCGTGAACATTCAAAGATTCTACCCAAAATATAATAAAAATAATGTTTTTACATAAACCTATCATTTTGTAAAAGATTCAGTGGGAGGCAGCCAAGCCTAAAGCACGTACCCATTCCACTCCCACCCGCCACCTCTTGTTTCCCTCTGATCTTAGCTCCTCGTGGATGAAGGGTCATCCCTGTCTCCTACCCACTGCCCGACTCGGAAGCAGTGCAACAACACACAGCACATCCACAGCAGGGTAGCTTCACTTATACGGCGACCCACCTTCCCCATCCCCTCGTGCATAAAAAGAGAAGACGGGGAGAAATACCTTCTGGCTGCATCAAAACATCACCCATTTAAACCATTCTCCACTCACCCCCTATCCCCTGCCTTCTCCATTCCTTATTCAACAGACATTCCCCTCTTACTCAAAATCCCTTTCACCATATCAATCTATCTCATCCTCAGTCGTCCCCTCAAATTCTCTCCATCCATCTGTGCTTCCCTTTTCTTCAGACACTCTGCATGACATCCATCCAACCCAGATGCCTTACCTGTTCTCATGATTTTCAAAATCACTTGTACCTATCCTCCACATTCAACAGCTCTCTAAAATAGTAGAGCAATCCTGGGTCCACCACAAAATACACATGCCCAACATACTCCAAATCCATCACCTCGAGCAGACAGACAAAGGGCTCAGTTCAGTGCAGCATATGCAAAAAACTGAGCCCAATTTACTTGTACAACACTTGCAGACACAAACAAATATACAAACACTTGGACATGTTCTACCTGCCCTCCAACAACCTCACTCCCAGCTTCCCAACCACAGCCTGCACCCTTACCCACACCCAGTCTCCCCCCACCCTTGTCCCCAATCAGTCCTCTCCCTCCTTTGTCCCCAATCACACCTCTCCCTCCCTCTAACCCAGATCCTATACCTTCCCCCATCAATACCCTAACCCCAGACAGTAACATACAACACATACAGAACACACAATATCAACATATTATAACACAACATTGATGGCATCAACACAAAAAACACGAGCTCAAACACTTTCTCAAACAACACAATATACATGTTGCCATCATACAAGAAACAAAACTAAGACACTCACAAAAAACACCATCATTTCACAACTTCACCACCATTAGACAAGACCAGACCAACGGCAATGGTAGTGGACTCATCACCCTGATCTGCCAATCCATCTGTTTTGTGGACACAAGCGCCACAACCAAAATCCTCCTCCCTACCACAGATAACACTACAGAAATCCAATTTATTCTAATCCATACAGGCAATAGTTAACATATACATCCCCCCCCCCCAATCATCCCTCACAGTTCCAAACACCTTCAGGCCTCAACTTAATCAACTAGCCACAATCCCTAACCTCCTCATGGGCAGTGACTTCAATGCCAAGTCATCGACCTGGTATGTCAACAACCCTGACGCAGACAGAGGGCTTGATATGCAGACTCAATTTTACTCACTGACCATCATGAACAACACACATAATCATACACATATCCCACACCAAGCTCTCTACACCCCTTCCTCTCCTAATATCACCTGCTCCCCCTGCTTAACCCCAACAACTTTATGGAGAGTGGTTAAATTCCTTAGACCTGACCACCTTCCAATCATTATTACCACTAAAACAAGATGTACCCCAGTTGGCTTCAGACACACATACACCAATTACAAGAGAGCAAGCTGGGAAGCTTTTACTGAAGAGACAAAACAACATTTTGAGACACTTAACAGTACACCAATCACTTTTAATACAATCATACAAAATGCAGACAAGAGAGACATCCCTAAAGGCAACAGAAAATCACACAACCCCAACTTCACACCAGAAATCCAAGGCCTCATCAGACAACGAGATGCTCTTAAACACAATACCCCCATACCTATACCTCAAAACATAGCAGACCAAATACAAACACCAAACACTGTGATTACCAATAAAATATATGAACAGAAAACACAAAATTGGCAAAATTTTGTCCATACACTTGATCACAAAACAAAATTATACAAAACACTCAACAACATTACACTATCCAAACAGTAACACAACACTCTCACAAAGCAATCACCACAACAACAGATAATTTACCCTCAGACAACAAGCAAATATACTCATAAACCATTTTGCACAGACAAGCCATCTCACTTTTCACCCTGATGACCGATGCACCATCCAATGCAAGAGACTTTCCCACAGACTCAGACCATGCACCCTTCATAGACAATCAGACAAAACACATAAAACATAACCTCAAGCACTCATCTGCCTGTGGCCCTGACAACATAAGTAACATCCACCTAAAACAAATTGGACCATAAGGTATACATGCACTCACAAATATTGCAAACTACAGCTATTCACACACTATACCCGACATCTGGAAGCATGGGAAAATAATCACAATCCCTAAACCCAATAAAGACCCAACAATCCCAACATCGCACCGCCCAATCACACTTCTCTGCACCCTCTCCAAAGTCATTCAACACCTCATACTTCAACTCATCACACCACATATTCCCCTTGCTGAATCACAACATGGTCTTGGGCCACTACTCTCCACAAACACTCTTCTGATAAACCTCACACAAAGAATTTTAGATGGCATCAATTCAGATAGGCCCGATCATAGAACACTTCTCATAACATTAGATGTTAGTAAAGATTTTGATGCTATCCCCCGCCACAATCTAACAAACAAAATATATAACACAGACATGTACAATAACACAAAAAGATGGCTGGCCAATTATCTGGCAGGCAGGAATGCTTATGTGTCATATAATGGCCAATCATCGCACACCAGAAACATTAAGAATGGAGTACCACAGGGCTCAGTTGATGTCATTCAAACAACACATCACAAACATAAAAAATAAATGCACATCTAGACTTAACACACTTAAATCAATCACTGGAATAACATTTGGACAAAACAAACTAATACTACAATATACGAACAATGCATACACTCAGTGATAAATTATGCGAGTCCTGCATGGGCACCTAATCTCAGTGAGATGCTCCTCAACACCCTTCAGACCATACATAACAAAGCCCTAAAAACAATTACAGGCTGCACAAATACAACACCTACAGACCATCTACACTATGAAACAAAAGTCCTCAAAGTCAAGGATCCATTTGACATGAGAGGCATGCAAACATTTGCTGCAGCCTCCACAAACACAGCACACCTGCTACACTACATAGTAGAACACACACACACCAAGAAACATAAAAACTACACCCAAATACCTATATCACACACAAACACTCTCTTCTCTTCCTCCACAACCACCAAATACCAGCCTCCGGAAACATATTCATAATCATATCACTCACTGCTCCATTAACACACTAAAAGACAATACATTGCTGCAAGCCAGACCCCCTGATATTCATCCCTCTGAATCCTCTCTCACCACGAAAGGACAGAGTCCACCTGGTCAGAGTGCAGTGCGGCCACCATTCAGCCCTTCTACGCTACCAGAAGAGGCTGGATGACAGCATTGTGGACAACTGCCCAGGATGTAACACTTCCCCTCATACTATTCAACACATAATGGAAGACTGCATTATACACAATTATGCATGCAAACAACACAAAATACACTATATAAAGGATTTGTGGGAAAACCCCGTTCCAGTCATGGCATTCCTTGAGGAGACGGGACTGCTCAGACAGACAGTCTAGGGAACGACAACAATAACGACTTCCATTAACATCTATCCATCTGCACCTTTTACATTTTCCCTCTGCTTGACTTGCCTCACCTTCTTCTTTTAACTTCTTTCTATTATTCCAAAAAATTTCAGTTATACTCCTACCCCATTTTACATCTGCTCTCCTCTTTGCCTCCTTTATGTTTTGCTTCTCTTTTTTCTTTGTAACTCTCATATGCTTTCCAAGTCCTACTTTGCAACCAATTCTAATATACTCACTTCATTTTTTCTACCATCTTCACTTCATCATCCCACCACTCACTACCCTTACAAATGCTTTCACTTAAAGCTATCAACTGTAAAAGACCAATGTTTTTTGTCCCAAGAAACATTTGAGAAACTGAAAAAAGAAGAAATAGTAAATTATTACTATGACCAAGATGAGAGGGAGGCAAGGGTGGTGGATTGGAGTGGAATGGGTGGGGTGGAGGAAGAGGGAGTGGGTGCATGCCTTTTGAATTGACTACCTCCCTTATAAGAGGGAAAAAGCCCTTGGTATATTCCCAGTAGATAGATAAATTACTAAAACTAAACCATTTCTTAGCTATCATTTTGAAGTGTCTGAGAAGTATGGTAGCAGTTAGAAGTTTGGATAGTGAGAAATAGGTGAAGAGGAGAGTAGGGGGGAAAGATGGTAGAGCTGATGAAAAAGTACTGGGATGGTTTGGATACATGAAAAGAATAAGTGAAGAAAGATTAGCAAGAGGTGTGGAAGGCAGAAGTGGATGGAGTGAGCTTGAGGGGATGAACAAGGATGAGATGAATGAATGAGGTGAAAGGGGCTTTGAGCAAGAAGAGAATATCTGTTGAACAAGGGAGATGGTAGAGGATAGGAATGAGTGGAAAATGGCTGTGTATGTATGATACTTTGATGCAGCATGTTGGAAGGGGGGTGGGGGATAGTGGGGACTGGTTAAGTGTGAATGATATTTTGACATAGCCTGAAGGGATTGCTCCCCATCTTCTATATTTTCCACATGAGGAGACAGAGAGGGGGGGGTTGCCAATTAAGTGAAGCAGCCTTGCTGTCGATGTATTGTGTATTGCTACACAACTTCTGACCTAGACAGTGGTCAGGACACAGGGATGACCCTTTATACATGAGGAGCTAAGATAAGAGAGAAACAAGTGTGGAGGATGGGAGTGGAATGGATGGGAATGGCTGCGTGCCTTTGACTTGGCTACCTTCCTTAAAAGGGGATAGAAACCCTTGGTATATAGAATTACAACTTAAAAGTTCTTGAATTTATCCACCTGAATTGACACTTACAGGAGTTGATATATGCCTGAATCCTGCCTAGCACAGATTCTGTTTGAGTCCACCAGCCCTAATAGGTTTGATCTTTACCACTCTTGCAATTATGAATTTGGGAATATATATGACATTCAAATATCACACATCTAACAAAATGTATACATGTTGACAAGGTATAAAAAGGAAGGACTACCAAATATAAATTTATTCAACCAGATTTACAATATATACGTAGCTATGTCTCCCTTCGATACTAGCATGCACACGCACACATGCACTCATATGCTACAAGATGGTAGTTTTGACGACGGCGAAGCGTCTCCCTAGGGACTTCCATTGTTCTGTGACCAAGCTGACCGACCTTTCTTGACAACGCTCTTTTGACAACAATAGATTCTCAGCGTCTCATGTCAAGAATTCTACTAGACAAAAGGCCAAGCTGTGTCTCAGGTCAACACCTGCATGTTATTGGCTGACGTCTCAACCGATGTGACGAAACCTTGTTAATCTTTACTATGATATGGCAACTGTACATATGTAGATAATAAGAGTCTGGCAACCCTCCGAGCTTTCCTGGGGGCTTGCCGTGTATTTTGTAGTTAGATCTATACTTGGAGACGTAAAACCAAGAATTCTACCCGAGTTTCTTTCACCACCAATTCAAAATGCAGAGTACCACAACCTACATATATATCTATATAGAAAGGGCTTTTTCCCCCTTATAAGAAAAATTGCTGGTCAAAACGTATATACTCACCCCCACCCATTCCTCTCCCATCCACCGCCCTTTCCTCTTTCTCACCTTAGCTCCTCATGGATAATGAGTCATCTCCACATACCACCCACTGCCCTAAGTCAGAAGCAATGCAGCATGACACAGTGCATCCACAGTTTCATTTAATTGGTGAGACTCCCTCATGCAAAAAATAGCAGACAGGGAGAAATCCCTTCAGGCTGCATCAAAATATTATCAATGCATAACCACTTCCTAACTGCTCCCCCCACATCCCCCACCCACATCTATACATAACCATTCTCCACTCAGCCCCTATCTCCTGCCTTCTCCATTCCCTGCTCAACAGACCTTCCCCTCTTGCTCAATGCCACTTTTACCCCATCTATATCTCATCCTTGGTCACCTTCTCATTCACTCCATCTATCTCTGCCTTGGACATCTTTTTTATTAATCTTTCATCACTCATTCTTTCCAGGTGTCCAAACCATCTGTAATGGTAGCACATAATGTTGTATATGTGTGATTGTGTATGAACCATGTAACAGGTTCCTGCCATTGGATTGTATTCCCGTACGAATGGGAGCCCCAGCTATGCCTCAGCCCACTCTTATGCTATTGAACCAGGACCACTCAGTTGCAAAATTTTCAGGAGAGGATCCTAATTATTCAGTATCCTGTAATGTCATTACAGGGTCTGAAAAAATCTCCTTTGTTAGATCTCAATTTGATCCCAATTCACTAGCCTCAGAGATGATGTCAGCTTCATACGTCAACCCTAGATTTATGATTATGCCACCTTCAAGGAAAATTTTCTCAAGATGTTTGATGCTAACTTGGTAGGTAATAATTTCCTCTGGTACTACAGATTAGCTTATGTACTATCTTCCTCTATGGGCACTGAAAATTTATGTGTGCTCAGGCTAGAGCCAGTACAGTGGCCTCTGAACCACTAAATTCTTTAATACATTCATACCAGGCAGATAAAAACTCCATATCTCAAAATAGAGTCTGACCTGTTTTGGAGTATCTATTCTACATTTTGTTCCTTACTCCTTCTGAATGAAGGATTGCTTCTCTTAGTTATTAGCCAAATGAATCTTTACTATCACTTACAACAATGCTTTCTATAAAGTTAAAAGAATTGTCTCATTGCACCTAGCTAGCTCCTGCACTACCTAATCATTTACAGCAGACTATGGAGGTTCTTCCTCCACCACCACCACCTCTTCTATCTTCGACACCTACACAGAGCACTCCTACATCTACACATACCATACTTCAATGCACATATTGTAACAAAGTAGGTTATTCTAGTGTTTTCTGTTTCCTTTGTAAGTGTCATGAGCAAAAGTCTAAGCAGGCTCCTGTACAAAGACAGTTCATTAATTATTCTTCTATCCTCACTCATGACTTTTCAAGAATGTCATTTTAGCTTCAATCTAGTTACTCTCATGTCCATGGACAGTGTAGCCATTCTACTGATCAGTGTTCCAAGATTTTGCAGCTTAGAGCAGACAATAGTTCAATCCCCAAACATAATCAGTCCCATTTTCACAAACGGCCGTCTCACAATCCCAAAGACTGACTAACTGCAACCAGTCCAAAATTGTCCCCCTAGTAGCTGCTGTCTTTTCCCAACTTCTTACCTTTCAGTGTTATGTGGACCAGTTACCTATCTCTGTAACAGACACTGGAGCAGAATGCAGTATCATAGGCAAATGGACCTATTCTGCTCTCAAGGATTTGTACAATATACCACTGTTACCTTCTTGTAGTGCTTTACAAGCTGTACAAGGCTCTCTCTTGTCTACTCTTGGACCTATTCACATTTCCTTAAGGTTTTCTTCCAATGCTAAAGTGTTTCATGTTAACTTTGTGGTAGTTTCTGATTTCATACTTCAGTGTGATTGTCTCTTAGGTTTTGATACTTTAACACCTTATGCCATAGATATATCTCCTCAGCATCATATGGTTACTTTCAACAACAGTGTCACTTCTGCAATAGACAGGACAGTTTCTATACATAGCTCACCTTCTGTACATGCTCTGCCCAGGCAGTCATCTTCCAAGGGTTCAAAACTTATAGGCCCTTCTGTACTTTCTTGTGCTGCTGTTGTTGTAGCCAAGAATTATATTAGTCCTTCTACTGCAGAACAAGTCCCAGTGCAAGTTTCAGATGCTCCAACTGGTTCCAACATCTTACCTCAACCTGACTGTTTGTGTTAGACATCTTGCTTTACAGGGTACTCTTTCCATTGTTTGTGAGGACCACATTACCACAGCCATGATAACAAGCATTACTGGTGCTCCCATCACACTCTCTTCTGGTATTCATTTAGGTTCTTTTGATGTCATTAATGTTGACACTGTCCAGGATTCACCTCCTCTCATAACAGCTTTTATTTAACTGTCTACACACGCAACTGACCCAGTTCATTTAGACTCAGTATGTGACATACATAGGTAATGTTTACTTTCCTAAGAGACTGTCTCACTGAATTGTTATTGACACATCATCAAGCTTTGGCCTTACCTGGTGAACAGCTAGGAGTCATGGATTGTGTTGTCCATAACATTGATCTTAAACCAGGAGTGCATCCAGTCTATGTACCGTCTTACAGGTTGCCTCATTCTCATAGACTTGTAGCTCAGTCTTTGGTTGACAAGGTGTTGAGTGAAGGTGTCATCTAAGAGTCTCATTCTGAGTGGAACTCCCCACTCCTTCTTGTGCCCAAGAAGAATGGATTATTACACCCTGTTGCGGATTATAGGCATGTCAATGATGTCACAGTTCCAGCATTGAGTGATCTTCAGTCCACAGGATCAGATAACACAGTGTTCACCACCTTGGACTTAAAGACTGGCTTTTGGTAGATTCCTTTGGAGGAAAAGTCACACCTGATCACGGTTTTCTCCACTCCGTCAGGTCATTATGAATGGCTTTGCTGCCCCATGGGATTGTGGAATGCTCCTTTAACATATCAGCCCTTATTAACTCCATTTTTCACAGACTAGTGGGTAATGGACTTTTTGTGTATCTGTTGTTTAGCAACAACGGGACTGAGTTTAAATATGAGGTCATAGCCAAAATTTGCAAACAATACATCACTCAAGCTTTTGTGGCTACTCATCACCCCTCTTCTAACAGTCTAGTGGAGCAGACAAAGAGGAAAATATTTGACATTCTAAGGCACATTGCTAGTGATCTGCAGGAAAATTGGAAAGATTGGCTATCCCATGTCAATGCCTGCATTAATAGCACTATCAATGTAGCAATGGGAAAGACACCTCATTGCCATTTACGGATCTTTTGGATAGTCCTATTCATCCTCTCTACAACTTTGAAGATTACAGTCACCTTCAGTGTCATACACTGCATACCATTTATGATTCTGTCAGAAGGAACCTTCAGGAGTCTAGATCAAACATGATACAGAAACAACATAGTAAGGCTACACCTGTTTCCATCCAAGTAGGTGATCATGTATTTAAACAAATGCCTGAGTGACAGTCTAAATTAAACAACAAATTTACTGGTCCTTTTCTGGTGACGCAGAGGCTTCATCCCAATAAGTTCATGATTTTTTACCCATCTCAGAGACTTAGTGAGGTTCTGCATTCTGATAGACCTAAGAAGAAACAGGTGCCCATACCTCCTGCATTTACCCAGCCTCCCCCAAGACCTAATGTTCACCACTTATATCATCTATGTTCATAAGGTACAATGCTTTGATGGTCAAGACTATTGTGTCTTGATGTGTAAATTTTTTGTCACCGTAACTGATATCTCTTCAGTATGTACATTATGTAAAAACCAAGTGCAGCCTCAGTTGTGCTCAAGGCCCTCACATGTGTGTGTGTGTGTGGTGGCAGGGAGCATATGCCCTGGAGCAGCAAATTTAGGGGGGCAGCAATTCTAGTCTAAATATGCCACCTACAAGGCTGACAAAATAATTATAAAAAAAAAAGTCAAAGAAGCTCTGAATATCTTACCGTAATATACAAATTTTGCATTACAATCAACAGAATATGAAATATTTTTCCCTTATCCTTTCTGCGATAGAAATATCAAATAATATTTTTTAAATCTGTTTATCATTTTGCAAGCCAGTGGCTATGAGTATAATAGGCAGTAAGAAATGGTGGAGATGGGAAGTGGTGATGGGGGAATCACTGAGAACTTTGCCTCAGGGCTGCACTTAGGCATGTAAGAGCTCTGGTTATGCTTGGCATAACCGAGAAAGATGTTATCTCTTTCATTAAATAAATCATAATTACCTGCCAAATATATGATTATTGTATACTTTTCTAAATTTATTGTATATTTCATTTGTATACTGTAACATGTCTGGGGCATCCAGCAATTTATTAATTTTTACTAGCCAGTATGTAGTTGTACCCATGTCCCATTGTGTTTCTCTGCTCACCAACACTAGTGTTGTTTCCTCAGTGAGGACAATGAAAGGTGGTGGCTGAGCTATGTAATGGTAGCACATAATGTATTGTATTATATCATAATGTTATATATAAATGTGTGTTTGTGTAAGAACCATGTAACAGTTTCCTGCCAATGGATTGTATAGCATCCAATATCCCAATGACCATTGGCGGGACCACACATTCACTCTACTGTGTGCAGTGTTTTTTTTTTTTTTTTTTGCACTAATATAACTATAGCAAGAACTTATTATACTTTTTCCATTATCTGGTGACCCATAGGATGTGGCCAGCAAAACCAGCAGCGTTGCCACATCTAAACCATCTCCAAAGAAAACATGGGAGACACCATTTTCTTTATATTTGCATGTATGACCAGTATAATTAAAGAGACTGCAAGCGGCCCGAAGACCCACACTCAGCTTCTCTATGAATGACCTATGCACCTGGTCAGGAGCTGGAGCAATGTCACTTGACCTGAGATACCACATCGTTTAACAAGTCTCTTTTCTTTACATGTATAACAATTACTCATATCACCTACCATTTAATGAAAAAATCAATATGCATTTAGAATATTCCATGTTAACATACTCGGGGTAGTGGACAGCTTCCGGTATATGCTGAATGTTTTGATTCAGTACATGACAACACAGCAAACAACACCTTGTGGGTCACGAGATAATGGAAATAGTAGTCTTTATTTACCCACCATTATATGATGCCGACATATATCCCAATACTCTTTCATCAACCCTATCTCCCATCTCTTTTTCCACCCCCACTCTCCTTCTCATCCCCTCATTTCTTACTCTATCCAACCTTGTAACCCCTACCATACTTATTAGACATTTCTTCTCAAACACACTTAAACTTTTCCTCTCTGCTTCTCTTTGATTCCATGTCTCTACCCCATACAGTGCTGTCAGCACAATCGCCCCTTCATATAATCTCCTCTTTGCATCCATTCCCAAATGACTATTTCTCATTACACTTTTTAATCTCTCATGGCACTCACTTGCTTCTCTCAATCTGCAATTTACCTCTACCTCCATTCCTCCCTTTCCTGCCATATGCAACCCCAAGTGCCTTAAGCTATCCACTTCCTCCAGCCTCTCTCCTTTAAGGCTTACTTCCAAATTGCTGCCATCCTCTCCCCTTGTACATCCCAGCATCTTTATTTTACACACATTTACCTTTAACTTCCTCCTATCACATACTTTTCCAAACTCCGTCATGAATTCCCTTAATTCCCCCTCTGACCCTGCCATAAGGACAGTGTTGTCAGCAATCAACAACTGGCTTATCTCCCACTTTTCTCCATTATCTTTAACAATCCCCAATCCCCAGCCTATCATCCTCACATTTACATCCTGCACCACCCCATCTATGTACACATTGAACAACCATGGCAACATGACACATCCCTGATGCAGTCCCACCTTTACCTCAAACCACTTGCTCTCTCCATTTTTAATTCTAACACAGGCTCTACTACTCTCATAAAAACTCTTGACTGCCCTTAACAGCTTTCCCCCAATCCCATATATCTGCAAAACCTCCAACAGTGCCTTTCTGTCTACCCTATCATAGGTCTTTTCCAAATCCATAAAGGCCCAAAATGCATCTTTACATTTTGCTAAAGCTTTCTGTCTTACCACAAAAATCTGATCCATACAACTCCTACCTTTCCTAAACCCACACTGTTCCTCACAAATCACTCCCTCTGTTCCTCTCCTAATCCTCTCAACTGAAACCCTCACATAAGCCTTCCCAACCACACTCAACAAATTAATCCCTCTGAAACTACTACAGTTACACTTGTCCCCTTTTCCCTTGTAAACCAGAAATATACAGGCATTCCTTCAGTCATCTGGCATTCTACACTCCCTTAGAGTGCCAGAGGACTGAAAAGTATATATATATATATATATATATATATATATATATATATATATATATATATATATATATATATTATATATATATATATATATATATTCATGTTTTGTTTTTCATCTAATCATCTATTGACTGCAAAAAAAAAAAAAAAATGGATAGGATAAGGAGAGAAAAATTCTTACACTTTTCACTCCTATCACACATGTCCTTCCATTCCTTGATATTGCTGGGAAAAGGTTGAGCTGCAATCTTTTGCAGCTCAACCTTTTCCCAGCAATACTGCTAATTTATACGCAGGCAACCAGATGCAATAATGAAATCCCATATTCACTATATACAATATTCCACATAAAAAAATAATTTCCACATTGTAATTAAAATTAATTACATTTAGAAAAAATAAACCAGTGTTTTTGAAAAATATTACACTTTATTAAATTCTGTTTTAAAAGCCCTCAGAAATGAAGCACCATCAACAATTTTTCCATGAAAAATTTATACAATCCTTGATATACATTTACTAACAACAGTTTTCCTCTTTCTGTAGGCCCCATATTTATGACTATATAAGATTTATGCAGTCAATACTTTAGGGACCTTAGTGATACCCATATGGAGCAGTCATGCAGGATTCTTTTATAACTGGGGATTAGTCCCCACTCAAAAAAAGCATGCTGATAATTTCTAGCCTCTACTCCCCCTCATTTCTACTACCCTCCTTAAATCTTTCCTTTACCACCTTGATGACTTCACTTCTTCAGTACAATAGTCCCCAGGAATAGAAAGACTACAAAATACTCTTGCTCAACTTCAAAACTTTATAGGATCTATTCATCACTATGAGTCCAGACAGGTTTTCGCTTTCCTATAAAGCTGTTTATGCCTTCCTGACCATCTACCATGTTGATGTTGTTGACCATCACACAAGATCCCTCTCTGCAAATCAAGAAACAAGAGAAAACTGTAAAATAAGACTTGAACAAATGTTATATGAATTACTACACAACAAATTTAGTAATACAAAATAAAGTATTTTGTACTTTAACACTGACTGGGTAGGATTTGTTTCTTTTAGCTGAATAAAATGAATCAGTGGCAGGTGCAATAAAATGTAACCTATATGATGGCCTTCAGCCCACATGTCAAAGGCTCGACAGTGGAGACAAACAAGAAAGTGCTAAGAAGAGTTGCAGGTACAGGATTTGGACAGTAGAATGAACACTATACTATACCCTCCAACATTATTACATTATTGCTGCAACTTGGTCGGGGTTGGCTTTGTTCACAATGAATACCAGCAAAACCCACAGGATAAGGATAAAATACATACATACATATACCAAAGACTTTTTCCCCCTTTACATCCTCATATATTGGCACCTCCTGGATAACAGGACATCCCTGCATCTCGTCCACTGCCCTGGGTCACAGGCGGCAGTGTCACAAGACAGCGCATCCACAGCAAAGCCACTTCATTAAATCAGCGACCCCCCCCCCTCTCCATCCCATCATGTAAAAAAGGAAAAGACGGGGAAAAATCCCTTCGGGCTGTGTCAATTTATTTCTCACATATACTCCCTCACCCCTATCCCCCACCCACTCCCCCTCATGCATTATAGCATCATCCATATACAACCATTCTCCATTCACCCCTATCTTCTATCTTCTCCCATCCTTCTTCAATGGGCATTCCCCTTTTTTCCAATGCCCCATTTACCCCATCAATCTATCTCATCCTTGGTTGTCCCCGCATGTTCACTCCATCCACTTCTGCCTTCCACACTTCTTTTACTAATCTTTCTTCACTCATTCTTTCCATGTATCCAAACCATCCCAATACTATTTCGTCAACCCTATCTCCCAACTCCCTTTCCACCCCTGTTCTCCTCCTCACCTCCTCAGTTCTCACTCTATCCAGCCTAGTAACCCCTATCATACTTCTCAGGCATCTCATCTCAAACAAATTTAAACTCTACCTCTCTACCTTCATACAATCTCTATTTAATATCCATTTCCAAAAATCTATTTCTCATTACACATTTTAATCCAAGGCTTTACCTGCTTCTCTCAATCTACATTCTACCTCCACCTCCACTCCTCCCACATTCACACCCACGTATCTAAAACTATCCACTTCATCCAGTTTCTCTCCCTTAATATTCACTTCCAGTCTGCTGCCACTTTCTCCCCTCACTTTTATCCACATTTATCTTCAACTTCCTTCTTTTGCACCCCTTCCCAAACTCTGTCACTAGCTTCCTCAATCCCTCCTCTGATCCTGCAACAAACACATTGTCGTCAGCAAACAACAGCTGGCTTATCTCCCACTTTTCTCCATTTTCTTTAACCATCTCCAATCCCTGACCCACTACCTTTGCATTTACCTGTCGCACCACCCCATCCATGTATAAAATGAACAGCCAAGGCAACATAAAACATCCTTGACAAAGTCCCACCTTTACCTCAAACCACTCTCTTCATTTCTAATCCTAACACAAGCTTTACTACTCTTGTAAAAACTCTTGATTACTCTTAAAAGCTTTCCTCCTATCCCACATATCTGCCAAACCTCCCACAGTGCCTATCTGTCTCCTGTGTCATCACCCTTTTCCAGATCCATAAAAACCCCAAAGAACATAGTTACCTTTTCCTAAAGTTTTCTCACATATTTGTCTTACCACAAAAATCTGATCCACACAACCCCTACCTATCCCAAAACCACACTATTCCTCATCAATTACTTCCTCTGTTCCTCTCCTAACCTCTCAATCTAGACCCTCCCATAAGCCTTCCCAACTATGCTCAATAAACTGATCCCTCTGAATCAACTACAATCACACTTGTCCCCTTTTCCCTTGTAAAGTGGAACTATACAGGCACTCCTTTAGCCACCCGGCACTCTACCCTCTCTTAAACAAACATTAAATAACCTCACCAGTTAGTCCACCATCACTGTACTTCTTTTTTTTTTAGACATCCTGAATGTCATCCATCCAAACCAGGTGCCTTACCTGCTCTCATCATCTTAACAACTGCTTTCATCTCATCTTGCCTTATTTCTCCTCCATTTTCCTCACTCATCACGGTCATTTTCTTAGCACTTCCCACTGCAACTACTTTTCCCTCCCTATCCTCCTTCACATTTAGCAACTCCCTAAAATACTTTCCCCACCTTCCTCTTACTGCCTTCTCTTCCATTATCATCTCTCCATCTGCACCTTTTACCTTTTCCTCTCTACTTGATTCACCTCTTCTTCCTTCCAAGACAGCCTTTTATTACTTTCAAAATTTTCTGTCATACTCTTACCCCATTTCACATTTGCTCTCTTCTTTGCCTCCTTTATCTTGTGCTTTACTTCTTCTCTTTTCTTTGTACCTCTCATATGATTCTCTCATCCAATTTTGTAACCAATCAGTGAAAACTTGCTTCTCTTCTACAACTTTCTTTGCTTTCTCATCCCACCACTCACTACCCTTCCTTCCATTTCCTCCCATCATCGTTCCACATTTTTTTGCACACCTTGTGACTCCCTACTTGAACCATACACATTCCTCCTCCACTCCTAGTTCTATTCTTTCACTCCCTCCCACTCCTCTCTCAGCTTCTTTTTGTACTCCTTCTCCTTTTCTTTCTCATTTAAGCATTTCACTCTAGGCACCTCCCTACCTTCTGACCTTTTCCTCTTTCTCCATCCATCCTCCACTTTCAACGTACCTTCCACCAAAAAATTACCTGATATTCCCCCACCCTCTCCCATTAGAACATGTACATCCTTAACCCCTTCCATACAGTGTTGCATACGTAGGCGGCATGAGGAGCAAGTGGATACACGAGGCTGCCATATCAGCATCTTGATTATATTTATTGTAGTTGCCCCTGCGTAATGACATACTCTCTAAACTGTCTTCATCACATTTTCTATGGTTATCAAAATTCACGGGTGAAAGAGAGAAGGATCGATATAAGCGGTGACTATATTTTATGATGCGAGTATTATTGCGACACATCGTACGTCTGGCAGCTGATGCTGCCCGCGAGATTTTGGCCCGTATTAAAGAGGTTAACTCTTCCTACTATACTTCTGGTTACTACTAAATAGTCCATTAACACACTACCACCCTTCTATCCACCACCCTCTCCCATGTGTACTTATGCTTGACTTTCTTCTTAAACACTGTACAGGTAAACGTCGACTTACGATGGCATTAGGTTTCGATAGAGCCATCGTAAGACGATCTCATCGTAAGTCGATCCCCACTCTGTTCCGTGGTCACTGTACCTAGCCTACCTGTATATTAACCACCAGAGATACTGAATATAGCCTATTAAACATGTACAGTAGTTTATTTAATTATTTTTATCCTTTTTACCATATTCAAACACTATAATATGTATTTTCAGTACGGACTTAAATCTCGCGGGCAGGAGCCAATGCCAGCCGTACGATGTGACGTAATAATACTCGCATCATAAAATATAGTCACCGCTTATATCGATCGTTCTCTCTTTCACCCGCGAATTTTGAAAACCACAGAGAATGAATAATTTGAGAGAATGTAAAAACACAGGGGCGACTACAATAAATATAATCAAGACGCCTACGTGTGCGGCACCGTATGGAAGGGGTTAAATTATCATGTCGTCGTCGTCGTCGTCATCGTAAAGTCGAACAATCGTAAGTCGCGGCCATCGTAAGTCGACGTTTACCTGTATTTGTTATCAACTCTCTAGGCACATCACCATCAACTCTCCACTATGATTTTTTCCTGGAACTCCACACTCACCAACCACTCCATCTATTGGTCCATTTCCTACCCTAGCATTAAGATCTCCCCATATAATTACATTGACATTTCTCCATAATCCCCCTATGCACTCATTTAAATCTACTCAAAAAGCCTACCTTTCTTCTACACTCTTCTCACTACCAGGCCCATATGCATTTACGAAAACCTACATCTCCTTTCCCTGTTTCACCTTCATCCACATTAACCTCGAAGAAACCTCCTTCCACTCCACTACACACTTGCTTATCTCTTCACTTACTAGTATAGCCACCCCTTTTCTCCCTCATCCTCTCTTCACTCCTGAGATCTTCCCAGCTATACTTCCAAACTCAAACTCACTGTTCCCTCTCAACTTAGTTTCACTCAATGCCAACACATCCATCTTTCTTCTCACAAACATACTGCCTATCTCTTCCCTTTTACTCTCATCTGTACCACATCCACACACATTTAACCCCTTCCATACGGTGCCGCACACGTAGGCGTCATGAGGAGCAAGTGGATTCGCGACGCTGCCATATCGGCGTCTTGATTATATTTATTGTAGTCGCCCCTGTGTTTTTACATTCTCCCTAATCTGCTCTTAATCCCATTCTCTGTGGTTTTCAAAATTCACGGGTGAAAGAGAGAACGATCGATATAAGCCGTGACTATATTTTATGATGCGAGTTTTATTACGACACGTCGTACGGCTGGCATTGGCTGCTGCCCGCGAGATTTAAGTCCTGTAGTGAAGTGGTTAAAGACCAAAACCTTAGGGTACTGGTTGGAAAACTCCTCCTAGACCCTCTTATGCCTTTACTTTTTTTTAGGAATGTCCCCTTTAGGGCTACAGGAAGAAGGATGCCTAGTCATATCCCTGTCCCATTTTTGTCACCTCATACGACTCAAATGGAAAGACTTGGTGGGAGTATTTTCCCCCACCACAGGGTTAGGTGAAGAAAGGGAATGATATTCAGAGAAATGGTACAGGACATTAACAAGATTGGGGAACAGCATAACAGAGGGGCAGTCACAGTATAATAGAGTATCATAATTTCTCTATAAACAGAGATTTCCTCTATCACAGACAAAATGATATGTGACTTTGGTCCATAGGGGTGCCCCATATAGACCCTAAAGTATGAGCTGCATGCTACTTAGCAGCTTTTAACCCCACAATATCATGCAGCCAATACCCTAGACATACATACATATACCAAGGCTTTTTCCCCCTTACAAGGGAGGTAGTCAAAAAGGAAAAGGCATAAAATCATACCCACCCATTCCATTCCTGAATACACTCCACACCCCTCCACCCTCCCTCTCATCTTAGCACCTCCTGAATGACGGGTCATCCCTGCACCTTGTCCACTGCCCTGGGTCAGAAGCAGTGTCGCAAGACACAGCACATCCACAGCAAGGCCGCTTCATTAAATTGGCAACCCCCCCCCCCTCTACATCCCCCCATGCATAAAGGAGAAAACGGGGAGAAATCCCTTCGGGCTGCGTCAAAATCCCATTCCACCTCATGCATCACAACATCATCCATATACAACCATTCTCCATTTACCCGTCTTCTGTCCTCTCCCGTCCTTCCTCAACAGACATTCCCCTCTTCCCCAAAGCCCCCTTCCTAGATAGGGAAGGATAATATATATACATTAAACTCATTTCCTCCATGGATTGCCATGTATAACAATTACTCATATCACCTACCATTTAATGAAAAAATCAATATGCATTTAGAATATTCCATGTTAACATACTCGGGGTAGTGGACAGCTTCCGGTATATGCTGAATGTTTTGATTCAGTACATGACAACACAGCAAACAACACCTTGTGGGTCACGAGATAATGGAAATAGTAGTCTTTATTTACCCACCATTATATGATGCCGACATATATCCCAATACTCTTTCATCAACCCTATCTCCCATCTCTTTTTCCACCCCCACTCTCCTTCTCATCCCCTCATTTCTTACTCTATCCAACCTTGTAACCCCTACCATACTTATTAGACATTTCTTCTCAAACACACTTAAACTTTTCCTCTCTGCCTCTCTTTGATTCCATGTCTCTGCCCCATACAGTGCTGTCAGCACAATCACCCCTTCATATAATCTCCTCTTTGCATCCATTCCCAAATGACTATTTCTCATTACACTTTTTAATCTCTCATGGCACTCACTTGCTTCTCTCAATCTGCAATTTACCTCTACCTCCATTCCTCCCTTTCCTGCCATATGCAACCCCAAGTGCCTTAAGCTATCCACTTCCTCCAGCCTCTCTCCTTTAAGGCTTACTTCCAAATTGCTGCCATCCTCTCCCCTTGTACATCCCAGCATCTTTATTTTACACACATTTACCTTTAACTTCCTCCTATCACATACTTTTCCAAACTCCGTCATGAATTCCCTTAATTCCCCCTCTGACCCTGCCATAAGGACAGTGTTGTCAGCAAACAACAACTGGCTTATCTCCCACTTTTCTCCATTTTCTTTAACCATCTCCAATCCCATGCCCATTATCCTCACATTTACCTCCTGCACCACCCCATCCATGTACACATTGAACAGCCATGGCAACATGACACATCCCTGATGCAGTCCCACCTTTACCTCAAACCACTTGCTCTCTCCATTTCTAATTCTAACACAGGCTCTACTACTCTCATAAAAACTCTTGACTGCCCTTAACAGCTTTCCCCCAATCCCATATATCTGCAAAACCTCCCACAGTGCCTTTCTGTCTACCCTGTCATAAGCCTTTTCCAAATCCATAAAAGCCAGGAAAAAAAATCCTTACCTTTTGCTAAAGCTTTCTCACTTACCACAAAAATCTGATCCATACAAGCCCTACCTTTCCTAAACCCACACTATTCCTCACCAATTACTCCCTCTGTTCCTCTCCTAATCCTCTCAACTGAAACCCTCACATAAGCCTTCCCAACCACACTCAACAAATTAATCCCTCTGAAACTACTACAGTTACACTTGTCCCCTTTTCCCTTGTAAACCAGAAATATACAGGCATTCCTTCAGTCATCTGGCATTCTACACTCCCTTAGAGTGCCAGAGGACTGAAAAGTGTATATATATATATATATATATATATATATATATATATATATATATATATATATATATATATATATATATATATATATATATATATATATATTCATGTTTTGTTTTTCATCTAATCATCTATTGACTGCAAAAAAAAAAAAAAAAATGGATAGGATAAGGAGAGAAAAATTCTTACACTTTTCACTCCTATCACACATGTCCTTCCATTCCTTGATATTGCTGGGAAAAGGTTGAGCTGCAATCTTTTGCAGCTCAACCTTTTCCCAGCAATACTGCTAATTTATACGCAGGCAACCAGATGCAATAATGAAATCCCATATTCACTATATACAATATTCCACATAAAAAAATAATTTCCACATTGTAATTAAAATTAATTACATTTAGAAAAAATAAACCAGTGTTTTTGAAAAATATTACACTTTATTAAATTCTGTTTTAAAAGCCCTCAGAAATGAAGCACCATCAACAATTTTTCCATGAAAAATTTATACAATCCTTGATATACATTTACTAACAACAGTTTTCCTCTTTCTGTAGGCCCCATATTTATGACTATATAAGATTTATGCAGTCAATACTTTAGGGACCTTAGTGATACCCATATGGAGCAGTCATGCAGGATTCTTTTATAACTGGGGATTAGTCCCCACTCAAAAAAAGCATGCTGATAATTTCTAGCCTCTACTCCCCCTCATTTCTACTACCCTCCTTAAATCTTTCCTTTACCACCTTGATGACTTCACTTCTTCAGTACAATAGTCCCCAGGAATAGAAAGACTACAAAATACTCTTGCTCAACTTCAAAACTTTATAGGATCTATTCATCACTATGAGTCCAGACAGGTTTTCGCTTTCCTATAAAGCTGTTTATGCCTTCCTGACCATCTACCATGTTGATGTTGTTGACCATCACACAAGATCCCTCTCTGCAAATCAAGAAACAAGAGAAAACTGTAAAATAAGACTTGAACAAATGTTATATGAATTACTACACAACAAATTTAGTAATACAAAATAAAGTATTTTGTACTTTAACACTGACTGGGTAGGATTTGTTTCTTTTAGCTGAATAAAATGAATCAGTGGCAGGTGCAATAAAATGTAACCTATATGATGGCCTTCAGCCCACATGTCAAAGGCTCGACAGTGGAGACAAACAAGAAAGTGCTAAGAAGAGTTGCAGGTACAGGATTTGGACAGTAGAATGAACACTATACTATACCCTCCAACATTATTACATTATTGCTGCAACTTGGTCGGGGTTGGCTTTGTTCACAATGAATACCAGCAAAACCCACAGGATAAGGATAAAATACATACATACATATACCAAAGACTTTTTCCCCCTTTACATCCTCATATATTGGCACCTCCTGGATAACAGGACATCCCTGCATCTCGTCCACTGCCCTGGGTCACAGGCGGCAGTGTCACAAGACAGCGCATCCACAGCAAAGCCACTTCATTAAATCAGCGACCCCCCCCCCTCTCCATCCCATCATGTAAAAAAGGAAAAGACGGGGAAAAATCCCTTTGGGCTGTGTCAATTTATTTCTCACATATACTCCCTCACCCCTATCCCCCACCCACTCCCCCTCATGCATTATAGCATCATCCATATACAACCATTCTCCATTCACCCCTATCTTCTATCTTCTCCCATCCTTCTTCAATGGGCATTCCCCTTTTTTCCAATGCCCCATTTACCCCATCAATCTATCTCATCCTTGGTTGTCCCCGCATGTTCACTCCATCCACTTCTGCCTTCCACACTTCTTTTACTAATCTTTCTTCACTCATTTTTTCCATGTATCCAAACCATCCCAATACTATTTCGTCAACCCTATCTCCCAACTCCCTTTCCACCCCTGTTCTCCTCCTCACCTCCTCAGTTCTCACTCTATCCAGCCTAGTAACCCCTATCATACTTCTCAGGCATCTCATCTCAAACAAATTTAAACTCTACCTCTCTACCTTCATACAATCTCTATTTAATATCCATTTCCAAAAATCTATTTCTCATTACACATTTTAATCCAAGGCTTTACCTGCTTCTCTCAATCTACATTCTACCTCCACCTCCACTCCTCCCACATTCACACCCACGTATCTAAAACTATCCACTTCATCCAGTTTCTCTCCCTTAATATTCACTTCCAGTCTGCTGCCACTTTCTCCCCTCACTTTTATCCACATTTATCTTCAACTTCCTTCTTTTGCACCCCTTCCCAAACTCTGTCACTAGCTTCCTCAATCCCTCCTCTGATCCTGCAACAAACACATTGTCGTCAGCAAACAACAGCTGGCTTATCTCCCACTTTTCTCCATTTTCTTTAACCATCTCCAATCCCTGACCCACTACCTTTGCATTTACCTGTCGCACCACCCCATCCATGTATAAAATGAACAGCCAAGGCAACATAAAACATCCTTGACAAAGTCCCACCTTTACCTCAAACCACTCTCTTCATTTCTAATCCTAACACAAGCTTTACTACTCTTGTAAAAACTCTTGATTACTCTTAAAAGCTTTCCTCCTATCCCACATATCTGCCAAACCTCCCACAGTGCCTATCTGTCTCCTGTGTCATCACCCTTTTCCAGATCCATAAAAACACCAAAGAACATAGTTACCTTTTCCTAAAGTTTTCTCACATATTTGTCTTACCACAAAAATCTGATCCACACAACCCCTACCTATCCCAAAACCACACTATTCCTCATCAATTACTTCCTCTGTTCCTCTCCTAACCTCTCAATCTAGACCCTCCCATAAGCCTTCCCAACTACACTTAACAAACTGATTCCTCTGAAACTACTACATTCACACTTGTCCCCTTTTCCCTTGTAAAGTGGAACTATACAGGCACTCCTTCAGTCATCTGGCACTGTACCCTCTCTTAAGCAAACATTAAATAACCTCACCAGTTAGTCCACCATCACTGTACTTCTTTTTTTTTTAGACATCCTGAATGTCATCCATCCAAACCAGGTGCCTTACCTGCTCTCATCATCTTAACAACTGCTTTCATCTCATCTTGCCTTATTTCTCCTCCATTTTCCTCACTCATCACGGTCATTTTCTTAGCACTTCCCACTGCAACTACTTTTCCCTCCCTATCCTCCTTCACATTTAGCAACTCCCTAAAATACTTTCCCCACCTTCCTCTTACTGCCTTCTCTTCCATTATCATCTCTCCATCTGCACCTTTTACCTTTTCCTCTCTACTTGATTCACCTCTTCTTCCTTCCAAGACAGCCTTTTATTACTTTCAAAATTTTCTGTCATACTCTTACCCCATTTCACATTTGCTCTCTTCTTTGCCTCCTTTATCTTGTGCTTTACTTCTTCTCTTTTCTTTGTACCTCTCATATGATTCTCTCATCCAATTTTGTAACCAATCAGTGAAAACTTGCTTCTCTTCTACAACTTTCTTTGCTTTCTCATCCCACCACTCACTACCCTTCCTTCCATTTCCTCCCATCATCGTTCCACACATTTTTTGCACACCTTGTGACTCCCTACTTGAACCATACACATTCCTCCTCCACTCCTAGTTCTATTCTTTCACTCCCTCCCACTCCTCTCTCAGCTTCTTTTTGTACTCCTTCTCCTTTTCTTTCTCATTTAAGCATTTCACTCTAGGCACCTCCCTACCTTCTGACCTTTTCCTCTTTCTCCATCCATCCTCCACTTTCAACGTACCTTCCACCAAAAAATTACCTGATATTCCCCCACCCTCTCCCATTAGAACATGTACATCCTTAACCCCTTCCATACAGTGTTGCATACGTAGGCGGCATGAGGAGCAAGTGGATACACGAGGCTGCCATATCAGCATCTTGATTATATTTATTGTAGTTGCCCCTGCGTAATGACATACTCTCTAAACTGTCTTCATCACATTTTCTATGGTTATCAAAATTCACGGGTGAAAGAGAGAAGGATCGATATAAGCGGTGACTATATTTTATGATGCGAGTATTATTGCGACACATCGTACGTCTGGCAGCTGATGCTGCCCGCGAGATTTTGGCCCGTATTAAAGAGGTTAACTCTTCCTACTATACTTCTGGTTACTACTAAATAGTCCATTAACACACTACCACCCTTCTATCCACCACCCTCTCCCATGTGTACTTATGCTTGACTTTCTTCTTAAACACTGTACAGGTAAACGTCGACTTACGATGGCATTAGGTTTCGATAGAGCCATCGTAAGACGATCTCATCGTAAGTCGATCCCCACTCTGTTCCGTGGTCACTGTACCTAGCCTACCTGTATATTAACCACCAGAGATACTGAATATAGCCTATTAAACATGTACAGTAGTTTATTTAATTATTTTTATCCTTTTTACCATATTCAAACACTATAATATGTATTTTCAGTACGGACTTAAATCTCGCGGGCAGGAGCCAATGCCAGCCGTACGATGTGACGTAATAATACTCGCATCATAAAATATAGTCACCGCTTATATCGATCGTTCTCTCTTTCACCCGCGAATTTTGAAAACCACAGAGAATGAATAATTTGAGAGAATGTAAAAACACAGGGGCGACTACAATAAATATAATCAAGACGCCTACGTGTGCGGCACCGTATGGAAGGGGTTAAATTATCATGTCGTCGTCGTCGTCGTCATCGTAAAGTCGAACAATCGTAAGTCGCGGCCATCGTAAGTCGACGTTTACCTGTATTTGTTATCAACTCTCTAGGCACATCACCATCAACTCTCCACTATGATTTTTTCCTGGAACTCCACACTCACCAACCACTCCATCTATTGGTCCATTTCCTACCCTAGCATTAAGATCTCCCCATATAATTACATTGACATTTCTCCATAATCCCCCTATGCACTCATTTAAATCTACTCAAAAAGCCTACCTTTCTTCTACACTCTTCTCACTACCAGGCCCATATGCATTTACGAAAACCTACATCTCCTTTCCCTGTTTCACCTTCATCCACATTAACCTCGAAGAAACCTCCTTCCACTCCACTACACACTTGCTTATCTCTTCACTTACTAGTATAGCCACCCCTTTTCTCCCTCATCCTCTCTTCACTCCTGAGATCTTCCCAGCTATACTTCCAAACTCAAACTCACTGTTCCCTCTCAACTTAGTTTCACTCAATGCCAACACATCCATCTTTCTTCTCACAAACATACTGCCTATCTCTTCCCTTTTACTCTCATCTGTACCACATCCACACACATTTAACCCCTTCCATACGGTGCCGCACACGTAGGCGTCATGAGGAGCAAGTGGATTCGCGACGCTGCCATATCGGCGTCTTGATTATATTTATTGTAGTCGCCCCTGTGTTTTTACATTCTCCCTAATCTGCTCTTAATCCCATTCTCTGTGGTTTTCAAAATTCACGGGTGAAAGAGAGAACGATCGATATAAGCCGTGACTATATTTTATGATGCGAGTTTTATTACGACACGTCGTACGGCTGGCATTGGCTGCTGCCCGCGAGATTTAAGTCCTGTAGTGAAGTGGTTAAAGACCAAAACCTTAGGGTACTGGTTGGAAAACTCCTCCTAGACCCTCTTATGCCTTTACTTTTTTTTAGGAATGTCCCCTTTAGGGCTACAGGGAAAGGTGCTTAGTCCTATCCCTGTCCCGTTTTTGTCACCTCATACGACTCAAATGGAAAGACTTGGTGGGAGTATTTTCCCCCACCACAGGGTTAGGTGAAGAAAGGGAATGATATTCAGAGAAATGGTACAGGACATTAACAAGATTGGGGAACAGCATAACAGAGGGGCAGTCACAGTATAATAGAGTATCATAATTTCTCTATAAACAGAGATTTCCTCTATCACAGACAAAATGATATGTGACTTTGGTCCATAGGGGTGCCCCATATAGACCCTAAAGTATGAGCTGCATGCTACTTAGCAGCTTTTAACCCCACAATATCATGCAGCCAATACCCTAGACATACATACATATACCAAGGCTTTTTCCCCCTTACAAGGGAGGTAGTCAAAAAGGAAAAGGCATAAAATCATACCCACCCATTCCATTCCTGAATACACTCCACACCCCTCCACCCTCCCTCTCATCTTAGCACCTCCTGAATGACGGGTCATCCCTGCACCTTGTCCACTGCCCTGGGTCAGAAGCAGTGTCGCAAGACACAGCACATCCACAGCAAGGCCGCTTCATTAAATTGGCAACCCCCCCCCCCTCTACATCCCCCCATGCATAAAGGAGAAAACGGGGAGAAATCCCTTCGGGCTGCGTCAAAATCCCATTCCACCTCATGCATCACATCATCATCCATATACAACCATTCTCCATTTACCCGTCTTCTGTCCTCTCCCGTCCTTCCTCAACAGACATTCCCCTCTTCCCCAAAGCCCCCTTCCTAGATAGGGAAGGATAATATATATACATTAAACTCATTTCCTCCATGGATTTGATGTAATCACCACACTTGGATTTACCATTTTTGTGTAGAATGCAACCAGTAGCAAAACTGCACCAAACCTTAGTACAATTATTACATGGACCACTAGCATACAAGGGGAGCTTTGATATTCCTTTTACATGCAACAGATAGAGTTTAATTTTTCTTTCCACTTCCCTTAATTCCTTCAGGATTAGGGTTCACAGAAGCATGGCTACAATTAACCTCTTCAATACAAGTCAAATTCTCACGCGCAGCATTAGATGCCTAATGTATGATGCATCACACTACTCCCATTATAAAATATAGTCACTGCTGTATTACTCATTCTCTTTCACTATGAGTTATAAAAACACAGACAATGTGATCAAACCAGTTTACAGAATTCAGGGGTCACTCATCTAAAACTGCAAAATGTATATAATCAAGATAATGACGCCAGTGTCATCATATACCCACTCACACCTCATGACACCTACATATGCATCACTGTATCAAAGAGGTTATGTGTGGCTATTTGCCCAGGATCTAATGCCCTTTCTTCTAAAAATGAAACGCTTCACTTCCTTTCCCAGGTGCTCAAAGCCCCTAGATCCCAGGTTCTGAAAAAAAATTAATATAGATCTTCCAAGTAGTAGTTACAAAGGAGGTTATTCTGGAGGTCCTATATCAAAGACCTTTTAATTTCAATGAAAATAGGGGCAGGGTTTAAGACTATGGGTCTGTGGGAAAAGGTTTGTCATCATCATCCTAGGAGCTACACAACAACAATAACTGTTATTACCTATATGCCGATGCAATATCCATTTCCATTTGATGATACATAAACTTTTTTCCCAAAGCAATTACAGATTTGCTTTTACTGATGATGGCTTTTACCATTCTTTCTGTCTCTGCCTCTGAAGAAGATATGGTGGAATATGAGCAATGAGCAAAAGCAATAATACATACATATATATATATACACCAAAGGCTTTTTCCCCCTTACAAGGGAGGTACCCAAAAAGGAAAAGGCATAAAATAATTTCCACCCATTCCATCCCTGAATACACTTCACACCCCTCCACCCTCCCTCTCATGTTAGCACCTCCTGGATGACGGGTCATCCCTGCACCTTGTCCACTGTCCTGGGTCAGAAGCAGTGTCGCAAGACACAGCACATCCACCGGCGACCCCCCCTCTCCGTCCCCCCTTGCATATAAGGAGAGGACGGGGAGAAATCCCTTCAGGCTGCACCAAATTTTGCTCACACATACTACCTCACCCCCCATCCCCCGCTCATTCCACCTCATGCAATCACAACATCATCCATATACAACCATTCTCCATTCACCCGTCTTCTGTCCTCTCCCGTCCTTCCTCAACAGACATTCCCCTCTTCCCCAAAGCCCCCTTCACCCCATCCATCCACCTCATCCTAGGACGTCCCCTCATGTTCACTCCCTCAACATCTGCCTTCCATACCTCTTTTACTTTTTACCTCTTTTACTTCACTCATTCTTTCCACGTGTCCAAACCATCCTAATACTCTTTCATCAACCCTATCTCCCAGCTCCCTTTCCACCCCTGTTCTCCTCCTCACCTCCTCATTTCTCACTCTATCTAGCCTAGTAACCCCCATCATACTTCTCAGACACCTCATCTCAAACACATTCAAACTCCTTCTCTCTTCCTCTTTTATGTTCCATGTTTCTGCCCCATACAGTGCTGTTGGCACAATCACTCCTTCATACAGTCTCCTCTTAGCATCCATTCCCAAATGTCTATTCCTCATTACACTCTTTAATCCACCAAGGCATTTACTCGCTTCTCTCAATCTACATTCTACCTCCACCTTCACTCCACCTTTTCCTGCCACATTTGCACCCAAGTATCTAAAACTATCCACTTCCTCCAGTCTCTCTCCCTTAATGCTCACTTCCAGTCTACTGCCACTTTCACCCTTGTACATCTCATCACCTTACTTTTACCCACATTTATCTTTAGCTTTCTTCTATCACATACTCTCCCAAACTCTGCCACCAACTTCCTCAATCCCTCCTCTGATCCTGCCACAAGCGCAGTGTCATCCGCAAACAACAGCTGGCTCACCTCTCACTTTTCTCCATTTTCTTTAACCATCTCCAATCCCTGACCCACTACCCTCGCATTTACCTCTCTCACCACCCCATCCATGTATAAGTTGAACAGCCAGGGCGACATAACGCATCTTTGACAAAGTCCCACCTTAACCTCGAACCATTCACTCTCTCCATTTCCAATCCTGACACAAGCTCTACTACTCTCATAAAAACTCTTGACAGCTCCTAGAAGCTTTCCTCCTATCCCGTATATCTGCATAACCTCCCACAGTGCCTTTCTGTCTACCCTATCATAAGCCTTTTCCAGATCCATGAAAGCCCAAAAAACATCCTTCCCCTTTCCTATAGCTTTCTCACATATTTGTCTTACCACAAAGATCTGATCTACACAACCTCTACCTGTCCTAAATCCACACTGTTCCTCACCAATTACTCCCTCTGTTCCTCTCCTGATCCTCTCATTCAAAATCCTCCCATAAGCCTTCCAAACTACACTTAACAAACTAATCCCTCTGAAACTACTACATTCACACTTGTCCCCTTTTCTCTTGTAAAGAGGAACTATACAGACACTCCTCCAGTCCTCTGGCACTCTACCCTCTCTCCAGCAAACATAAAATAACCTCACCAATCAGTCCACTATCACTGTACCTCCCTTTTTCAGACATTCTGCATGGCATCCATCCAGACCAGGTGCCTTACCTGCTTTCATCATCTTAACAACTGCCTTCACCTCATCCTTCCTTATTTCTCCTCCATTCTCCTCACTCATCACTCTCATTTCCTTCGCATTTCCCACTGCAGCTATCTTTCCCTCCCTATCCTCATTCACATTTAGCAACTCCCTAAAATATTCTGCCCATCTTCCCATTACTGCTTTCTCTTCCATTATCATCTCTCCATCTGCACCTTTTACCTTTTCTTCTCTACTTGATTCGCCTCCTCTTCCTCTCTTAATTTCTTTCCAAAACATCTTTTTATTACTTTCAAAATTTTCTGTCATAATCTTACCCCACTTCACATCTGCTCTCCTCTTTGCTTCCTTTACCTTTTGCTTTCCTTCTTTTTTCTTTTCTTTGTACCTCTCATATGACTCCCTCGTCCTATTTTGTAACCAATCTGTGAAAGCTCGCATCTTCTCTTCTACAACCTTCTTTGTTTCCTCATCCCACCATTTACTATCCTTTCTTCTATTTCCTCCTGTCCTTCTTCTTCCACACACCATCCTTGCACACTTTGTGACTCCCTCCTTGAACCATCCCCATTCCTACTCCACACCTAGTTTTACTCTATCCTTCACTCCCTCCCACTCCTCCTTCAGCTTCTTTTCGTACTCCTTCTCCTTTTCCTTTTCATTCAAAGAGTTCACTCTAAGAACCTCCCTACTTTTTGTCCCTTTCCTCCTTCTCCATCTATCCTCCACTCTCAACTTACCTTCCACCAAAAAATGATCTGATATTCCCCCACCCTCTCCCCTTAGCACATGTACATCCTTAACTCTTCCTATCATAATCCTATTTACCACTACATAATCCATTAACGCTCTATCTACCACCCTTCCCTCCACCACCCTCTCCCATGTGTACTTATGCTTGACTTTCTTCTGAAACACTGTATTTGCTATCATCAACTCTCTTTCTAGACACATTTCCACCATCAACTCTCTACTAAGATTCTTTCCTGGAACTCCACATTTCCCAACCACTCCATCGATTGGACCATTTCCTACCCTAGCATTAAGGTCTCCCAGTACTATTACATTGACATTTCTTCCTAAATCCTCTATGCACTCATTTAAATCTATCCAAAAGGCCTCCCTTTCTTCTACACTCTTCTCACTGCCAGGCCCATATGCACTTACAAAGACCCACATCTCCTTTCCCAGTTTCACCTTCATCCACATTATCCTTGAGGAAACCTCCTTCCACTCCACTACACGTTTACATATCTCTTTACTTACTAGAATAGCCACCCCTTCCCTCCCTCGTCCTCTCTTCACTCCTGATAACCTCCCACTTACACTCCCAAACTTACACTCACCCTTCCGCTTTCAACTTTGTTTCACTCAAAGCCAACACATCCATCTTTCTTCTCACAAACATACTACCTATCTCTTCCCTTTTACTCTCATCTGTACCACATCCATGCACATTAAAAGACCCAAACCTAAGGGTACTGTTCCGAGAACTCCCAGACCCTATGCCTTTACTTTTTCGTTTAGGAATGTCCCCTGTGGGGCTACAAGGAGAAGGATGCCTAGTCCCAATGCCCGTCCTTTTCTTCTCGCCTCTTACGATCCAAGTGGGAATACTTGGTGGCAGTATTCTTTCTCATTTAAGCATTTTACTTTAAGCACCTCCTTACTTTCTGTCCTTTACCTCTTTCTCCTTCTATCCTCCACTCTCAACTTATCTTCCACCAAAATATGATCTGATATTCCCCCACTCTCTCCCCTTAGAACATGTACATCCTTAACTTTTCCTACTATACTCCTTGTTATGCTCTATCTACCACCCTCTCCCATGTGTACTTATGCTTGACTTTCTTCCTAAACACTGTATTTGTTATTGTCAACTCTCTAGACACATCTCCACCATCAACTCTCCACTAAGATTTTTTCCTGGAACTCCACACTTACCAACCACTCCATCTATTGGTTCATTTCCTACCCTAGCATTAAGGTCTCCCAGTACTACTACATTGATATTTCTCCCTAATCTCTCTATGCACTCATTTAAATCTATTCAAAATGTTTCCCTTTCTTCTACACTCTTCTCACTATCAGGCCCATATGCACTTACAAAAACCCACATTTCCCTTCCAAGTTTCACCCTCATCCACATTAACCTTGAAGAAACCTCCTTCCACTCCATTATACCCTTACCTATCTCTTCACTTACTAGTATACTCACCCCTTCTCTCCCTCGTCCTTTCTTCACTCCTGAGATCCTCCAAATTACATTCCCAAACTCACACTCACCCCTCCCTTTCAGCTTAGTTTCACTCAAAGCCAACACATCCATCTTTCTTCTCACAAACATACTGCCTATCTCTTCCCTTTTAATCTCATCTGTATCACATCCACACACATTAAAAGACCCAAACCTTAGGGTACTGGTGGAAAAACTCCTCCTAGAACCTCTTATACCTTTACTTTTTTTAAGAATGTCCCCTTTGGGACTACAGGGAGAAGGATGCCTAGTCCTATCAACGTCACACTCTTTTTGTCACCTCGTACAACTCAAGTGGAAAGACTAGGTGGCAGTATTCTTATTCCCCACCACAGGCTTAGGTGAAATGAGAAAATGGATATTCAGAGAAAAGGTATAGGACAGAAACAAGAGTGGGCGGAGAACATAACAGAGGGACAGTCACAGTATAAAAAAGTATCATCAGTTCTCTGTGAATAAAGATTTCCTCTACCACAGACAAAAATGATGCATGGCTCTGGTCTGTAAGGGCACACTATATAGACCATGAAGTATAAGCAGCATGCTACTTAGCAGCTTTTAATGCTACAATAACATGCAGCCGATACCCCTGATGGGGTATTTTCTTACAAAGTACAGAAAATTTAGTATTTCTCTAAATCAAAGAACCTTCAAGATGATATTCCTCAAGAAATGGTACTAACCCCAACACTATTCAACATCTTCATGCATAACCTATCCAATTAAAACCCTGATGGATTGACAATATATCCTCTCATGCCAAACACAGCTTTTTTGGGACAACACCACAAATACAGTTAACTCCAAAAACATACCTATGTCTTCTTCAGGAACAACTTTTGACACAAGTCCTGCTTGTAATGCTTCCATTGCTGTAATTGGTAGTCCAGTTAGGAGCATATGTGCTGCAACCTTCCTGGGAACATTGCGCACCAAAGGTATACCTGGAGTTGAGCAGAAGATACCAACACTTCCTCTGACAAAAAGAAAAATCATCATATTAATATTAACTTTTCCTAGTAAAAAAAAAAAAAAAAAAAAGAATACATACATTAGAAAAGAACTTCCATTGTGAGTAAAATTACATAAATAATTTAAATAAGAATTATTGAATACATTGGGATATACATGGTACGTCAGTAGAGCATGAAAGAGAGTGATAGGAATGTGTGGGGACATGATTCTCTTTGATGTCCCTCTCACATGGCCACCTTATGCAGGATCCCACTGTTAGTCCTACCACCTCCCTAAACTTTTCACTACATACACTTTCCATTTAGATATTTTTCTAGAATTCTGTCATCCTAACTTTTACCTATCTACTTATAATTTTTTTCCATCACCCTGATATCTCCTTCATCCTCTTCTCTACCCTCAGTTTTATCACTTTTCCCCTTTGATCATATTCCTAAGCCCTGTGCAGGGTACTGAGGCATAAGTTCTATGCAATCAATATGTTAGGGACTCCAGTAATATCCCCATGGACTAGAGTCACACAGCATTCTTTTATAGCTGAAGACTTGAAAAAGAATGCTGATCACTTTAAATTCTACTGTCCCTCATTTCTACCATCATTCATAAATCTCTCTTTTAATATCCCTGAGTTCACCTCTTCAATGCAATATTGTCCTCAAGGACAGAAGTACTGTATAATTATCACCATGATACTCTTTTTCCTGAATCAATATACAATGAAAGCACATAGCAGAAAAAGGGTGAAAAGAGGAGACCAAAGCAACTGTACACAAAGGGGAGAGGTCTATGAAAGAGGAAAATTATCCCTTACCCAGGTGTTGAAAAAGTTGAGTTTGGTGTAGCAATTACAATGTCACATGAAGCTACCAGCTGACAACCAGCAGCAGTTGCAATGCCATTGACTTGTGCAATAATAGGCACAGGAATATTCTGAAGGGTAAGCATTAACCGACTGCAAGTGTCAAAAACTTTGGTGTGGTATTCTTGTCCATCTTTTGATGTCTGAAAAATAGATAAATAGAAAATAAAAAATAAATTATATATATATATATATATATATATATATATATATATATATATATATATATATATATATATATACATATTATATATATATATTTCTCCACTGTCATCAACATAAGCAAAAGGCATTAAAAATAAAAATAAAAATAAAAAACAAGGGTAACTGCTCCTCTGGCCAAATATAAATGCAGACATTCATCAATACATCACAATTTGTGAAACATAATAATAATTGTTGCTTCATGTTTTGTTGACTAGAATTCCACAACACCTCAGCATCTGACAATAGTCATTGGGCCCTCCCATGTTTGGAAGACTATGATAGATGTTACAAGAGTAGATATAGTGGGAAATGTGGGGGTGAAGGAGAAAACAAAGATGGGAAGGGAATTGTCTATCAGGGTAGAAAAGAGTGTGCCAATGTGGTTTGGGCATACATGAAGAATGAATTAGGAAAGATTATCAAAGACAGTGTGGAAAGCAAAAGTGGATGAAGTGAACTTTGAAAGAAGACTAAAAACAAGATGAATGAATGAAATGAAATGAAATGAATGAATGAAAGAAAATCAACTAAAACATATGAATCTGTTTTCCCTAAAAAAGCGTAGACTCAGAGGTGACTTGATACAGGTCTTTAAAATTCTAAAGGGAATTGACAACATCAAAAGTGACAAAATTTTTACATTGAATGAGAATCAGACAAGAAACAATGGTCTCAAACTGTCCGGAAATAGATTCAATTTGGAAGTAGGTAGAAACAACTTTGCCAACCATGTAGTTAATGAATGGAATAAACTTCCTGCACAGGTAGTGCAATGTAGTTCAGTTCGATGCTTTAAGAATCATTTAGATAAATACCTAAGTAAGATGCTGTAATGATTATAATTTATCTTATATTATTTGTTTTTGTTTTGTCATCATTTGTCTGTCTGATTTTCATTTATTATTAGTTATATGTCAATTTATTATTATTTACTATTTACCTGTTTGTTTGTTATTTAACTATACCTATGCATTTATTTATGTATTTTATTTGTTATTTACATTATCATAGTTTTTATTTATTATTTTATTATTATGATTTTTTTTTCGCATCCGACCTAGATATGGATCAAAAGGTCTCCTGTCGGCATGCTCCGCCTTTGTAATCCTTTGAAGGGGAACTGGATGCATTTGGAATTTTTGTTGAGCAGGGAAGAGACTGCACAAGATAGGAATGGAAGAAATTTGTGAATGAATGAAAGGATGACAGGAGCCCAAAGGCTGTTCTTTCCATCTGATTTACAATTTGAGTGATGAATACAACAAAAACTACACCAGCAGTATACTATACCAACATCTACAACATATCACCTGCAACACACAACACATTCCTATCAAAGTACCAACTACCAACTACCAAACTCCCTACCCTATGAAACCTCTCCAGACAGAAAAATCCCTACCAAGAAAAGCAGGAACCACTGGCATGACTGCCTTCAAGTCACCATTAACAACTTCCATACAATGACACCTATGTAGGCATCATGAGGCACAAGTGGGTACACAAGGATGCTGGTGTCAGTGTCTTGATTATATATATTTTTTGTAGTTGTACATGAGTTACCCCCAGATTCTGTGAACTGGTTTGATCACATTTTCTGTGTTTATTATTACTCAGAGTAAAAGAGACGAGTAATACAGCACTGACTTTATATTTTATAATGTGTGTAGTGTGATGAATCGTACATATGGCAGCCAATGTTGCACATGAGAATTTGACTCATACTGAAATGGTTAAGACAACACCATCACAGAAAAGGCCTGGCCATTGCATCAAACTGCCCCAGATCCATCAAACAGCAGACATTAAATACATCCTACCCTAGCCATACCCAGACAATACAATATTTCTTCCTTGAGTGACTTATGGGCCAATCCAGTGGCTATTGCTGGTTATCTAGAAGTTGGATCTCCCAGGGTAACAGACTGACTGATTGAGAGGAAGAATAAAAACCAGGTGGATGTATGAAATGGGCTGGGGGGCTGAAGATTTTCCACTGAGAAAAACATACATACATATACAGTAGACCCTCGTTTTACGCGGGGGTTAGGGACCGGGAACCCCCGCATAAAACGAAAATCCGCGTAAAATTCCGCCACTGAAGGAGATATACCAAAACAATCATTAGAACCCTAATAATTTTATTTCCACAATGAATTGCCATATTGAACAAAATAATACAATAGAAAAATAGGAAAACAATACAATACAAACAAAAGAACAAGAAAAAACAGTGCATGAAATGAATATATGTAGAAGGGGTAGTAGTCTAGGTAGCAGTCTAGTCGGACTCGGCATCAGAATTAGCTGGACCACCACGTTTCTGTAAAAACATGGTGATGGGCAATTGTACTCGGCGCTTTTTCATGTCCTGCAAAACGGCTTTGTAGGGCGCCCTTCTCCTCCTCCTCCTCCTCCTCACTGGCCGACTGGACGAGTTCCACCAGTTCCTCCTCAGACAGCTCAACTGCATGGCCACGAACCAGTTCCCGAACCTCTTCTTCCTCCATATCTGCAAATCCTTCACCGCCAACTTCCTTTGCTAAGGCTACAGTCTTCTTCACCTGATCTTCCACTTGCTCATCCGCTGAAAAGCCTGTAAAAGAATGGACGCAGCTTGGCCACAGAATTTTCCAGCAGGAGTTGACAGTCTGATGCTTAACTTCCTTGGTTGCCCCTTCCACAATAGTGAGGCAGTCTGCAATTGTGAATGATTTCCAATATTCTTTGACGCCCAGGTCTGGATTCTCATCTAGGATAGAGTGCATTCGAGACATAGAAAGCCGTGTGTAATAGGCCTTAAATGCCCAAAAACCCAAAAACCCAAAAATCCGCGTAAATTCAAAACCGCGGATAAAAAATCCGCGTAAAACGAGGGTCTACTGTACATACATATACCAAAGGTTTTTCCCCTTATAAGGGAAGTAGTCAAAAAACATAAGGCAACAATTATTAATCACTCACCAATAGTTAAAAGAAATTATTTTATTTTCTACAGAGAAAGGTATGTTAAAGTTTACCAATTCTTTGAGGTTATGCCCAGCAGAGAAGACCTTTCCTTGAGCAGCCAAAACAATACAGCGAAGAGTGGAGCTTTCTTTGGTTATGGCTGACTCAAGCCCTTCTAATACTGACAATGAAAGAGCATTTCTGAAAGACATTGAAATTTATTACATAACATATATATATATATATATATATATATATATATATATATATATATATATATATATATATATATATATATATATATATATATATATATATATATATATATATATATATATATACATACAGGTACTCCTCGTTTAACGACCTACTCGGTTAACGACAACTCGGAGTAACGACGGGCTTTATGACATTCGTTTAACGTAAATCTCCCAAAGTTACGACATCATGTACGATAATTAAGTTGGCTGAGGCAAATTTGTATGATGTTATAAATGAACTTGTACGGTGGATATTACCTGTGAGATAAAGTGTTCTGAAGCTTAGGTCTACATTACCATCCTGCAAGCTGAAAAAACTACCTGGGGTACAGTATACAGGTAGTCGTCGACTTACGACCAAGTTCGGTTCCGACAGACAGGTCGTAAGTTGATCTGGACACAAGTCGGTCTATATATATATATATATATACAGCATATATTACCCTTTATATAATATATATATATATATATATATATATATATATATATATATATATATATATATATATATGTATATTATATATATATATATATATATATATATATATATATATTGTATATTTAGCATACTGAAATAATCTTAGCATCTTTTAACTATGTTGTATAGTATTTTTAACCTTCTTATAATTTCATCTGATTTTCTTTGGGAAACGTAGCCTAGGCCTAAGCATATTGAATAAAATCCTATCATCTTTGACCTATGATATTTAATACTGTATTTGTTAACCTTTGTATTATTTTACCATCAGACTTTCTTTAGGAAACGTATGCATACTGAATAAGATCTTATTATCTTTGAGCTACGTTGTTTAATATTTATTAACTTTTTATCATTTTCGTTAGGAAACGTAGCCTAGGCCTGCGCATACTATGATACTGAATAAAGTCCTGTCATCTTTGACCTACAAATCCTTTTTTGTTGGTTACATTAAAATAATTGTAAAGCAAAATTAGGAAAAAATATTTCGAAACACATTCTTTTCGTTTACGTACTGTACTGAAAATATTGTTATCGACAACAGACTAGGCATAAACAAAGTTTACTGTTACATTTTATTAATCGCAAAACATAAAAATATAAAATGCTGTGCCGAACATTTTGTCATCGACAACAGACTAGGCATAAAAAAATAGTTACATTTTATTAATTGCAAAACATAAAAATACAAAATGTAAGGCAAAATTAGGATTTTTTTTATTTCAACAAAACACATTCTTTTCGTTTAAGTACTGTACCGAACATATTGTTATCGACAACAAACTAGCCTAGGCATAAAAAGTTTGTTATATTTTATTAATTGCAAAACATACAAAAATACAAAATGCAATGCAAAATTAGGAAACATTTTACTTCAAACAAACAAAATGAAAGAATATTTAGCTGGCTGGGATGCTGACGCTGCCGGCAGCCTGTGAAAACTATCGTACTCGCGTCTCGCAGCGTGCGGAGTAATGTACTGCACTGCCAGGCATAACATTGCAATTCTATTACTCTATTAAATGTTAGATATTATTGCACCATCTCGTGGTCGTGAAGTCGATCAGTCGTAAGTCGTATAGGTCGTAAGTCGACAACTACCTGTATACCGGTAGTGGTAAATTTTTAGTTTCGACCAAGGGCGCAATATAGCAATAGAAAATTAATTATTAATTTTGTAAATTATAATGTATCAACGTAATATGCAATTTTGTGAGCGGAAAAAATAGGTGCTAAAACAAATTTCGTAAGTAATGAAGTCATGTCGGACGAATGGTACACCATGTTTGTTATGATAGATGCCGATGTCGAAGAAATGAAAGGATGATAAATCCGTCTAACCTAAACTAAACTAACCTAACCTGTGTTTGATAAATCATTACCTGCAAATTAAATGTCATCTGGCTCGTCCTCGTGAGAGACGTTGGCAGACGGCAATATGGCGTCCCGATCCTATGCTACCGACTTCGTTCATTAGCATATTTTCTTGTAGCATGGTATTTTTTACTTTCATTTCCGCCCACAAAATTGCATATTATGTTGATACATTTTAATTTACAAAATTAATAATTAAATTTCTATTGCTATATTGCATCCATGGTCGAAACTAAAAAAATACCCCGGTATTCAATATGGAATGTCAGCATACGCGGATTTGGTCATATACGGTAATTTTAGGAACCTAACCACCATAAATAAACAGTAAATAAAGCTTTAATGTACTGTATAAAAGAGGGAAAATACACTAAAATAAAGATACATGTATTGCTGGACATTGTACATACAGTACATGTACATATATGTATACACTTTCGCTTAACGACCAATTCGGTTAACGACGGCACGCTGGTCCCAATTGTCGTCGTTAAACGAGGAGTACCTGTATATATATATATATATATATATATATATATATATATATATATATATATATACATATATATATACATATATATATATATATATATGATTTTTTTTTTTTTTTTTTTTTTTTTTTTTTTCTTACAAGGGAGATATCCAAAGTCAAAAGGCATAAATCCACTCCCACCCATTTCATCCCTGCCCACTCCAATCCCACCCACCACCCCTCCCTCCCTCTTTTCTTGGCTCCTCCTGGTTGACAGGTCATCCTTCCATCTCGCCCACTCCCCAGGTCAGAAGAAATGTAGCAAGACACAGCACATCCACAGCAAGGCCACTTCATTTAAACAGCGACTCCCCTCTCCATCCCCTCATGCAGAAAAAGAAAAGTGGAGAAATCCCTTCAGTCTGAGTCAAGATATCATTCACACATACTCCCCCCATCTCCTACCCACTCCCTTCCTTGCATCACAGCATCATCCATACACAACAATTCTCCACTCACCCCTATCTTCTCTTCTCCCTTTCTCAACAGACATTCTCCTCTTTCCCAACACCCCTTTTACCCCAAGCATCTCATCCTTGATTGCCCCCTCATGTTTACTCCCTCCATCTCTGCCTTCCATACTATCAGACCTTGCCCAACACAATTTCACCTTGCACAAAATTTCACATTTACACAAATAGGTAAAATATCCAGCATTTGCTGAACACAAACATGATTCACAATAGTATGATCTGAATAGCCCAATGGGTTGTGTTGTGCACTAGTGTCTCTAAAGGGTCTAGGAACCTATTTTTTTTCCATATAACCTGTTATTTGCTTATCACAAATTTTCTCCTGCATGACAGGCTAAGGAACCAAACACTCGTGATGGACGAGGTCTCACTGTGTGTGTGTGTGTGTATATATATATATATATATATATATATATATATATATGTATATATATATATATATATATATGTATATATATATATATATATAATATATATATATATATATATATATATATATAGTAAAGCGGCAGTCATGGGGGCCTCTTGTCGTCATGTACAGCGCAGGTTCGTATCTTTGCGCGACGGTCATAAAATTATCTGATATATACATATATATATATATATATATATATATATATATATATATATATATATATATATATATATATATATACTGTATATATACACACACACTCATGCACACACAGATACAGTTGACAAAGCTAAATGCATTGTGATCCATGGTATCCAAGAAAAACATGATGTGTAGGTCTATAAATACCAGAGAGAAAAGGAGGAAAAGGAAACAGCTAAGGAAATTTTGAAAGAAATTCAGGATGAAGGGCAAAATTTTAACAAAGAAATTGATGAGATTCACAGGATAGGCAAATATTTAAAAGAAAAACAACATAGACCTCTGAAAATAAAACTAAGAACTCAAATAATAGCCAAGGAGGTACTATCACAAGCGGTTAAATTAGCAGTGAGAAATACAAAAATATATGGATAAAAAAGGAAATGAGTGATGAGGAAAAAGAGAAAGACAAGGCTCTCAGAATTGAAGCCAATGATAGAAATGAGAAGACAGAAAGAAACAATTTTTTTTTTGGAGTACTGGACCCTAGACTGAAAAAATGGTAATGTAGAAAAATGGAAATTTAAACCAAAAAAAGAGAAGAAAATATGAAACTAAAAGTGGTATACACAAATATCAATGGTATGATCTCTGGAATTGATTAACTAAATGACTATCTGGAAATAGAGAAACCTGACATTATGGGAATTGTGGAGACAAAACTGAAAGGCCCTCTATCAACAAGTATGGTGGGACATGGTCTATACAACCACTGGGCATTAAATAGAACAGACAAACAGGGAGGTGTCATGATAATGACTAAAAAGGGTTTAAATGTGACAAAGATAAATTAAGGCAAATATAATGCGGAATTAATTATGATTGAAGTTGTAAATAAAAATATGAAAAGTAAAAAATTTGTACCAGTATATGTGCCACAAAAACACAGGCTTGGTCTGATAGTGATCATTCTAAATTACTGGAAGACACAATGAATGTGCTAAATGAGTACTGAAAGAAGGTGGTCACATAGTAATTATGGGTGATTTTAATGCAAAGGATATAATCTGGGAAGAAATGATAGTAAAAGGGGGAGAAGAACTTTGGAGCAACATTCTGCTGGATATGACCATTGAATATACCTCAACACCATGGGTTAAGGAAAATACTAGATATAGAAACAATGAGGAACCATTTAAACTAGACTTAATATTAACTTCTGAAGTGGATATTGTGAACAAAATGGAGTATAAAACACCAATTGGAAAGAGTGACCATATACTAATAGAGTTTGAATTAAAAGAACAAAATGATGTAAGAAGGAATGATAAACATAGAGAAAGAAGATTAATGTACAACAAAACAGATTTTATAAAACTAAGAAAAAATTCCCAAAACACAAACTGGGATAAATTCTCCAAAGAGGAAACAAAGATGGAAGACAAATGGAACATATTCAAAGAAAAGTACAAGGAAGGCATTGATAAATATGTACCAAAGAAGAACCAAAAAGAGATTTATATAAAGTGTTGGTATAACAAAAGGTGCAGTGAGGCTAAAGACAAAAGAGACAAAGCCTGGAAAAGATGGTAAAGAGACAAAAAAAAAACATCCAAATGGCAAACACATATAAAACTTAAGAACGAATATGTATTTACCTAGTTGTATTTACCTAGTTGTATTTTACGGGAAGGGGAGCTATGCTCGTGGGGTCCCGTCTTCATATCTCATTTTATCTAAACTATTTTTAAATTCATGTATTGTTTTTGCGCACACCACTTTCTCATCTAACTTGTTCCACCTGTCTATTACTCTGTGAGGAAAGCTGTTCTATTTCAGATCTCTTCTATAACTGTCTTTCTTGATTTTCTTTCCGTGCCCTCTTGTATTTCTATCATCCCATTTTATCAGATTCTCTCTATCAATAATTTCTATGCCTTTCATGATTCTGTAAATAGCTATCAAATCTCCTCTCTCTCTTCTTTGCTCTAGTGTCTGTAGTTCAAGTTTTACTAGTCTCTCTTCATATGATAGTTTTGAGAGTGTTGGTGCCAGTTTTGTAATTGCTCTTTGTATTCTTTCAAGATTTTTTATACATTTTTTTGTACTTGGTGACCACATCATTGCAGTATATTCCAATCTTGGTCTTATCAGAGTGATTAGAATTTTCTTCACCATTTCTTCATCCAGGTATGTAAATGCCACTTTAATTGTTCATACTAAATTATAAGTTTCTCCAAAAATCTTATTTATATGTTTCTCAGGTGACATATTATTCATAACAATGACTCCCAGGTCCTTCTCATTTTCAACTTTTTCTATTCCTTCTCCCAATTTATATTATCCTGTTATTCTGTTTTTGCTTTTCCCAAATTCCATTATACTACACTTTTTAGTGTTGAGCTCCATCTCCCACTTCCTACTCCATTCCCATACTTTATTGAGATCACTCTGTAGTGACTCACAATCTTCTTCCATTTTCACTTTTTTTAATAGTTTTGCATCATCTGCAAAGAAGCTCATATAACTTTCAATTTCTTCATCCATATCATTACTATATATAGCAAACATTATTGGGGCCAGAACTGTTCCTTGTGGAACACCGCTTATTACGTCATCCCATTTTGAGTGTTTGTCTCTTATCACTACTCCCATTTTTCGTTCTTGCAAAAAGTCTTCCATCCATTTAAGCAGTTTGCCCTGTATTCCTCCCTCAGTTTCTAATTTCTTAAGCAACTTCTTACTGTATGTGGTACTTTTTCAAAAGCTTTTTTTAGGTCTAGAAATGCACAATCAGCCCATCCATCTCCTTCTTGTATTATATCCATTAGCCTTAAATAGAAACATATTAAATTAGTGACGCATGATCGTCTTTGTCTGAATCCAAAGTGCCTTGGATTTAGCACGTTGTTTTTTCTAAATATTTTACCCATCTACTTTTGATAATTCTTTCACAAATATTTGCTATTGTACTTGTTAGAGAGACTGGTCTATAGTTGGTAGGGTCTTCTTTATTACCTCCTTTATATATAGGTACTATTTTTGTTTTTTTCCAATCTTCTGGAACTTTTCCTTCTTTCAAGGAACTATTTATTATGCTATGTTAGTCTGCCAGTTCATTTCTGCATTCTTTCAAAATCCAGTTTGCTATTTCATCTGGTCCATGCAATTTTCTAACATCAAGATTACTCAAGTGTTCATTATTTCATTCTTTGTTACTTCTATTTCTTTCATAGGGGGGACTTTCTCTTTCCATTTGATCTCTTCCAGTTGTATATTCTCCCTTGTAAACACTGATTTAAAATGCTTGTTCATAATTTCCGTCATTTCTATTTCCTCTGTGTATTCAACTCCTTGTCTTAATTTCTCCAAGTCTTGTTTGTTTTTCAGCTTGTTGTTTACAAATCTGTAGAATAGTTTTGGTTGATCTTTACATATTTCTATGACATCTTTTTCATATTTTCTCTTTTCCTCTCTGCACGCTTGTACATATTCATTTCTATAAGGTATATATTTTCCATTTTTCAGGTCTTTTGTCTTTCTTCCATGTGAATATATGCAGGAAAGAAAAAAGAAATTATAAAAAAGATATTATAGACAAATGTAAGGATCAACCTAAACTCTTTTACAGATATGTAAATGAAAAATTAAAAGGCAAACACGAAATTGTAAAACTGCGTGACGGAGATAAAGAATATATAGACGACACAGAAATTGCAGAAGTTATGATCAGACACTTCAGGTCTGTTTTTACAATTGAGAGCTCAAAAATTTGGGAAGATGGATAACGAGAAAGATCCCCTAAAATGAAAGAAATAAAGGTAACACAGAAAGAAATAAGAGACCAAATAAAAAACCTAGATGTTATGAAACTGCATGGACTAGATGGAATTGCAAGTTGGATACTGTAAGAGTGTATAGACGAACTGACGGACAAATTATACAAGATAAGAGACTTTTCACTCAAAGAAGGAAAGGTACTGCAAGATTGGAAAGATGCAAACATAGTACCAATATATAAAGTAGGAAACAAAGAAGATCCTACAAACTTCGGACCAGTATCCCTTACAAGCACTATAGCAAAAATATGCTAAAAAGTTATCAGAAACAAATGGATCAAACACTTGGAAGAGAATAAAATATTAAACCCTAAACAATTTGGCTTTAGAAGTGGAAGATCGTGTACTACAAACTTAATATGCTTTTACTTGAGATTAATTGAGATAATACAAGAAAGAGATGACTGGGCAAATTGTGCCTTCTTGGACTTGCAGAAGGCTTTTGTCAAAGTACCACATAAAAAGTTAACAAGAAAAATTTAAATAATAGGAGGAATACAAGGTAAGCTACTGGAACGGATGAAGGATTTCTTAAGTGGGAGAAAAATGAGTGGTACCTAGAGATAAAAATTCGAACTGGGAAGATGTGATAAGTGGCATTCTGCAAGGCTCTGTATTGGCTCCTTTAATGTTTGCCATATATATAAATGATATGGATGAGGGAGTGAAGTGTTACATGAACTTTGCTGACGATGCCAAATTACTCAAGAGAGTAAGCACAGAAGATTGCAGATCACTACAAGAAGACCTGGACAAAATATGGGAATGGAGTCAGAGGTGTGAAATGAACTTTCACACCAAGAAATGTAGTATAATGGAATTTGAAAAAAAGCAAAAATAAAATATCCAGGTCAATATAAAATTGGTGATGATGGCAATCCCTCAAGGTTGAGGATGATAGTCTTCGTGCAAAGTTACTGGTGAGTCCGTAGGTGACTAATAAGACCGATTCTTGCTCGAAAAGATCGGTCGCAATGTGGAGATCTTGTGCCGGAAGGAAGAGTCGGCCATGGTTGTTGTTGTTGTTGTTGGATAAAATTGGTAACAAGGAAGTGAAAAGAGTCAACTGATAAAGGGACCTGGGAGTGATTATCTCAAGTGACTTGACACCTGATAAACATGTCAATGAATTAGTTGGAAAGACTTTTAACTTATTAAGATCAATGAAAGTGGCCTTCAACTACATGGATAAAGAAATGGTAAAGAAAATAGTGGCTGCACTAATATGACCTAAACTAGAGTATACTGCAACATTATGGGCACCTAGCACAAAAAAAAACAAAGAAAATTAGAAAGAATTCAAAGAGCAGCAAAAAAAATGGCATCTACACTATCAAATTTGACATATGAACAAAGACTTGAGAAAGTACATCTATCAACACTGGAACAGAGAAGAGAAAAAGGTGATTTGATGACCATTTACAGAATTATGAAAGGGATGGAAATTCTTGATAGAGATAACTTATTAAAATGGTACAGAAGAGAAACAAGAGGACACAAAAAGAAGCTAAAGAAGGACAGTTACAGAAGAGATATGAAAATGAATAGCTTCCCACATAGAGTGGTTGATGTCTGGAACAAACTAAACGGAGAAACAGTGAGTGCCAAAACTATACAAGATTTTAAGAATAAACTGGATGCGGAGAGATACAAAAATGGGTCACTACAAGCATAGCTCTCGTCCCGTAAAATACAACTAGGTAAATACACTTAATAGGCTTTTACTCAAGATTAATAGAAATAATACAAGAAAGAGATGGTTGGGCAGACTGTGCCTTCTTGGACTTACAAAAGGCTCTTGACAAAGATACACACAAAAAGCTACTAAGAAAAATTTAAACAATGGGTGGAATACAAGGAAAATTATTGCAATGGATGAAAGAATTCTTGAATGGTCGAAAAATGAGGGTGGTACTTAGAGAAAAGAACTCAAATTGGGTAGATATGATGAGTGGAGTCCCCCAAGGCTCTGTATTGGCTCCGATAATGTTTGCTGTTTATATAAACAACATAGATGAAGGCATGGAATATTATATGAACTTTTTTGCAGATGATGCGAAACTACTGAAGAAGGTAAGTACAGAAGAAAATTGCAAATCTTTTCAAGATGACCTGGACAAAGTCTGGAAATGGAGTATGAAGAATGAAGTGAATTTCAACATTAAGAAATGTAGTATAATGGAATTTGGAAAAAGCAAAAATAGAATATCAGGTCAATACAAAATTGATACAAAGGAAGTTACAAAAATAAACTCAGAAAGGGACCTAGGGTAATTATCTCAAACGACATGACACCAGACAAACATGTAAACAAAATAGTTGGCCTTTAACTACATGGAAGAGGAAATGGTAAAGATACTAGTTACACTGGTATGACCAAAATTGGAATACACAGCATCTCTATGGATACCTAGTACAAAATAAAAACATTAAGAAACTAGAAAGAATTCAAAGGGCAATGACAAAGATGGCACCAACCCTTTGCAAGTTGACATACAAACAAAGATTGGACAAACTAAATTTATCAACTCTAGAACAAAGAAGAGAAAGAGGCAATTTAATAACCATCTACAGAATTATGAAAGAGATGGAAATCCTTGATAGGGATGAACTACTAAAAAGGGACAGAAGAAATACAGGAGGATATAAGAAACTTAAGATGGTTACAGAAGAGATATGAAAAAAAAAAACAGCTTTCCATATAGAGTAATAGAATACATAGAACAAATTGAAAGAGGAAACAATGAGTGCTAAAGCTATACGTGATTTTAAGAAAGAACTGGATGTGGAAAGATACAACTATGGGTCACTATGAGCATAGCTCTCCTCCTGCAAAATACAACTAGATAAATACACACGCGGAAGATCATGTCCCACAAACTTGATATGCTTTTACTCAAGATTAATAGAAATAATACAAGAAAGGGAAAGATGGGCAGATTGTGCCTTCTTAGATTTACAAAAAGCATTTGATAATGTACATACATACATACATACACATACATATACCAAGGCTTTTTCCCCCTTACAAGGGAGGTAGCCAAAAAGGAAAAGGCATAAAATCATATCCACCCATTCCATCCCTGAATACACTCCACATCCCTCCACCCTCCCTCTTATCTTAGCACTTCCTGGATGACGGGTCATCCCTGCACCTTGTCCACTGCCCTGGGTCAGAAGCAGTGTCACAAGACACAGCACATCCACAGCAAGGCTGCTTCATTAAATTGGTGACCCCCCCTCTCCGTCCACCCCATGCATAAAAGAAGACGGGCAGAATCCCTTCGGGCTGCGTCAAATTTTGCTCACACATACTACCTCACCCCCCATCCCCCCACCCATTCCACCTCATGCATCACATCATCATCCATATACAACCATTTTCCATTCACCCCTGTCTTCTGTCCTCTCCCGTCCTTCCTCAACAGACATTCCTCTCTTCCCCAAAGCCCCCTTCACCCCATCCATCCACCTCATCCTAGGACGTCCCCTCATGTTCACTCCCTCAACATCTGCCTTCCATACCTCTTTTAGTAGTCTTTCTTAACTCATTCTTTCCATGTGTCCAAACCATCCCAATACTCTTTCATCAACCCCATCTCCCAACTCCCTTTCCATCCCCGTTCTTCTCCTCACTTCCTCATTTCTCACTCTATCTAGCCTAGTAACCTCCATCATACTTCTCAGACACCTCATCTCAAACACATTCAAACTCCCTCTTTCTTCCTCTTTTATGTTCCATGTTTCTGCCCCATACAGTGCTGTTGGCACAATCACTCCTTCATACAATCTCTCCTTAGCATTCATTCCCAAATGTCTATTCCTCATTACACTCTTCAATCCACCAAGGCATTTACTCGCTTCTCTCAATCTACATTCTACCTCCACCTTCACTCCACCTTTTCCTGCCACATTTGCACCCAAGTATCTAAAACTATCCACTTCCTCCAGTTGCTCTCCCTTCCCTTAATGCTCACTTCCAGTCTACTGCCACTTTCACCCCTTGTACATCTCATCACCTTACTTTTACCCACATTTGTCTTTAGCTTTCTTCTATCACATACTCTCCCAAACTCTGTCACCAACTTCCTCAGTCCCTCCTCCAATCCTGCCACAAGCGCAGTGTCGTCAGCAAACAACAACTGGCTCACCTCCCACTTTTCTCCATTTTCTTTAACCATCTCCAATCCCTGACCCACTACCCTTGCATTTACCTCTCGCACTACCCCATCCATGTATAAGTTGAACAGCCAGGGTGACATAATGCATCCTTGACGAAGTCCCACCTTTACCTCGAACCACTCACTGTCTCCATTTCCAATCCTGGCACAAGCTCTACTACTCTCATAAAAATTCTTGACAGCTCCTAGAAGCTTTCCTTCTATCCCATATATCTGCATAACCTCCCACAGTGCCTTTCTGTCTACCCTATCGTAAGCCAAGCCTTTTCCAGATCCTAAAAGCCCCAAAAACATCCTTCCCCTTACCTATAGCTTTCTCACATATTTGTCTTACCACAAAAATCTGATCTACGCAACCTCTACCCGTCCTAAATCCACACTGTTCCTCACCAATTACTCCCTCTGTTCCTCTCCTAATCCTTTCAATCAAGATCCTCCCGTAACCCTTCCCAACTACACTTAACAAGCTAATCCCTCTGAAACTACTACATTCACACTTGTCCCCTTTTCCCTTGTAAAGTGGAACTATACAGACACTCCTCCAGTCCTCTGGCACTCTACCTTCTCTCCAGCAAACATTAAATAACCTCACTAGCCAGTCCACCATCGCTGTACCTCCTTTTTTTTAGACATTCTGCATGGTATCCATCCAGACCAGGTGCCTTACCTGCTTTCATCATCTTAACAAATGCCTTCACTTCATCCTTCCTTATTTCTCCTCCATTTTCCTCACTCATCACTCTCATTTTCTTAGCATTTCCCACTGCAACTATCTTTCACTCCCTATCCTCATTCACATTTAGCAACTCCCTAAAATATTCTGCCCATCTTCCCCTTACTGCCTTCTCTTCCATTATCATCTCTCCATCTGCACCTTTTACCTTTTCTTCTCTACTTGATTTGCCTCCTCTTCCTCTCTTAATTTCTTTCCAAAACATCTTTTTATTACTTTCAAAATTTTCTGTCATACTCTTACCCCACTTCACATCTGCTCTCCTCTTTGCCTCCTTTACCTTTTGCTTTACTTCTCTTTTCTTTTCTTTGTACCTCTCATATGACTCCCTCGTCCTATTTTGTAACCAATCTGTGTAAGCACACTTCTTCTCTTCTACAACCTTCTTTGTTTCCTCATCCCACCATTCACTATCCTTCCTTCTTTTTCCTCCTGTCCTTCTTGTTCCACACACCATCTTTGCACACTTTGTGACTCCTTCCTTGAACCATCCCCATTCCTACTCCACACCTAGCTCTACTCTATCCTTCACTCCCTCCCACTCCTCCTTCAGCTTCTTCTTGTACTCCTTCTCCTTTTCCTTTTCATTTAAAGAGTTCACTCTAAGCACCTCCCTACCTTTTGTCCCTTTCCTCTTTCTCCATCTATCCTCCACTCTCAACTTACCTTCCACCAAAAAAATTATCTGATATTCCCCCACCCTCTCCCCTTAGCACATGTACATCCTTAACTCTTCCTATCATAGTCCTATTTACCACTACATAATCCATCAACGCTCTATCTACCACCCTTCCCTCCACCACCCTCTCCCATGTGTACTTATGCTTGACTTTCTTCCGAAACACTGTATTTGCTATCATCAACTCTCTAGACACATTTCCACCATCAACTCTCCACTACGATTCTTTCCTGGAACTCCACATTTCCCAATCACTCCATCGATTGGACCATTTCCTACCCTAGCATTAAGGTCTCCCAGTACTATTACATTGACATTTCTTCCTAAATCCTCTATGCACTCATTTAAATCTATCCAAAAGGCCTCCCTTTCTTCTACACTCTTCTCACTGCCAGGCCCATATGCACTTACAAAGACCCACATCTCCTTTCCCAGTTTCACCTTCATCCACATTATCCTTGAGGAAACCTCCTTCCACTCCACTACACGTTTACCTATCTCTTTACTTACTAGAATAGCCACCCCTTCCCTCCCTCGTCCTCTCTTCACTCCTGATAACCTCCCACTTACACTCCCAAACTTACACTCACCCTTCCCTTTCAACTTTGTTTCACTCAAAGCCAACACATCCATCTTTCTTCTCACAAACATACTACCTATCTCTTCCCTTTTACTCTCATCTGTACCACATCCACGCACATTAAAAGACCCAAACCTTAGGGTGCTGGTCGGAAAACTCCCAGACCCTCTTATGCCTTTACTTTTTTGTTTAGGAATGTCCCCTGTGGGGCTACAAGGAGAAGGATGCCTGGTCCCACTCCCTGTTCCTTTCTTCTCGCCTCTTACGATCTAAGTGGAAATACTTGGTGGCAGTATTCTTTTCCCCCACCACAGGGAATTCCCCCACAGCAGAAAATGAATACTCAGAGAAATGGTACAGGACAGCAGCAAGGGGTTGGGGGACAGCATAACGGAGGGACAGTCATAGTATAAAAGTGTCATAGTTTCTCTATGAAGAGTTTTCCTCTATCATAGACAAAATGATGTGTGGCTTTGGTCCGTAGGGGTGCCCCATATAGACCCTAAAGTACCAACTGCATGCTACTTTGCCACAATAACAAGCAGCCAATACCCCAGATGGTGTGATAAAGTACCACACAAAAACCTATTAAGAACAATTGAAACAATAGGTGGAGTACAAGGAAAATTATTGGAATGGATGAAAGATTTCTTGAACAGGAAAAAAATGAGGGTGGTACTTAGAGACAAGAACTCAAATTGGGAAGAAATGATAAATGGAGTCCCCCAAGGCTCTGTATTGGCTATGATAATGTTTGCCATGTATATAAATGACATGGATGAATGTGTGGAATGTTATATGAACTTCTTTGTAGATGATGCGAAACTACTAAAGAGAGTAAGTACAGAGGAAGATTGCAAATCACTAAAAGAAGACCTGGACAAAGTCTGGAAATGGAGTCAGGAGTGTGAAGTGAATTTCAACATCAAGAAATGTAGAATAATGGAATTTGGAAAAAGCAAAAATAGAATATTGGGACAATATAAAATTAGTACAAAGGAAGTTAAAAAAGTCAACTCAGAAAGGGACCTAGAAGTAACTATCACCAATGGCAGGGCACCAGACATACATATAAACAAAATAGTCGGAGAAACTTTCAATTTCTCAAGATCAATGGAAGTGGCCTTTGACTACATGGATGAAGAAATGGTAAAGAAAATATTAGTTACATTGATAAGACCAAAATTGGAGTGCAGTGCAACACTATGGACACCTAGTACTAGAAAGTACATAAAGAAATTAGAAGGAATTCAAAGACCACTGACAAAGATGGCACCAACACTCTCCAAATTGACATACAAACAAAGATTGGACAAACTTGAACTACCAACACTGGAACAAAGAAGAGAAAGAGGAGATCTACTAACCATCTACAGAAATTTAAAAATGATAGTTACATAAGAGATCAGAAAAAGAATAGCTTTCCACACAGAGTGATAGATATCTGGAACAAACTGAATGAGGAAACAGTGAGTGCAAAAACTATACAAGAATTTAAGATCAAACTGGATGCTGAAAGATACAAAAGCAGGTCACTATGAGCATAGCTCTCTTCCTGTAAAATACAACTAGGTAAATACACATGCACATGAGGGAAATAATACATACATATACCAAAGGCTTTTTCCCCCTTACATGGGGGGTAGCCACAAAGAAAAAGGCATAGAAACCACTCCCACCCATTCCATTTCCTATATATTCCACTCCCCTCCACCCTCCTCCCTCCCTCTTATTTTGGCACCTCCTAGATGACGGGTCATCCCTGCATCCTGTCCACTGCCCTGGGTCAGAAGCAGTGTCACAAGACACAGCACATCCACAGCAAGGCCGCTTCATAAATTCGGTGACCCCCCTCCCCCCTCTCTGTCCCCTCATGCAAAAAAGGAGAAGACGGGGAGAAATCCCTTCAGGCAGCGTCAATTTTTTTTCTCATACATACTTCCTCACACCCCATCCCCAACCCACTCCCCATCATGCATCACAGCATCATCTATACACCCATCTCCATTCACCCCTATCTTCTGCCCTCTCCCATCCTTCCTCAACAGACATTCCTCTCTTTTGTAATGCCCCTTTCACCCCATCCATCCATCTCATCCTAGGACGCCCCCTCACATTCACTCCTTCCACTTCTGCCTTCCACACCTCTTTTACTAATCTTCCTTCACTCATTCTTTCCATGTGTCCAAACCATCCCAATACCCTTTCATCAACCCTATCTCCCAGTTCTCTTTCCACACCTGTTCTCCTCCTCACCTCCTCATTTCTCACTCTATCTAGCCTAGTAACCCCTATCATACTTCTCAGACATTTCATCTCGAACCCATTCAAACTTCTTCTCTCTTCCTCTCTCACATTCCATGTTTCTGCCCTCCACAGTGCTGTTGGCACAATCACTCCCTCATACAACCTCCTCTTAGCATCCATTCCCAGATGTCTATTTCTCATTACACTTTTTAATCCACCAAGGCATTTACTCACTTCTCTCAATCTATATTCTACCTCCACCCCCACTCCTCCCTTTCCTGCCACATTCGCACCCAAGTATCTAAAACTATCCACTTCCTCCAGTCTTTCACCCTTAATGCTCACTTCCTGTCTGCTGTCACTCTCTCCCCTTGTACATCTCATCACCTTACTTTTGCCCACATTTATCTTCAGCTTCCTTCTTTCACACACCTTCTCAAACTCTGTCACTAACTTCCTCTATCCCTCCTCTGATCCTGCTACAAGCTCAGTGTCGTCAGCAAACAACAACTGGCTCACCTCCCACTTTTCTCCATTTTCTTTAATCATCTCCAACCTCTGACCCACTACCCTTGCATTCACCTCTCGCACCACCCCATTCATGTAAAGATTGAACAGCCAGGGTGACATAACACATCCCTGACGAAGTCCCATCTTTACATCAAACCATTCACTCTCTCCATTTCTAATCCTAACACAAGCTCTACTACTCTCATAAAAACTCTTGACTGCTCTTAACAGCTTTCCTCCTATCCCATATATGTGCAGTACCTCCCACAATGCCTTCCTGTCTACCCTGTCATAAGCCTTTTCCAGATCCATAGAAGCCCAAAAAACATCCTTACCTTTTCCTATAGCTTTCTCACATATTTGTCTTACCACAAAAATCTGATCTATACAACCCCTACCTGTCCTAAATCCACACTGTTCCTCACCAATTACTCCCTCTGTTCCTCTCCTAATCCTTTCAATCAAGACCCTCCCATAAACCTTCCCAACTACACTCAACAAACTGATCCCTCTGAGACTACTACACTCACACTTGTCCCCCTTTCCCTTGTAAAGTGGAACTATACAGGCACTCCTCCAGTCCTCTGGCACTCTACCCTCTCTCAAACAAACATTAAACAACCTCACCAGCCAGTCCACCATTACTGTACCTCCTTTCTTCAGACATTCTGCATGGCATCCATCCAGACCAGGTGCCTTACCTGCTCTCATCATCTTAACAGCTGCTTTCACTTCATCCTTCCCTATTTCTCCTCCATTTTCCTCACTCATCACTCTCATTTTCTTAGCGCTTCCAACTGCAACTACCTTTTCCTCCATATCCTCCTTCACATTTAGCAACTCCCTAAAATACTCTGCCCACCTTCCTCTCACATTATCATCTCTCCATCTGCACCTTTTACCTTCTCTTCTCTACTTGATTCGCCTCCTTTTTCTCTTTTAATTTCCTTCCAAAACATCGTTTTATTACTTTCAAAATTTTCTGTCATACTATTATCCCATTTCACATCTGCTCTCCTCTTTGCTTCCTTTATCTTATGCTTAGCTTCTCTTCTTTTTACTTTGTACCTCTCATACGATTCCCTCGCCCTAATTTGTAGCCAATCTATGGATGACTGCTTCTTCTCTTCTACACATTTCTTTGCTTCCTCATCCTACCACTCACTACCCTTCCTTCTTTTTCCTCCCACCCTCCTTGTTCCACACACCATCTTTACACACCTTATGACTCCCTCCTTGAACCATCCCCATTCCTCATCCACTCCTAGTTCTACTCTATCCTTTAGTCCCTCCCACTCCTCTTTCAATTTCTTCTTAAACTAACTCTCCTTTATTTCCTCATTTAAGCAGTTCACTCTGAGTACCTCCCTACCTTCTACCCTTTTCCTCTTTCTCCACCTATTCTCCACTCTCATTTTACCTTCCACCAGAAAATTATCTGATATTCCCCCACTCTCTCCCCTTAGAACATATACATCCTTAACTCTTCCTACCATACTCCTGGTCACCACTATATAGTCCATTAATGCTCTATCTGCCACCCTTCCATCCACCACCCTTTCCCATGTGTACTTTTGCTTGACTTTCTTCAGAAACACTGTATTTGCTATCATCAACTCTCTTTCAGGACACATCTCCACCATCATTTCTCCACTACAATTTTCACCTGGAACTCCACACTTCCCAAGCACTCTGTCTATTGGTTCATTTCTTACCCTAGCATTAAGGTCTCCCAACACAACTACATTGACATTTCCCCCTATTCCCTCTATGCACTCATTTATATCTACCCAGAAAGCCTCCCTTTCCTCTACGCTCTTCTCACTACCAAGTCCATACGCACTTACAAAAACCCACATCTCCTTTCCCAGCTTCATCCACATCAACCTTGATGAAACCTCCTTCCACTCCACTATCCGCTTAATTATCTCTTCACTTACTAGTATAGCCACCCCTTCTCTCTCTCGTCCCCTCTTCACTCCTGAGTACCTCCCAGCTACACTCCCAAACTCACAGTTGCCCTTTCCTTTCATTTTAGTTTCACTCAAAGCCAGCACATCCATCTTTCTTCTCACAAACATACTGCCTATCTCTTCCCTTTTACTCTCATCTGTACCACATCCATGCACATTAAAAGACCCAAACCATAGGGTACTGGTTGGAAAACTCCCAGAAGTATGCTGCAACACTATGGTCACCCAGTACCAAAAAGAATATAAAGAAAATTGAAATAATCCAAAGAGTAACCATGAAAATGGCCCCAGCACTTTCATGCATGTCATATGAGGAAAGATTGGCTAAACTTAAATTACATGGGGAAAAAAACTCCAAAATGATAGTTATAGAAGAGATCTGAAAAAAAAAAAAGGTTTTCCAGAGTGGTGGATATCTGGAACAAACTGGACAAAACAATGGTGTGTGCAAAATCCATATATGAATTTCAGAGCAAACTAGACACTGCAAGATACAAAGGCAGGACACCATGAGCATAGCTCCCCTTCCCGTAAGATACAACTATGTAAATACAATTAGGTAAATGCACACACACACACCAAGGGCTTTTTTTTCCCTTACAAGGCAAGTCCTCGTCTGGAGTATTGGCTGCATGTTGTGATAAAGTAGCATGCAGTTGATACCTTAGGGTCTATATGGAGCACCCCTATGGACCAGAGCCACACATCATTTTGTCTGTGATAGAGGACTCTGCTCACAGAAAAATGATGAAACTTTTATCATATTGCTATTCTCCCTCCATTATGCTGTCCCCCAACCCCTTGTTGCTGTCCTGTACCATTTCTCTGAATTTCATTTCCTTGTTTCGCCTACCCTGTGGTGGGGAAAAGAATGCAATTACACATGGGAGAGGGTGGTGGAGGGAAGGGTGGTAGATAGAGCATATATGGACTATGTAGTGATAGATAGGAGTATAATAGGAAGAGTTAAGGATGTGCATGTTCTAAGGGGAGAGAGTGGGGGAATATCAGATCATTTTTTGGTGGAAGGTAAGTTGAGAGTGGAGGATAATTGGAGAAAGAGGAAAAGGACAAAAGGTAGGGAGGTGCTTAGAGTGAACTCTTTAAATGAAAAGGAAAAGGAGGAGTACAAGAATAAGCTGAGAGAGGAGTGGGAGGGAGTGAAGGATAGAGTAGAGCTAGGAGTGGAGGAGGAATGTGGATGGTTCAAGGAGGGAGTCACAAAGTGTGCAAGGATGGTGTGTGGAACAAGAAGGATGGGAGGAAATAGAAGAAAGGGTAGTGAATGGTGGGATGAGGAAACAAAGAAGGTTGTGGATGAGAAGAAGTGAGCTTTCACAGATTGGTTACAAAATAGGATGAGGGAGTCATATAAGAGGTACAAAGAAAAGAGAAGAGAAGTAAAGCACAAGGTAAAGGAGGCAAAGAGGAGAGCAGATGTGAAATGGGGTAAGAGTATGACAGAAAATTTTGAAAGTAATAAAAGATGTTTTGGAAAGAAATTAAGAGAGGAAGAGGAGGCAAATTAAGTAGAGAAGAAAAGGTAAAAGGTGCAGATGGAGAGATAATAATGGAAGAGAAGACAGTAAGAGGAAGATGGCCAGAGTATTTTAGGGAGTTGCTAAATGTGAAGGAGGATAGGGAGGGAAAGGTAGTTGCAGTGGGAAGTGCTAAGAAAATGACCATGATGAGTGAGGAAAATGGAGGAGAAATTAGGAAGGATGAAGTGAAAGCAGCTGTTAAGATAATGAAAGCATGTAAGGCACCTGGTCTGGATGGATGCCATGTAGAATGTCTAAAAAAAGGAGCAGGTGGACTGGCTGGTGAGGTTATTTAATGTTTATTGGAGAGTGGGTAGAGTGCCGGAGGACTGGAGGAGTGCCTATATAGTTCCACTCTACATGGGAAAGGGGAACAAGTGTGAATGTAGTAGTTTCAGAGGGATTAGCTTGTTAAGTGTAGTTGGGAAAACTTATGGGAGGATCTTGATTGAGAGGATTAGGAGAGGAACAGAGGGAGTAATTGATGAGGTACAGTGTGGATTTAGGACAGGTAGAGGTTGCGTACATCAGATTTTTGTGATAAGACATATATGTGAGAAAGCTATAGGAAAAGGTAAGGATTTTTTGGGGCTTTTATGGATCTGGAAAAGGCTTATGACAGGGTAGACAGGAAGGCACTGTGGGAGGTTTTGCAGATATACGGGATAGGAGGAAAGTTTTTAGGAGCTGTCAAGAGTTTTTACGAGAGTAGTAGAGCATGTGTCAGGATTAGAAATGGAGAGAGTGACTGATTCAAGGAAAAGGTGGGACTTCGTCAAGGATGTGTTATGTCACCCTGGCTGTTCAACTTATACATGGATGGGGTGCTGTATGAGGTAAATGCAAGGGTGGTGGGTCAGGGATTAGAGATGGTTAAAGAAAATGAAGAAAAGTGGGAGGTGAGCCAGCTGTTGTTTGTGAACGATACTTCGCTTGTGGCAGGATCGGAGGAGGGATTGAGGAAGTAGGTGACAGAGTTTGGGAGAGTGTGTGATAGAAGAAAGCTGAAGATAAATGTGGGTAAAAGTAAGGTGATGAGATGTACAAAGGGTGAAAGTGGCAGCAGGCTGGAAGTGAGCATTAAGGGAAAGAGACTGGAGGAGGTGGATAGTTTTAGATACTTGGATGTGAATGTGGCAGGAAAGGATGGAGTGGAGGTGGAGATAGAATGTAGATTGAGAGACACGAGTAAATGCCTTGGTGGATTAAAAAGTGTAATGAGAAATAGACATTTGGGAATGGATGCTTAGAGGAGATTGTATGAAGGAGTGATTGCGCCAACAGCACTGTATGGGGCAGAAACATGGAACATAAGAGAGGAGGAGAGAAGGAGTTTGATTGTGTTTGAGATGAGGTGTCTGAGAAATATGATGGAGGTTACTAGGCTGGATAGAGTAAGAAATTAGGAAGTGAGTAGGAGAACAGGGGTGGTAAGGGAGTTGGGAGATAAGGTGGATGAAAGAGTATTGGGATGGTTTGGACACATGGAAAGAATGAGTGAAGAAAGACTAGTAAAAGAGGTGGAAGGCAGATGTGGAGGTAGTGAACATGAGGGGGCAACATAGGATTAGATGGATGGATGGGGTGAAAGGGGCTTTGGGGAAGAGGGGAATGTCTGTTGAGGAAGGACAGGAGAGGACAGAAGACAGGGGTGAATGGAGAATGGTTGTATATGGATGATGTTGTGATGCATGAGGTGGAATGGGTGGGGAGAATGGGGGGTGAGGTAGTATGTGTGAGAAAAATTTGACACAGCCCAAAGGGATTTCTCTCCCTCTTCTACTTTTCTGCATGAGGGGATGGAGAGGGGGGGTCACCGATTTAATGAAGCAGCCTTGCTGTGGATGTGCTGTGTCTTGTGACACTGCTTCTGACCCAGGGCAGTGGACAAGATGCAGGGATGACCCGTCATCCAGGAAGTGCCAAGATAAGAGGGAGGGTAGAGGGTGGAGGGGAGGGAGGGTAGAGGGTGGAGGGGAGTGAAGTGTATTTATGGATAGAATGGGTGGAAATAGTTTTTATGACTTTATTTTTTGGCTACCTCCCTTGTAAGGGGGAAAAAGCCTTTGGTATATGCATGTACATGGGAAGTAGCAAAGTCAAAAGGCAAATATCCATTCCATTCTCATCCATCACCCTTTCCTCCCTCTCATCTTACCTCCTCATGTATGACAGGTATCCCTGTATCCTGCCCACTGCAGGGGATGTGCCATGTCTTGTTGCACTACTTTTGATCCAAGGTAGTGGGTGGGATACAGAGCTGACCTGTCATACACAATGAAATAGTATTGGGATGGTTTGGACACATGGAAAGAATGAGTAAAGAAAGACTAGTAAAAGATGTGTGAAAGGCAGAGGTGTGGGGAGTGAACTTGAGAGGATAAATGAGGATGAGATGAAAGGGGCACTGAGCAAGAGGGGAATGTCTGTTAAACAAGGAAGGGAGAAGGCAGGAGATAGGGGTGAGTGAAGAATGACTGTGTATAGATGATACTGTGGTGCCAGGAAGAGAGGGAGTGATGGTAGGGAGTGGTTACATATGAAGGGATTTCTCCCCATCTTCTCTTTTTTCTGCATGAGGGGACAGAGAGGAGGGCTCACTAATTAAGTAGCTTTGCTACGGATGTCCTGTGCCTTGCTGCATTGCTTCTGATCCAGGGCAGTGGGTGGGATACAGGGATGACCCATCATACATGAGGAGCTAAGATGGGATGGAGGAAAGGATGGTGGATGGGAATGGAATGGGTGGGAGTGGGTACTTGCCTTTTAACTTGGCTACCTGTCTACCTCCCTTATAAGGGGAAAAAGCCCCTGATATGTATGTGTATTTACCTAGTTGTATTTACCTAGTTGTATTTTACGGGAAGGGGAGCTATGCTCATGGTGTCCCGTCTTCATATCTCATTTTATCTAAACTATTTTTAAATTCATGTATTGTTTTTGCACACCCCACTTTCTCATCTAACCTGTTCCAACTGTCTATTACTCTGTGAGGAAAGCTGTTCTTTTTCAGGTCTCTTCTATAGCTGTCTTTTTTTTATTTTCTTTCCATGTCCTCTTGTATTTCTGTCATCCCATTTTATCAGATTCTATCAGTAATTTCTATGCCTTTCATGATTCTGTAAATAGCTATCAAATCTCCTCTCTCTCTTCTTTGCTCTAGTGTCTGTAGTTCAAGTTTTGCTAGTCTCTCTTCATATGATAGTTTTGAGTGTAGGTGCCAATTTTGTAATTGCTCTTTGTATTCTTTCAAGATTTTTTATACATTTTTTTGTACTTGGTGACCATATCGTTGCTGCATATTCCAATCTTGGTCTTATCAGGGTGATTAGGATTTTCTTCACCATTTCTTCATCCAGGTATGTAAATGCAACTTTGATTGTTCTTATTAGATTATAATTTTCTCCAAAAATCTTATTTATATGTTTCTCAGGTGACATATTATTCATAACAATGACTCCCAGGTCTTTTTCATTTTCTACTTTTTTTATTCCTTCTTCTCCCAATTTATATGATCCTGTTATTCTGTTTTTACTTTTTCCAAATTCCATTATACTACACTTCTTTGTATTGAACTCCATCTACCACTTCCTACTCCATTCCTGTACTTTATTTAGATCTCTCTGTAGTGATTCACAATCTTCTTCCATGTTCACTTTTTTCAATAGTTTTGCATCATCTGCAAAGAAGCTCATATAGCTTTCAATTCCTTCATCCATATCATTAATATATATAGCAAACATTATTGGGGCCAGAACTGTTCCTTGTGGAACACCGCTTATTACTTCATCCCATTTTGAGTGTTGGTCTCTTATCACTACTCTCATTTTTCTTTCTTGCAAAAAGTCTTCCATCCAATTTAGCAGTTTGCCCTGTATTCCTCCTTCAGTTTCTAATTTCTTAAGCAACTTCTTATGTGGTACTTTGTCAAAAGCTTTTTTTAGGTCTAGAAATGCACAATCAGCCCATCCATCTCTTTCTTGTATTATATCTATTAGCCTTGAATAGAAACATATTAAATTGGTGACACGTGATCGTCCTTGTCTGAATCCAAATTGTCTTGAATTTAGCACGTTTTTTTCTAAATATTCTACCCATCTATTTTTGACAATTCTTTCACAAATTTTTGCTATTGTACTTGTTAAGAGAGACTGGCCTATAGTTGTTAGAGTCTTCTTTATTTCCCCCTTTATATATAGGTACTATATTTGCTTTTTTCCAATCTTCTGGAACTTTACCTTCTTTCAAGGAACTGTTTATTATGCTATGTATTATGTCTGCCAGTTCATTCCTGCATTCTTTCAAAATCCAGTTTGCTATTTCATCTGGTCCATGCGATTTTCTGACATCAAGATTACTCAAGTGTGTCAATATTTCATTCTTTGTTACTTCTATTTCTTTCATAGGGGGGACTTTCTCTTTCCATTCAATCTCTTCAGGTTGTATGTTCTCCCTTGTAAACACAGATTTAAAATGTTTGTTCATAATTTCCGCCATTTCAATTTCCTCTGTGTATTCAACTCCTCCTTGTCTTAATTTCTCCAAATCTTGTTTATTTTTCAGTTTGTTGTTTACAAATCTGTAGAATAGTTTTGGTTGATCTTTACATTTTTCTATGACATCTTTTTCATATTTTCTCTTTTCCTCTCTGCACGCTTGTACATATTCATTTCTATAACAAGTACAGGTAAACGTCGACTTACGATGGCCGCGACTTACGATTGTTCGACTTTACGATGACGACGACGACGACGACGATATGATAATTTAACCCCTTCCATACGGTGCCGCACACGTAGGCGTCATGAGGAGCAAGTGGATTCGCGACGCTGCCATATCGGCGTCTTGATTATATTTATTGTAGTCGCCCCTGTGTTTTTACATTCTCTCAAATGTGCCCTAAATCCCATTCTCTGTGGTTTTCAAAATTCGCGGGTGAAAGAGAGAACGATCGATATAAGCGGTGACTATATTTTATGATGCGAGTATTATTACGTCACGTCGTACGGCTGGCATTGGCTGCTGCCCGCGAGATTTAAGTCCGTACTGAAAATACATATTATAGTGTTTGAATATGGTAAAAAGGATAAAAATAATTAAATAAACTACTGTACATGTTTAATAGGCTATATTCAGTATCTCTGGTGGTTAATATACAGGTAGGCTAGGTACAGTGACCACGGAACAGTGATACACAAATTGGGGATCGACTTACGATGAAATCGTCTTACGATGGCTCTATCGAAACCTAATGCCATCGTAAGTCGACGTTTACCTGTATATATTTTCTATTTTTCTGGTCTTTTGTTTTTCTTCCATTTGGCCCAGGCTTTGTCTCTTTTGTCTTTTATCTCCCTACAACTTTTATTGTACCAGCACTTTACATATTCTTTTTCTTGTTTTTGTCTTGGGACATACTTTTCTACTCTTTTTTTATAGATTTTTGTCAAAATATTCCATTTCTCTTCTACTGTTGTATCTTCTTTGTGTATTCTTTCCCAGTTTTCATTTTGGAATTCTCTTATTTTATCAAAATTTGCTTTTTCATACATCAATCTTCCTTTTCTATATTGTTCATTTCTTTTCATGTATTTTTTCTCATTTAGTTCTAGTTCTATCAATATGTGGTCACTTTTCCTTATTGGTGCCTGGTATTCTATCTTTTCCACTATTTCAGGTTCTGATGCGATTATTAGGTCTAGTCTCGATGGTTCTTCTTCACTTCTATACCTAGTGTTCTCTTGGATCCATTGTGTCATTGTGTGGTCAGTAATCATCTCAAGTAGAACACTTCCCCATGAGTCTTCTCCACCCTTTACAGTCATCTCTTCCCAGCATATTTCTTTGCAATTATAGTCCCCCATCATAACTATTCTTCCTTCATCTTCCATTCTCTTGTTTAGTGTTATTATTGTGTCTTCTAACATGCTTTTATGTTCATTCTCTTCCCACGAGGCTGTTTTTGGGGGCACATAGTTTATTACAAACTTTCTGCTCTTCTTATCTCTATTTTCTACTTCTATCATGATCATCTCTACTCTATTGTTCCCATATGTGACACTCTTCACGCTTATATCCTTCTTAGCCAGGAACATAACTCCACCCCCTTGTTTTTTCTCTCTGTTTCTAATCCAATAATTATATGCATTGTGTCCTATGCTGTTGGGTGGTAGTGGACCTTTTAATTTTGTCTCAACAATTCCCATTATGTCCGGATCTTTTTCTTTCAGATATTTGTTCAGTTCATTCAGTCCTGTTATTAATCCATCTATATTTGTGTAGGAGACTTTTAACTTTCTGTTATTTCCATTGTATTCTCTGTTTCTTTTGTGTTTCTCTCTGGTATTTTCCATTTCTTCAATTTCATATTCACTACTCTCCAGTAGAATTCTTGTTTTTCTGTCTCCGTTCTGGTCTCGGGTTTTTTCTTAGCTTCATGTCTTTTCCTTATTTCCTCCTCTCTTTCCTCTTTGTTCATTTTCCATTTTATCCATACCTTTTTATATTGTTCACTTGTTGTTAGTTTCCCTGTTTTGGATAAGATATTCTCTGCCGTTGTTTGTGACCTGAATTTAATCTTAATTGGTCTGGTCTTGTCTGTACTATATTTCCCAAGCCTGAATTTCTCTTTGATTTGTTTCATTATTTCTGGCTCATCTTCCTGAACTAATTCTAGTAAGTTTCTTACTTTTTCATTTTCCTCTTTGATTCTTGTGGTTCTATCTGGGTTATGTTTCTCTTCCATTCCTAATATAATTATACATTTCTTTTTGTCTGCTAAGTCTCTTACAATATTCTCCTTCTGTCTCATCACTTTGATAACTGAGTCTTCAGTTTGTTCTTTCATTTGCTGTTTGATTATATCAGAAAATGGAACTTTACTATTTTCTTGTATCTTCCTCCACCCCTGTGCCTCTTTTGCTATTGTTTCTTTATTGTCTTTATTGTTCCTTTTTAATTCCTCAATCTCCTCTTTTATTTCTCTTAACTGTCTTTTTAGGTCTTCTATTTCATCAGTTAAGTTTTTGTTCGCCTTCTCTAGTTCTTCCAATTTTTCAAACCTCTCGGCAATTTTTGACATATTGCCAAACCTAATCTCCCAATGCTCAGTCATTTGTTCAAGTTTTTCCTCCAGTTTTGCCAGTCGGGGGAGGTTGGTATCCGCCGCCCCCTCATTAAATCCTTGAAAATTATTATCCTCACCTTCCATTGAACTGCTTTTATCTATGTTTCTGATCTTCACAATTTTGTTAGTCCCATCATCGAGATCCAAGTCATCCATTCGGCGTTTGTTTACAATCCGCCTGGACTCTTGGACCAAGTCCTCCCCTTCCTCATTTCCTTCCATTTCCCTTCCATTCTCCTTCCCTATCACTTCCCCACTATTCAACGAGCACTCCCCTTCCCTATAAATACAAAAAGGCACTTCTCTGGATGTTGAGATCCACGTAGTTTTTCCTTTTTCTTTGGAACACCAGTTCTCGCCGTCCATTCGGTGAAAGGGTGTGTGTGCGTGTGTGTGTATATATATATTTATATATATCCCCGTCTGGGGTATTGGCTGCTTGTTATTGTGGCAAAGTAGCATGCAGTCGATACTTTAGGGTCTATATGGGGCGCCCCTACAGACCAGAGCCACACATCATTTTGTCTATGATAGAAGAAATTCTGTTCATAGAGAAATGATGACACTTTTATACTACGACTGTCCCTCCGTTATGCTGTCCCCCAACCCCTTGTTGCTGTCCTGTACCATTTCTCTGAGTATTCTCTTTCTGATTGGGGGAATTCCCTGTGGTGGGGGAAAAGAATACTGCCACCAAGTTTTCCCACTTGGATCGTAAGAGGCGAGAAGAAAGGGACGGGGAGAGGGACTAGGCATCCTTCTCCCTGTAGCCCCAAGGGGCAATTTCCTAAATCAAAAAGAAAAGGCATAAGGGGTGCTGGCGGGCCTCGGGCCAGCACCCTAAGGTTTGGGTCTTTTAATGTGCGTGGATGTGGTACAGATGAGAGTAAAAGGGAAGAGATAGGTAGTATGTTTGTGAGAAGAAAGTTGGATGTGTTGGCTTTGAGTGAAACTAAGTTGAAAGGGAAGGGTGAGTGTATGTTTGGGAGTGTAAGTGGGAGGTTATCAGGAGTGAAGAGAGGGCGAGGGAGGGAAGGGGTGGCTATTCTAGTAAGTGAGGAGATAGGTAAAGGGATAGTGGAGTGGAAGGAGCTTTCCTCAAGGATAATGTGGATGAAGGTGAAACTGGGAAAGGAGATGTGGGTCTTTGTAAGTGCATATGGGCCGGGCAGTGAGAAGAGCATGGAAGAAAGGGAGGCCTTTTGGATAGATATAAATGAGTGCATAGAGGGTTTAGGAAGAAATGTCAATGTAATAGTACTGGGAGACCTTAATGCTAGAGTGGGAAATGGTCCAATCGATGGAGTGGTTGGGAAGTGTGGAGTTCCAGGAAAGAATCGTAGAGGAGAGTTGATGGTGGAAATGTGTCTAGAAAGAGAGTTGATGATAGCAAATACAGTGTTTCGGAAGAAAGTCAAGCATAAGTACACATGGGAGAGGGTGGTGGAGGGAAGGGTGGTAGATAGATCGCTAATGGATTATGTAGTGGTAAATAGGATTATGATAGGAAGAGTTAAGGATGTACATGTGCTAAGGGGAGAGGGTGGGGGAATATCAGATCATTTTTTGGTGGAAGGTAAGTTGAGAGTGGAGGATAGATGGAGAAGGAGGAAAGGGACAAAAGGTAGGGAGGTTCTTAGAGTGAACTCCTTGAATGAAAAGGAAAAGGAGAAGGAGTACGAAAAGAAGCTGAAGGAGGAGTGGGAGGGAGTAAAGGATAGAGCAGAGATGGGTGTGGAGGAGGAATGGGGATGGTTCAAGGAGGGAGTCTTAAAGTGTGCAAGGATGGTGTGTGGAACAAGAAGGACAGGGGGAAATAGAAGAAAGGGTAGTGAATGGTGGGATGAGGAAATAAAGAAGGTTGTAGAAGAGAAGAAGCTAGCATTCACAGATTGGTTACAAAAGAGGACAGGGGAGTCATATGAGACGTACAAAGAAAAGAAAAGAGAAGTAAAGCAAAAGGTAAAGGAGGCAAAGAGGAGAGCAGATGAGAAATGGGGTAGGAGTATGACAGAAAATTTTGAAAGTAATAAAAAGATGTTTTGGAAAGAAATTAAGAGAGGAAGAGGAGGCGAATCAAGTAGGGAAGAAAAGGTAAAAGGTACAGATGGAGAGTTGATAATGGAAGAGATGGCAGTGAGGGGAAGATGGGCAGAATATTTTAGGGAGTTGCTGAATGTGAAGGAGGATAGGGAAGGAAAGATAGCTGCAGTGGGAAATACGAAGAAAATGAGAGTGATGAGTGAGGAGAATGGAGGAGAAATAAGGAAGGATGAGGTGAAGGCAGTTGTAAAGATGATGAAAGCAGGTAAGGCACCTGGTCTGGATGGATGTCATGCAGAATGTCTGAAAAAGGGAGGTTCAGTGATGGTGGACTGGTTGGTGAGATTATTTAATGTTTGCTGGAGAGAGGGTAGAGTACCGGAGGACTGGAGTAGTGCCTGTATAGTTCCTCTTTACAAGGGAAAAGGGGACAAGTGTGAATGTAGTAATTTCAGAGGGATTAGCCTGTTGAGTGTAGTAGGGAAGGCTTATGGGAGAATCTTAATTGAGAGGATTAGGAGAGGAACAGAAGGAGTAATTGGTGAGGAACAGTGTGGATTTAGGACGGGTAGAGGTTGTGTAGATCAGATCTTTGTGGTAAGACAGATATGTGAGAAAGCTATAGGAAAGGGCAAGGATGTTTTTTGGGCTTTTATGGATCTGGAAAAGGCTTATGATAGGGTAGACAGAAAGGCACTGTGGGAGGTTATGCAGATTTATGGGATAGGAGGAAAGCTTTTGGGAGCTGTCAAGAGTTTTTATGTGAGTAGTAGAGCATGTGTTAGGATTGGAAATGGAGAGAGTGAGTGGTTTGAAGTAAAGGTGGGACTTCGTCAAGGATGCGTTATGTCGCCCTGGCTGTTCAACTTATACATGGATGGGGTGGTGCGAGAGGTGAATGCTAGGGTAGTGAGTCAGGGATTGGAGATGGTTAAAGAAAATGGAGAAAAGTGGGAGGTGAGCCAGCTGTTGTTTGCGGACGACACTGCGCTTGTGGCAGGGTCAGAGGAGGGATTGAGGAAGCTGGTGGCAGAGTTTGGGAGAGTATGTGATAGAAGAAAGCTAAAGACAAATGTGGGTAAAAGTAAGGTGATCAGATGTACAAGGGGTGAAAGTGGCAGTAGACTGGAAGTGAACATTAAGGGAGAGCGACTGGAGGAAGTGGATAGTTTTAGATACTTGGGTGCAAGTGTAGCAGGAAAAAGTGGAGTGAAGGTGGAGGTAGAATGTAGATTGAGAGAAGCGAGTAAATGCCTTGGTGGTTTAAAGAGTGTAATGAGAAATAGACATTTGGGAATGGATGCGAAGAGGAGACTGTATGAAGGAGTGATTGTGCCAACAGCACTGTATGGGGCAGAAACGTGGAACATAAGAGAAGAAGAGAGAAGGAGTTTGAATGTGTTTGAGATGAGGTGTCTGAGAAGTATGGTGGGGGTTACTAGGCTAGATAGAGTGAGAAATGAGGAGGTGAGGAGGAGAACAGGGGTGAAAAAGGATTTGGGAGAGAGGGTTGATGAAAGAATATTAGGATGGTTTGGACACATGGAAAGAATGAGTGAAGAAAGACTAGTAAAAGAGGTATGGAAGGCAGATGTGGAGGGAGTGAACATGAGGGGACGTCCTAGGATGAGGTGGATGGATGGGGTGAAGGGGGCTTTGGGGAAGAGGGGAATGTCTGTTGAGGAAGGAAGGGAGAGGACGGAAGACAGAGGTGAGTGGAGAATGGTTGTATATGGATGATGTTGTGACTGCATGAGGAGAAATGGGCGGGGGGTGGGGGTGGGGTAGTATGTGTGAGTAAATTTTGACGCAGCCCGAAGAGATTTCTCCCCGTCCTCTCCTTATATGCAAAGGGGGACGGAGAGGGGGGGTCGCCGATTAAATGAAGCGGCCTTGCTGTGGATGTACTGTGTCCTGCGACACTGCTTCTGACCCAGGGCGGTGGGCAGGGTGCAGGGATGACCCGTCATCCAGGAGGTGCTCAGATGAGAGGAAGGGTGGGAGGGGTGTGGAGTGTATTTAGGGATGAAATGGGTGGGAGTGTTTTTATGCCTTTCCCTTTTTGGCTACCTCCCTTGGAAGGGGGAAAAAGCCTTGGTATATGTATGTATGTATGTATATATATATATATATATATATATATATACATATACATATATACATACATATATGTGTATATATATGTATATATATATATATATATGAAAAAAGAAGCTGGAGTCCAGGAACTATGATGATACAAGTAAATTGCACTAGATTCAGAAACAGATACGTATCCTATGCTTTGAACCTGGTCTGGGATTCATTTTCAGGAGTTACAATAGTGAGGTAGTTTGATCCTGCCTTATAGACAAAATCAGGCAGTTTCCTTGGAGTGAACTATGGGAACCCTACCACAACTCAATGATTTTCTATGAGGCTAATGTAACTCCTAATATCACTCAATAATCTTCAGTCATCATGATTCTGCACCATCCACCTGATGGAATTATTTAAAGTAGCCAATACAGCATTACTTACCTGGTTTTTGGGCTTGAAAGAGTGATTGTTCGTAAGCCATCTTGTTCATGTACATGGAGTTGTTCATTAACATGTTGTATGCTGTACCAACGACATGTTTGTCTCAATACTGCACCACTCTGACGAAATATATAATTTAATAAAGATCTACACAACTTGGGACTAGCCATCACTTTCAATGAGGTATGCATAAGATAAAAAATCCTGCCCATATGTACCATTTATTTATATGTATATGTATATATATATATATATATATATATATATATATATATATATATATATATATATATATATATACATATATATATATATATATATATATATATATATATATATATATAAATATATATATATGTGTGTGTGTGTGTGTGTGTGTATGTGATTTAAGAATACACAAATAGTTGAGGAGATTGGTGTAGAGAAAAATCCAGGATGTCACAGAAGTACCTTTTATTCTCTAACATTTGACAGTCTTCTTCAGAGAATACAATTTACTCTCTGAAGAAGACTGTCAAAACATAAGAGAATAAAAGTACTGTGACATTCTGGATTTTTTTTCTAAACCACTCTTCTCATTTATATATATATATATATATATATATGTATATATACAATTATATATATATATATATATATATATATATATATATATATGTATGTATGTATATACCCAGCTACAGCCACTAGGTAGGCCCATAGATTACTTAAGGAAAAAATATTGTGTTCTTGTCTATGGGTTGTTAGTGTGCAGCAGTGTAGGATGAGATGCCCACTATATCTTCTCTGTGATGGCTGCATCTAGGGCAGTTTGATTCCGAGTCCTGGCCTATTCTGTGTTGATACTGTTTTAATGCTGGTTGGTGTCCTGAACACAGGCATGCCACTGTGGTTTTTACTTCTCTTAAAAGACATTTTTCTGTGGGGCTGATGTTGGGGGGGGAGGGGGTATTGATGAAGTATTGAGTTTGGTGGTCTATCTTGAAGAGCTTAAGTAATCCAAATGTGAATGTATTTTTGTGTGATAATAGGTGATAATAGGTGGTATTTTATTTTATTTTTATTTTTAATGCCTTGAGGGGCTGGTACCCACTTGGACCTCAACCTTGTGAGTTCTCTGGAAAAGTTCATACATGAGCACAGGAGGTGTCCATGGTATGGCACTGAAGTGACAATACTCAGAGGAAGATGATGCATCACAGTGATGTCCAAGTTACCTTAGGTCTGAGGTAAGCAGCAGTTGAGAGCAATTACTCAGAGTGGATGCCCTGCCTAACCTCTACACTGAGGCCAAGGTTTGAACAGAGGCCGATAGGTGGTGGGTTGTTGTATACATTTGAGTAGTATGCTTGTGCGATGTTTTGTTATGTCAAGCTGGTAGTACTTATGTGATATATTCAACTGGGTAAGTGGATTTGAGAGTTTTGGCGCAGAAATGTGAACCTATTATTTTCACATGTTATTCTATGGGGAGGGTGTCTGTGTGCAAGCATTACATTGAGATGGTTTTGGTGTATCCAGTTTTACTCTCAATGTTTTGTTGTATGTTCATGATAGTGCAACAAAGACACAAATAACAAAATTTGTTACCATCATTCCATCTGATAAGTAAACTTAGTAAAGTGGGCATCCCTCACTGAAGCCCACCACCAAAGCTAGGTAAGAAGATTCTGAATATTAGGATAGGTTAGGTTACATTGAGCTAAATATACTAAACTGGGTTTGGGTAGACTATGTTAATTATCGTTGACTGGAATTAAGTAAAATGCTTTTAGTTGTTTATTCATATTTCTTATTAAGATGGTCTACATTTCGTTTTCTTTTTAAGCATGTACCTCTCTCCCCTTTGTGATAACCACGGAAAGTTGTTTTTCAATTACTTTCTAAATCTAATTCTAAGCCCAGTTCGAGTTACACTGCATGAAAACAGTCAATACCAGCAACAGCAGAATACCGAAATGTTACGTAGTTGCTCAACAATATGTACTGCTAATGAGACTAATATAAAATCAAAATATGAAAATCAGTGAGACTTTTCCTACTCGAATAGTCACGGAAACTGTGTAGTGCTATATATCAACTCACCATTAAGTAACGAAGACTCATTTTCATGTAAAACTTCACGGACTTCCTTCCCCTAGTCCAACTTCTCTATTTCTGAAATGTGCAATGTTTGAATTAGAAATCTATACCGTGCAATTATAGACTGAATGATGAATAACATTTCTAAGTAATATTTGAAAGGAAATACAGTACATGGAGCCACATATGATAAGACTGAGAAAATCATGCATGGAGTATTGGAATATCATATGTTTTGTGCAAGTTTGAAGTAGGATAAATTGTGCTATCTTGTAAGAGAAAAAGTATCTAATGTGACCCGGGTTCCTCAAGGTTAATAATGCGAGTGCCTTATTGAGTGTCAGTGATACTGATGTCTATGTTGAAACGAATACCCCTTGACTGCCAGTATATGAAAATGGTGGCAGTTTAAATTATGTCTATATAAGTTTTAGGTCGTAGGGAGACGTTATATTTTCTGGTCAAATAATGAATATTGTCAGAAATGCATAGTTTGTTTATGTAGTTCCTATCAGTATGAAAAACATTTTGAGCTTTGAAATGAACTTTTTTCTCGGAAACTGCTGTTATGGAAGATATATGTATTCCAAGGGCAGATTGATAACTGGTGAGTCCACCAATAAATGATAACGAAACAGTCCAAGATTGCCACTCGTAGGGATTTTACCCTACGGTAATATTGGTAAGTGTATGGTGTAGGTGCACCCTACCGGCAAATTGACAATATGTAAAGTAAAAATCACAATTTGTAGGGTGATATGTATTATTTCAAAATATATGAATATTTAATTTTATTTTTAAAAGTAATGGCTAAAACGCCTATTTGTGGTATACCACCATATACAGTATAATATTATTATCATTATGTCACCATATATGTTATCGGACCGATTTTGGCGGGATATAACGCATTAAAAAATAATTAAATAATAATAGTCAGGTATTCACATCCGTCTGGGGTATTGGCCCCGTCTGAGGTATTGGAAGCATGTTATTGTGGCAAAATAACATGCAGTTGATACTTTAGGATCTATATGGGGCGCCCCTACGGACCAGAATCACACATCATTTTGTCTGTGATAGAGGAAAACTCTGTTCATAGAGAAATTATGACACTTTTATACTACGACTATCCCTCCGTTATGCTGTCCCCCAACCCCTTACTACTGTTCTGTACCATTTCTTTGAATATTAATTTCGTTTTTTCGCCTACCCTGTGGTGGGGGAAGAGAATACTACCACCAAGTCTTTCCACTTGAGTCGTACAAGGCGAAAAAAACAACAACAAAAAAACGGGACGGGGGATGGGATTAGGAGTCCCGCCACCTGTAGCCCCAAAAAGGGACATTCCTAAAAAAAAAAAATAATAATAATAATAATAATAAAATAAAGGCATAAGAGGGTCTGGGAGTTTTCCAGCCAGTACCCTAACGTTTGGGTCTTTTAATGTGCATGGATGTGGTACAGATGAGAATAAAAGGGAAGAGATAGGCAGCATGTTTGTGAGAAGAAAGATGGATGTGCTGGCTTTGAGTGAAACTAAAATGAAAGGAAAGGGCAACTGTGAGTTTGGGAGTGTAGCTGGAAGGTATTCAGGAGTGAAGAGGGGACGAGGGAGAGAAGGGGTGGCTATACTAGTAAATGGAGAGATAAGTAAGCGGGTAGTGGAGTGGAAGGAGGTTTCATCAAGGTTGATGTGGATGAAGGGGAAGCTGGGAAGGGAGATGTGGGTTTTTGTAAGTGCGTATGGGCCTGGTAGTGAGAAGAGCGTAGATGTAAGGGAGGCTTTTTGGGTAGATATAAATGAGTGCATAGAGGGAATAGGGAGAAATGTCAATGTAGTTGTATTGGGAGACCTTAATGCTAGGGTAGGAAATGAACTAATAGACGGAGTGCTTGGGAAGTGTGGAGTTCCAGGTAAAAATTGTAGTGGAGAAATTATAGTGGAGATGTGTCCTGAAAGAGAGTTGATGATAGCAAATACAGTGTTTAGGAAGACAGTCAAGCATAAGTACACATGGGAGAGGGTGGTGGATGGAAGGGTGGTAGATAGAGTGTTAATGAACTATATAGTGGTGACCAGGAGTATGGTAGGAAGAGTTAAGGATGTACATGTTCTAAGGGGAGAGAGTGAGGGAATATCAGATCATTTTCTGGTGGAAGGTAAGTTGAGAGTGGAGAATAGGTGGAGAAAGAGGAAAAGGGCAGAAGGTAGGGAGGTACTTAGAGTAAAATGCTTAAATGAGAAAAAAAAAGGAGAATGAGTATAAGAAGAAGCTGAAAGAGGAGTGGGAGGGAGTAAAGGATAGAGTAGAACTAGGAGTGGATGAGGAATTGGGCTGGTTTAAGGAGGGAGTCAGAAGGTGTGCAAAGATGGTGTGTGGAACAAGGAGGGCGGGATGAAATAGAAGGAAGGGTAGTGAGTGGTGGGATGAGGAAACAAAGAAATGTGTAGAGGAGAAGAAGCAGGCATTCAAAGTTTGGCTACAAATTAGGACGAGGGAATCGTATGAGAGGTACAAAGTAAAGAGAAGGGAAGTTAAGCATAAGATAAAGGAAGCAAAGAGGAGAGCAGATGTGAAATGGAGTAAGAGTATGACAGAAAATTATGCAAATAATAAAAAGATGTTTTGGAAGAAAATTAAAAGAGAAAGAGGAGGCGAATCAAGTAGAGAAGAAAAGGTAAAAGGTGCAGATGGAGAGATGATAATGGAAGAGAAGGCATTGAGAGGAAGGTGGGCAGAGTATTTTAGGGAGTTGCTAAACGTGAAGGAGGAAAAGGTAGTTTTAGTGGGAAGCGCTAAGAAAATGAGAGTGATGAGTGAGGAAAATGAAGGAGAAATAGGGAAGGATGAAGTGAAAGCAGCTGTTAAGATGATGAGAGCATGTAAGGCACCTGGGTTGGATGGGTGCCATGCAGAATGTCTGAAGAAAGGAGGTACAGTTGTGGTGGACTGGCTGATGAGGTTATTTAATGTTTGTTTAAGAGAGGGTAGAGTGCCGGAGGACTAGAGGAGTGCTTGTATAGTCCCGCTTTACAAGGGAGAGGGGGACAATTGTGAGTGTAGTAGTCTCAGAGGGATCAGCTTGTTGAGTGTAGTTGGGAAGGCTTATGGGAGGGTCTTGATTGAGGGGATTAGGAGAGGAACAAAGGGAGTAATTGGTGAGGAACAGTGTAGGTTTAGGACGGGTAGGGGTTGTGTAGATCAGTTTTTTGTGGTAAGACAGATATGTGAGAAAGCTATAGGAAAAGGTAAGGATGTTTTTTTGGGGCTTTTATGGATCTGGAAAAGGTTTACGACAGGGTAGACAGGAAGTCACTGTGGGAGGTACTGCATATATTTGGGATAGGAGGAAATCTGTTAAGAGCAGTCAAGAGTTTTTACAAGATTAGTAGAGCTTGTGTTAGGATTAGAAATGGAGAGAGTGAATGGTTTGAGGTAAAGGTGGGACTTCGTCGGAGATGTGTTATGTCGCCCTGGCTGTTCAATCTTTACATGAATGGGGTGGTGCGAGAGGTGAATGCAAGGGTAGTGGGTCAGGGGTTGAGATGATTAAAGAAAATGGAGAAAAGTGGGAGGTGAGCCAGTTGTTGTTTGCTGACGACACTGAGCTTGTAGCAGGATCAGAGGAGGGATTGAGAGTGACAGAGCTTGAGAAGGTGTGTGAAAGAAGGAAGCTCAAAATAAATGTGGGTAAAAGTAAGGTGATGAGATACAAGGGGAGAGAGTTGTCACAATTTTTGAATATTATTGTGACACCCGGCTCACTGTCTCCCCTTTCCATTTTCTTTCGTCCGATTTCTCACCGCTTCGGCCCTTCATTCCCTATACTCGGGGGAATTACCAGAGTCCTTAAGACTTCTAGTAGCTACATCCTGTCCTTTCTCCTTCTCCTTATCCTCATCAACTGTTGTGCCATTTTGGCAATCAATTAAAGTGCCTTAACGAAGTGAGAGACTTCTAATTATTTAAATTATTTAGAAACCCCCCCCCCCTTTAGATTCAAGTGTTCTCACACGACCTAATGGCAAACGGATTCCGCGCACAAGTAACAAAGCGGCCTTGTCCAGCTCCAGCTTCGTGCGAACCCCCCCCTGCGCGCTGCCACATATTTGTTTTAAGCTAGGCAATTAGAATAATTAGGATCGTATCTAACACGCTCGTGAATAGTGTCTACCTCAAGGAACAATTGCAACTGTGTCATCTTCCACATGAACATTATTCGTAGTACCCTTCACAACTAGGGACGGAGACGTAGAACTATTGGCAACGTCGGAAGCCGGCTAGCGGGCATTTTGACCTCATATGCCGCGGGACAGAGGTCAGTCTTCACATCGGGTTCAACAAGGGAGGTCGGACCGCTCATTCTCGGAAGTCCAATCGTGTCCTTTCCTCCCTCATGTGACTGTTGGGGATTTTCATCCTTGAGTGACGATCGAGTGTCAATTGATTTGGGTACAAACCCCTCCCGCCGGAACTCCACAAAGTGCAGTGTACGACTGACCAAGACTACGTCGGTGAAGTGTGTTGCTTGCAAAGCCCATCTCAGCGCCCGCCCAGGCCGTCACCCCCCGCCCCCACTAGAAGGGATTTTCATCCTTAAATGACGATTGCGTACCAAGGGACATCAAACAAATTATTTGGGTACAGACCCCTCCCGCCGGAACTCCACAAAGTGCAGTGTACGATTGACCAAGACTACGTCGGTGAAGAGTGTAGCTTGCAAAGCCCATCTCAGCGCCCGCCCAGGCCGTCAACCCCCCCCACACACACACAACACCGCGCCAATTGAAGACGTCTCCACACGCAAGACACACATTAAGTACAGATACTTTAGTATAAGTTCATTAGCTAGGAAACGCGCGCAGGGAATAGTTAGGATGTATGTGAAATCCAGTTAATTAATAACTCACTTTGTTAATAATAAGTAATATAATACTAGTGTCTAATTGTAGAATTATTTAATTCATTAAAACTCACAATAGGAGTTCTGGGTTTCATTAGCCTAGGACGGTTCACTTAATGAGTTGTCCCATCATACCCCCCCCCCCCCTTTGATCTTCGCTCACGCTCGCCTTGGAGGGAAGGCGAGTGGTCCCGAGATGTGATACAAATCTCCTGGACTTCGGTTCCCCAACTGCAGCTATCTTCCCCCTCCCTTCATCACTCACTTAAGGTACGTGTTACCCACACCACCTCAACTACCACCTTCTTCCACTGTCCAGGAATTTGTGTCACGAGTGGCAGCAGGCTGGAAGTGAGCATTAAGGGTGAAAGACTGAGGAAGTGGAAAGTTTTAGATACTCGAGTGCGAATGTGGCAGGAAAGGGAGGAGTGGGGGTGGAGGTAGAATATAGATTGAGAGAAGCGAGTAAATGCCATGGTGGATTAAAAAGTGTAATGAGAAATAGACATCTGGGAAAGGATGCTACGAGTATGTTGTATGAAGGGGTGATTGTACCATCAGCACTGTACGGGACAGAAACATGGAACATAAGAGAGGAAGAGAGAAGGAGTTTGAATGCGTTTGAGATGAAATGTCTGAGCAGTATGATAGGGGTTACTAGGCTAGACAGAGTGAGAAATGAGGAGGTGAGGAGGAGAACAGGGTTGGAAAGGGAGCTGGGAGATAGGGTTGATGAAATAGTATTAGGATGGTTTGGGCACAAAAGAATGAGTGAAGAAAGATTAGTAAAAGAAGTGTGGAAGGCAGAGGTGGAAGGAGTGAATATGAGGGGACGTCCTAGGATGAGATGAATGGATGGGGTGAAAGGGGCATTACAAAAGAGGAATGTCTGTAGAAGGACGGGAGAGGACAGAAGATAGGGGTAAATGGAGAGAGGTTGTGTATAGATGATGCTGTGATGCATGAGGGGGAGTGGGTGGGGGATGGGGTGTGAGGAAGTACGTATGAGAAAAAAAATTGATGCAGCCCGAAGGGATTTCTCCCCGTCTTCTTTTCTGCATGAGGGGACGGAGAGGGGGGGGTCGTCGAATTTATGAAGCGGCCTTGCTGTGGATGTGCTGTGTCTTGCGACACTGCTTCTGACCTAGGGCAGTGGACAGGATGCAGGGATGACCCGTCATCCAGAAGGTGCCAAGATAAGAGGGAGGGTGGAGGGGAATCGAATATATAGGAAATGGAATAGGTGGGAGTGGATTCTATGCATTTTTCCTTTTGGCTACCCCCCGTGTAGGCGGAAAAAGCCTTTAGTATATGTATGTATGTATTCACACCCAGAATCATGGTACAACGAAGCCAGAGTCCCAACAGTAATACAAGAAATACTAGGTTAGTTTGACAAATGAAAACAATTAGTATGGACACAGAATAAAGTTTCTCCCTGTGGAACACTACAAAATCATACTTAGCCTACCCACATTAAAGTGAGTACATGTTTAATTTGGCTAGAAATTATATATACATATGAAATAATTCTGTGCATATTTAAGCTATGACATTTTGTAGCCTTGTTGTTTATGTATAACTATAACAAATGACAGTGAGAAGGTACACAGTACTACTCACACACACACACACACACACACACACACACACACACACACACACACACACACACACACACACACACACACACACTTCAACGAACGGACGGCTTAGAAGACGTTCTGAAGAAAAAGTGAAATTTCGTGGATCCCGAAGCAAAGGAAGTACCTATTGTATTTACAGGGTGGGGGGAAATTGCTCGTGGTGTAGGGGAAAGTGAGGAAAAAGGAGAAGGGGAGGGATTACTGAGGGAAATGGAAGGAAATGAGGAAGGTGAGGACTTGGCCCAGGCAGGTAGACGCCATCTAAACAAAAGAGGTCCGGACCAATTTAGCGACGACGAAATGTCTAACAAAAATGTAAATATCAGAAGTATAAATAAGAGCAATACAGTGGAAGGTGATGAGAATATTTTCCAGGGATTTAAAGAGGGTGGGGGGCACACCCCCCCCCCCCCCCGATTAACAAGACTAGAAGAGAAGCTCGATAAGATGATCGAGCACTGGGAACTTAGGTTCGGTCACGTTAACCACATTGTGCAGAGGTTTGAAAAATTGGAAGAACTAGAGAAGGCGAACAAAAACTTAACTAAGGAAATTGAAGAATAACAAAACAGTTAAAAGAAGTAAAATAGGAGAATAAAGTCTTAAGGGAGAATAATAAGGACAACAAGGAGGGTTGGATTTTTTTTTTCAAGAAAACAGTAAAGTTGCATTTACTGACATAATCAAACAGCAAATGAAAGAACAAAATGAAGACTCAGTTATTAAAGTGATGAGACAGAAGGAGAATATAGTAAGAGACTTAGCAGATAGAAAGAAATGTATAATTATATTAGGAATGGAAGAGAAACATAACCCAGATAGAACCACAAGAATCAAAGAGGAAAATGAAAAAGTAAGAAACTTACTAGAATTAGTTCAGGAAGATGAGCCAGAAATAATGAAACAAATCGAAGAGAAATTCAGGCTTGGGAAATATAGTACAGACAAGACCAGACCAATTAAGATTAAATTCAGGTCACAAACGACGGCAGAGAATATCTTATCCAAAACAGGGAAACTAGCAACAAGTGAACAATATAAAAGGGTATGGATAAAAAGGGAAATGAATAAAGAGGAAAGAGAGGAGGAAGTAAGGAAAAGACATGAAGCTAAGAAAAAAAAAAAAACGAGACCAGAACGGAGACAGAAAAACAAGAATTCTACTGGAGAGTAGTGAATGTGAAATTGAAGAAATGGAAAATAACACAGAGAAACACAAAAGAAACAGAGAATACAATGGAAATAACAGAAAGTTAAAAGTATCCTACACAAATATAGATGGATTAATAACAGGACTGAATGAACTGAACAAATATCTGAAAGAAAAAGATCCGGACATAATGGGAATTGTTGAGACAAAATTAAAAGGTCCACTACCACCCAACAGCATAGGACACAATGCATATAATTATTGGATTAGAAACAGAGAGAAAAAACAAGGGGGTGGAGTTATGTTCCTGACTAAGAAGGATATAAGCGTGAAGAGTGTCACATATGGGAACAATAGAGTAGAGATGATCATGATAGAAGTAGAAAATAGAGATAAGAAGAGCAGAAAGTTTGTAATAAACTATGTGCCCCCAAAAACAGCCTCATGGGAAGAGAATGAACATAAAAGCATGTTAGAAGACACAATAATAACACTAAACAAGATAATGGAAGATGGAGGAAGAATAGTTATGATGGGGGACTATAATTGCAAAGAAATATGCTGGGAAGAGATGACCGTAAAGGGTGGAGAAGACTCATGGGGAAGTGTTCTACTTGAGATGATTACTGACCACGCAATGACACAATGGATCCAAGAGAACACTAGGTATAGAAGTGAAGAAGAACCATCGAGACTAGACCTAATAATCACATCAGAACCTGCTCAGATGAGAGGTGCTCAGATGAGAGGGAGGGTGGGAGGGGTGTGGAGTGTATTTAGGGATGAAATGGGTGGGAGTGTTTTTATATCTTTCCCTTTTTGGCTACCTCCCTTGAAAGGGGGAAAAAGCCTTGGTATATGTATGTATGTATGTATGTATGTATGTATGTAGAACCTGAAATAGTGGAAAAGATAGAATACCAGGCACCAATAAGGAAAAGTGACCACATATTGATAGAACTAGAACTAAGTGAAAAAAAATACATGAAAAGAAATGAACAATATAGAAAAGGAAGAATGATGTATGAAAAAGCAAATTTTGATAAAATAAGAGAATTCTTCCAAAATGAAAACTGGGAAAGAATACACAAAGAAGATACAACAGTAGAAGAGAAATGGAATATTTTGACAAAAATCTATAAAAAAAGGAGTAGAAAAGTATGTCCCAAGACAAAAACAAGAAAAAGAATATGTAAAGTGCTGGTACAATAAAAGTTGTAGGGAGATAAAAGACAAAAGAGACAAAGCCTGGGCCAAATGGAAGAAAAACAAAAGACCAGAAAAATGGAAAATATATACTTGTTATAGAAATGAATATGTACAAGCGTGCAGAGAGGAAAAGAGAAAATATGAAAAAGATGTCATAGAAAAATGTAAAGATCAACCAAAACTATTCTACAGATTTGTAAACAACAAACTGAAAAACAAACAAGATTTGGATAAATTATGTAGTCTCTCTTCATATGATAGTTTTGAGAGTGTTGGTGCCAATTTTGTAATTGCTCTTTGTATTTCAATTTTTTATACGTTTTTTTTTTTTTTTTTTTTGTACTTGATGACCATATCGTTGCTGCATATTACAATCTTGGTCTTATCAGGGTGATTAGAATTTTCTTCACCATTTCTTCATCCAGGTATGTAAATGCAACTTTGATTGTTCTTATTAGATTATAAGTTTCTCCAAAAATCTTATTTATATGTTTCTCATGTAACATATTATTCATAACAATGACTCCCAGGTCCTTCTCATTTTCCACTTCTTTTATTCCTTCTTCTCCCAATTTATGTGATCCTTTTATTCTGTTTTTGCTTTTTCCAAATTCCATTATACTACACTTTTTTGTATTGAACTCCATTTCCCACTTCCTACTCCATTCCTGTACTTTATTTAGATCACTCTGTAGTGATTCACAATCTTCTTCCGTGTTCACTCTTTTCAGTAGTTTTGCATCATCTGCAAAGAAGCTCATATAGCTTTCAATTCCTTCATCCATATCATTAATATATATATAGCAAACATTAATGGGGCCAGAACTGTACCTTGTGGAACACCGCTTATTACTTAATCCCATTTTGAGTGTTTGTCTCTTATCACTACTCTCATTTTTCTTTCTTGCAAAAAGTCTTCCATCCAATTAAGCAGTTTGCCCTGTATTCCTCCTTGAGTTTCTAATTTCTTAAGCAACCTCTTATGTGGTACTTTGTCAGAAGCTTTTTTTTAGGTCTAGAAATGCACAATCAGCCCATCCATCTCTTTCTTGTATTATATCTATTAGCCTTGAATAGAAACATATTAAATTGGTGACGCATGATCGTCCTTGTCTGAATCCAAATTGCCTTGGAGTTAGTACGTATTTTTTTCTAAAATTTTTCCCATCTACTTTTGATCATTCTTTCACAATTTTTTGCTATTGTACTTGTTAGAGAGACTGGTCTATAGTTGGTAGGGTCTTCTTTATTTCCCCCTTTATATATAGGTACTATATTTGCTTTTTTCCAATCTTCTGGAACTTTACCTTCTTTCAAGGAACTATTTATTATGCTATGTATTTTGTCTGCCAGTTCATCCCTGCATTCTATCAAAATCCAGTTTGCTATTTCATCTGGTCCATGCGATTTTCTGACATCAAGATTACTCAAGTGCGTCAATATTTCATTCTTTGTTACTTCTATTTCTTTCATAGGGGGGACTTTCTCTTTCCATTCGTTCTCTTCAGGTTGTATGTTCTCCCTTGTAAACACAGATTTAAAATGTTTGTTCATAATTTCCGCCATTTCAATTTCCTCTGTATTCAACTCCTCCTTGTCTTAATTTATCTAATTCTTGTTTGTTTTTCAGTTTGTTGTTTACAAATCTGTAGAATAGTTTTGGTTGATCTTTACATTTTTCTATGACATCTTTTTCATATTTTCTCTTTTCCTCTCTGCACGTTTGTACATATTCATTTCTATAACAAGTATATATTTACCATTTTTCAGGCCTTTTGTATTTTTTTCCATCTGGTCCAAGCTTTGTATATTTTGTCTTTTAACTCCCTACAACTTTTGTTGTACCAGCACTTTACATATTCTTTTTCTTGTTTTTGTCTTGGGACATACTTTTCCACTCCTTTTTTTTTATATAAATTTTTGTCAAAACATTCCATTTCTCTTCCACTGTTGTTTCTTCTTTGTATATTCCTTCCCATTTTTCTTTTTGAAAGAATTCTCTTATCTTATAAAAAAAAATTCATACATCATTCTTCCTTTTCTATATTGTTCATTTCTTTTCATGTATTTTTCCTCATTTAGTTCCAGTTCAATCAATATGTGGTCACTTTTACTTATTGGTGTTTTATATTCAATCTTGTCCACTATTCTAGGTTCAGATGTAATTATTAGGTCTAGTCTCGATGGTTCTTCCTCATTTCTGTACATAGTGTTCTCCTGTATCCACTTTGTCATTGTATGGTCAATAATCATCTCGAGTAGAGCGTTTCCCCATGAGCCGTCTCCAACCTTTACTGTCATCTCTTCCCAGCAGATTTCTTTGCAATTAAAGTCGCCCATCATAACTATTCTTCCTCCATCTTCCATTATCTTATTTAATGTTATCTTTGTGTCTTCTAACATACTTTTATGTTCACTCTCTTCCCATGAGGCTGTTTTCGGAGGCACATAATTTATCACAAACTCTCTGCTCTTCTTATCTCTGTCTTCCACTTCTATCATAATCATCGCTACTGTATTCTTTCCATATGTGACACACCTCACGTTTATATCCTTCTTAGTCAGGAACATAACTCCACCCCCTTGCTTTGTCTCTCTGTTTCTAATCCAATAATTATATGCATCATGTCCTACACTGCTGGGTGGTAGTGGACCTTTTAATTTTGTTTCTACAATTCCCATTATGTCCGGTCCTTTTTCCTTCAGATAATCATTCAGCTCATTCAATCCTGTTATTAATCCATCTATATTTGTGTAAGACACTCTTAGTTTTCTGTCACTTCCATTGTGTTCTCTTTTTCCCTTTTGTTTTTCTCTAGTATGTCGAACTGCCTTACTTTCATATTCACTACTCACCAATAGAATCTCTCTTTTTCTGACTCTGTTCTGGTCTCGTTTTTTTCCTTAGCTTCAAGTCTTTTATTTTTTTCCTCCTCTCTTTCCTCTATGTTAATTTTCCTTTTTATCCATACCTTTTTATATTGTTCACTTGTTGCTAGTTTCCCTGTTTTGGATAAGATATTCTCTGCCGTCGTTTGTGACCTGAATTTAATCTTAATTGGTCTGGTCTTATCTGTACTATACTTTCCGAGCCTAAACTTCTCTTCGATTTGTTTAATTATTTCTGGCTCATCTTCCTGAACTGATTCTAGTAAACTGCTTACTTTTTCATTTTCCTCTTTGATTCTTGTGGTTCTATCTGGGTTATGTTTCTCTTCCATTCCTAATATAATTATACATTTCTTTCTATCTGCTAAGTCTCTTACAATATTCTCCTTCTGTCTCATCACTTTGATAACTGAGTCTTCATTTTGTTCTTTCATTTGCTGTTTAATTATATCAGTAAATGCAACTTTACTATTTTCCTGTATCTTCCTCCACCCCTCTGCCTCTTTTGCTATTGTTTCTTTATTGTCTTTATTGTTCCTTTTTAATTCTTCATTCTCCTCTTTTACTTCTCTTGCTGTCTTTTTAGTTCTTCTATTTCATCAGTTAAGTTTTTGTTCACCTTCTCTAGGTCTTCCAATCTTTCAACCCTTTCAGCAATTTTTGACATTTTATCGAACCTAACCATCCAATGTTCGGTCATTTGTTTCAGTTTTTTCTCCAGTTTTTCCAGTCGGGGGAGGTTGGCATCCGCCGCCCCCTCATTAAATCCTTGGAAATTATTATCCTCACCTTCCATTGAACTGCTTTTATCTATGTTTCTAATCTTTACATTTTTATTAGTCCCATCATCAAAATCAAAATCATCGGTTCGGCGTTTGTTTACAAGCCGTCTGGCCTCTAAGACCAAGTCCTCCCCTTCCTCATTTCCTTCAATTTCCCTCAGTAATCCCTCTCCTTCTCCTTTTTCCTCACTTTCCCACTACACCACAAGCAATCCCCCCTGTAAATACAATAGGTACTTCCTTTCCGTTGAGATCCACGAGAATTTCACTCTTTCTTCAGAACGTCAATCCTCGCCGTCCATCTAACGTACGTGTGTGTGTGTGTGTGTGTGTGTGTGTGTGTGTGTGTGTGTGTGTGTGTGTGTGTGTGTGTGTGTGTGTGTGTGTGTGTGTGTGTGTGTATGTCTGGCGTATTGGCTGCATGTTATTGTGGCAAAGTAGCATGCAGTTGATGCTTTAGAGTCTATAAAGGGCGCCCCTACGGACCAGAGTCACACATCATTTTGTCTGTTACAGAAGAGTCTCTGTTCATAGAGAAATGATGACACTGTTATTATACTGCGACTGTCCCTCCGTTATGCTGCCCCCCCCCCCCTGTTACTGTTCTGTACTATTTCTCTGAATATTCACTTCCTTTTTTCGCCTATCCTGTGGTGGGGGAAAAGAATGCTGCCACCAAGCATTTCCACTTGAGTCGTACGAGGCGAAAAAAAACAAACAAACAGGACGCGGATAGAACTAGGAATCCTGCTATCTAGAGCCCCAAAGGAGACATTCATATAAAAAAAAAAAAAAAAAAAAAAAAAAAAAAAAAAAATAATAATAATAATAATAATAATAATAATAATAATAATAATAATAATAATAATAATAATAATAATAATAATAATAATAATAATAATAAAATAGAAAATAAAGGCATAAAAGGGTCTACGATGAGTTTTCCAACCAGTACCTTAAGGTGTGGGTCTTTTAATGTGCGTGGATGTGGTATAGATGAGAGTAAAAGGGAAGAGATAGGCAGCATGTTTGTGAGAAGATGGATGTGCTAGCATTGAGTGAAATTAAGTTGAAAGGGAGGGGAAAGTGTGAGTTTGGGAGTGTAGTTGGGAGGTTCTCAGGAATAACGCGAGGACGAGGGCCTCTAGGGATGGCTATACTACTAAGTGAAGAGATAGGTAAGCGTGTAGTGGAGTGGAAGGAGGTTTCATCAAGGTTAATGTGGATGAAGGTAAATCTGGTAGGGGAGATGTGGGTTTTTGTAAGTGCGTATGGGCCTGGTAGTGAGCAGAGCGTAGAGGAAAGTGAGTTTTTTATGGATCTAAATGAGTGCCTAGTGGGATTAGAGAGAAACGTCAATGTAGTGATGTTGGGAGACCTTAATGCTAGGGTAGGAAATGAACCACTAGACGGAGTGGTTGGGAAGTATGGGGTTCCAGGAAAAAGTCGTAATGGAGAGTTGATGGTGCAGATGTGTCTCGAGAGTTGATGATAGCAAATACACTGTTTAGGAAGGAAGTCAATCATAAGTACACATGGTAACCAGGAGTATGGTAGGAAGAGTTAATTAAGGATGTACATGTTCTAAGGGGAGAGAGTGAGGGAATATCAGATAATTTTTAGTGGAAGATAAGTTGAGAGTGGAGAATAGGTGAAGAAGGAAGAAAAGGGCAGAAGGTAGGGAGGTACTTAGAGTGAACTGCTTATATTAAAAAGAAAAGGAGAGGCTGAGAGAGGAGTGGGGGGGAGTGAAGGATAGAGTAGAACTAGGAGTGGAGGAGGAAAGGGGATGGTTCAAGGAGGGAGTCATAAGGTTGCAAAGATGGTGTGTGGAACAAAGTGGACGGGAGGAAATAGAAGGAAGGGTAGTGAGTGGTGGGATGAGGAAGTAAAGAAAGGTGTAGAGGAGAAGAAGCAGGCTTTCATAGATTGTTTACAAATTAAGATGAGGGAATCATATGAGAGGTACAAAGTAAAGAGGAGTAAAGCATAATATAAAAGAGGCACGGAGGAGAGCAGATGTGAAATGGAGTAAGAGAATGACAGAAAATTTTGAAAGTAATAAAAAAAAGGTTTTGAAAAGAAATTAAGAGAGGAAGAGGAGGCAAATCAAGTAGAGAAGGAAAGGTAAAAGGTACGGATGGAGAGATGCGTCACCAATTTAATATGTTTCTATTCAAGGCTAATAGATATAATACAAGAAAGAGATGGATGGGCGGACTGTGCATTTCTAGACCTAAAGAAAGCTTTTGACAAAGTACCACATAAGAAGTTGCTTAAGAAATTAGAAACTCAAGGAGGAATACAGGGAAAACTACTAAATTGGATGGAAGACTTTTTGCAAGAAAGAAAAATGAGAGTAGTGATAAGAAACCAGCACTCAAAATGGGATGAAGTAATAAGCGGTGTTCCGCAGGGAACAGTACTGCCCAAATAATGTTTGCTATATATATTAATGATATGGATGAAGGAATTGAAAGCTATATGAGCTTCTTTGCAGATGATGCAAAACTACTGAAAAGAGTGGAAACTGAAGAAGATTGTGAATCACTACAGAGAGATCTAAATATAGTACAAGAATGGAGTAGGAAGTGGGAGATGGAGTTCAATACAAAAAAGTGTAGTATAATGGAATTTGGAAAAAGCAAAAACAGAATAACAGGAGCATGTAAATTGGGAGAAGAAGGAATAAAAAAAAGTAGAAAATGAGAAGGACCTGGGAGTCATTGTTATGAATAATATGTCACCTGAGAAACATATAAATAAGATTTTTGGAGAAACTTATAATTTAATAAGAACAATCAAAGTTGCATTTACATACCTGGATGAAGAAATGGTGAAGAAAATACTAATCACACTGATAAGACCAAGATTGGAATATGCAGCAACGATATGGTCACCAAGTACAAAAAAATGTATAAAAAAAACTTGAAAGAATACAAAGAGCAATTACAAAACTGGCACCAACGCTCTCAAAACTATCATATGAAGAGAGACTAGAAAAACTTGAACTACAGACACTAGAGCAAAGAAGAGAGAGAGGAGATTTGATAGCTATTTACAGAATCATGAAAGGCATAGAAATTACTGATAGAGAGAATCTGATAAAATGGGATAACAGAAATACAAGAGGACACGGAAAGAAAATAAAAAAGACAGCTATAGAAGAGACTTGAAAAAGAACAGCTTTCCTCACAGAGTAATAAACAGTTGGAACAAGTTAGATGAAAAAGTGGTGTGTGCAAAAACAATACATGAATTTAAAAATAGTTTAGATAAAATGAGATATGAAGACGGGACCCCACGAACATAGCTCCCCTTCCCGTAAAATACAACTAGGTAAATACAACTAGGTAAATACACACACACACACACACACACACACACGTCGGTCGAAGTGACAACGAGGTTTAGAACTCCAGTAAAAATTCAAATTTTGTCGATCTCAGCAACGAGGGAATAACTTTGTTGTATTAGTATGGAAGGGGAAAGCTCGTGGTGTAAATAAGAACATAAGAATGAAGGAGACTGCAAGAGACCATAAGGCCTACACTAGGGAGCTCCATATCCATCACCACCTGTCATCCCCATCCATAAAGTTGTCTAATCGTTTCTTAATACAACTGATAGTTTCAGCGCTTACTACATGGTTACTAAGTTTATTCCATTCATCGACCACCCTATTAGTAAACCAATTCTTGCCTATGTCCTTTTTAAATCTAAATTTGTCCAGTTTATACCCATTACTGCGAGTCCTGCCCTGTTGTTTTAATATGATGACTTAGTTTGCATCACCCTTGTTAAAGCCTTTGATCCACTTGAACACCTCTATTAGATCACCCTGCACTCTGCGTCTTTCCAGAGAGTGTAAGTTAAGGTGCCTAAGCCTCTCTTCGTAAGGCAAATTTCCGAGTCCATGTATCATTTTGGTCATTCTTTTCTGTACCGATTTTAGTGAATTGATGTCCATTCTGTAGGACGGAGACCAAAACTGTACAGCATAGTCAAGGAGGGGTCTAACTATCGCTAGATAGAGTTTAATAATTACCTCTGCACTTCTATTCGTTACCGTCCTAGCAATGAAACCTAATGCTCTGTTAGCTTTATTCCTGGCGCTAACGCACTGTTTCCTGGTTTTAAGGTCCGGACTCACCAGAACTCCCAAGTCTCTCTCGCACTCAGTTTTCTCTAAAAGCGTGTTATCTAAGCTGTATCTATTTTCGGGATTGTGTAGCCCTACCTTTAACACGCTACCCTTAGAGATATTGAAGATCATTTGCCATTTCACAGACCATGTGAACAATTTGTTAAGATCATCTTGCAGAATCTCTGCATCGTCTCCTGACCTAATTAGGCGTCCTATTTTAGTGTCGTCCGCAAACTTACTAACATCACTATTTATCCCATCGTTTAAGTCGTTTATGTACATAATGAACAACAAGGGACCCAAAGCCGAGCCCTGGAGGACCCCACTAGTAACATTGCCCCATCTAGATTTTACTCCGTTTATGGTGACCCGCTGTTTTCTGTTAGTAATCCAAGCTCTAATCCATTCTAACACTTTTCCTCCTATGCCATGGGATTTTATTTTATTTAGTAGTCTCTGATGTGGCACCTTATCGAACGCTTTGCTAAAGTCAAGGTAAATAATATCGTAATTAGCATTATTGTCTGACGCCTTATATACTTTATTGTAAAAGGATGAAAGATTAGTCACACATGACTTACCCTTGGAGAAACCATGCTGTGAATCACGAATTAAATTATGTCTTTCGATGTGTTCTCTGAGTCTATTTACTATTATTGATTCAAGCATTTTCCTATAACCGATGTCAAACTGATTGGCCTGTAGTTGCATGTAGACGGCCTATCTCCTTTCTTAGAAAAAGGAACAACGTTTGCTTGCCTCCAAGCAGTAGGCACAAAACCAGTGTCTACTGATTTATTAAATATTTCTTTTAACTGGTCGCAGATTTCAAATTTACACTCCTTTAGCATTCTCGGAAAATTTTCGTCTGGACCCGGGGATTTTGTAGCTCTAAGTCTTTCAATCTGCTTGACTGCTTCTACTTTACTAATGCTGATATTAGATAGACTACTTTCTTCATCCCCTCTGAAAATCGGATCGCAGTCAGGTATTTTATCTAACCTCTCATTAGTAAACACTGATAGAAAATAATTATTAAACTCCTCACTCATTTTTTCCCCCTATTCTATCATGACATTTTCATCGTTTTTAATTGGTCCTATTCTTTCTTTGTCACGCACCGAGACTCAACAATGTCCGAATCGTCCGCATGATATTTCATATTCAATTTCAAATAGGTTTTTATATTGCCAAAGTTTGCTCTCCTGAAGTCTGGTACTTGGACGTTATTCGTACTATTTAATTCTTCCCAAATAATATTAAATCTTACTTCTTGATGATCGCTAGAGCCTAGACTATCTCCCACTTTTACGTTACTCATTAGGTGCTCATTATTAGTTCAAACTAAGTCCAGAGTATTTACTTCTCTCGTAGGGTCGGTAATCACTTGTTCTAGGAAATTATCCTGCACCACATCTAGGAATTTCTTTGTTTCCTGATCTCCTATTAAAGTTTCCCAGTCAATGTTTCTATAATTAAAATCTCCCATGATCACAACGTTTTTGTACTGGGACGCTCTGTGAATTTCATGAATCAGGGGATCAGTCTGCTCAATGCTGAGGTTAGGAGGTCTGTACAAGACGCCAATAATAACTTTCTTATTCTTGCCTATAATCTCTACCCAAATGGATTCCGTACAGTCCTCTTCCTTAATCGAATTGTTGATAATACAGTTTATTGTATTTTTAACGAAAAGTGCTACACCTCTCCCACTCCTGCCAACCCTATCCTTGTGAAAAAACTTATATCCTTCTATTTCGATTTCCGGAAGGAAATGTTTATCAGCCATGTTGACCCTGGACTCAGTAATAGCTATAACATCGAAGTTCTCTACGCATGTTTTACTTCGCAGCAAATAAATTTGTTAATTATGCTTCTGTGATATGTATAGTAAACTTTAAGTTTATCTTCCCTCCACCTGCTTTGGTGATTCTTTTCACAGTCCCTCTCTAAGTTGTTTCTATTGCCTAAACTATATTCCGATACTTTCCCCCCTACTCCCACGTAATCTACCCGAAAAAAAAACATGTAGGATGCCCACTTCTCGCTCAAGGGGTTCAGCAAGGAGCCGAAATCCTCTGAGCGACAAGTGCACCCCGTCCCTTGTATATAGATGGTTTCTACCGTAAAAGCTGTCCCAGTTGTGGACAAATGCCCATCCATTGGCCTTACAATGTTTTGCCAGCCTGCAATTCATTGCAATGGCCCTGGAATGCCACATGCCTCCAACTCTCCGCCTCGGAAGGATTCCACATGCAACAGGAACACCTCCCCTATTTCTAATCTTGTCTAGCGCATCCCAGAACCGCGCAAACAATTCCTCACTCCCTAACTTACCTATATCATTGCCCCCGGCATTTAAACAAACTACAGGGTCCTTACCTTCCCCTACTAAACACTCTTCAATCCCATCTCTAACATCTCCTATCCCTGCACCGGGAAAACACACCCGCGTTCTATGTTTCCTATCTTTATCACAGAAAGCACTGTCTAAGTACCTCACTTGACTGCCTCCTACAACCAAAATCTTACCTGTGGGCAAGGATCCAGCGTCTACCCATCCTTTCTTCTCTTGAGTTTCATTTTCTTCTTCCTGCAGATTCACTAGAACTTGAAACAAGCTCTAGCAAGCGAGCGAGGCTGATAAGGACTTTTTTCCACTAATTAGCATCTTGTTTTTCGTCGTTTTCCATAGCTAGTTTTGTCCTCCGTATTTTGGGCCTTCGAGCGGAGAACTCGATTCTCCTCTTTAAGGCACTTTACAGCATCCTCCAAGGGTTCAATTCTACTAAGTAGAGATTTTACCTCATCGGCGCTGAACACGGTAACACAACCACTCGCCATATCACTAACTGAAGCAGCTACACGGATGACCTGACTTGAGTGACGACTACTGCTCAACTGAGCATAAAAAGGTGAGAGGGATTACAAAGAAAAATGGAAGGAAAAGAGGAAGGGGACGAACGGGCCCCGGATGTTAGAAGAGGTGTAAACAAGAGGGGTGTAGAACACACAGACGAGGAAGAACAAGGGAGCAGAAGTGTCAAAAGCAGAAATATAGATAATAGTAGATCAATGGAAAGAGAAGATAACTGTTTTTATGGATTTAATGAGGGAGGAGGTGACAACCTCCCACGGCTAGTAAATCTAGAGGAGAAACTAAAAAAATGAACGAAGCATGGGGGGTTAGGTTTAACCAATTAACACTAGTTACCCAAAGAGTTAATAAACTGGAAGAACTAAAGAAGGAGAATCAAAACCTAAATAAAGAAATAAAAGAATTAAAAAGACAGTTAAGAGAAGTAAAGGATGAGAATGAGGAATTAAAGAAGAAGAATAAAGAGAATAAAGAGTCCATAGCAAAAAAGGTATGTAGTTGGAAAAAAGTGCAAGAAAACAATAAAATTGAGTTTAGAGATGTAGTGGAACAGCAGATGAAAGAACAAGCTAAAGACACAGTTATTAAAGTGATGAGGGAGAAGGAGAATATAGTAAGAGATTTAGCGGACAAAAAGAAATGTATAATTATATTAGGGATGGAAGAGAAGCATAATCCAAATAGGACTACAAGAATAAAGGAGGAAAAGGAAAAAGTAGATAAGATATTAGAATTAGTTCAAGAGGATTAACAAGAAACAGGGAAACAAATAGAAGAAATATATAGAATAGGGAAATACAATACAGATATGACCAGACCAATTAAGGGTAAATTCAGGTCACAAACGACAGCAGAGAATATCTTAGCAAAAACAGGGTAACTAGCAGACAGTGATCAATATAAACAGGTATGGATAAAAAGAGAAATAAATAAAGAGGAAAGAGAGGATGAGAAAACAAAAAGACTAGAAGCTAAGGGAAAAAATGAGAAAAGAACAGAGTCAGACAAAGAGAAATTCTATTGGAGAGTAGTGGATATGAAAGTGAGGAAATGGTTCATAACAGAGAAAAACATAAAGGAAACAGAAAACACGCTGGAAGTAGCAGAAAATTAAATTTGTCTTACACAAACATAAATGGCTTAATAATAGGCTTGAACGAACTGAATGATTACCTGATGGAAAAAGAACCGGACATAATGGGAATTGTAGAGATGAAATTAAAGGCCCACTACCACACAACAGTGTAGGACATGGTGCATATAATTATTGGATTAGATACAGAAAGGTAAAACAAGGGGGTGGAGTTGTGTTCTTGACTAAGAAGGATATAAATGTGAGGAATGTCACATATGGGAAGAATAGAGTAGAGATGATTATGATGGAAGTGGAGGACAGGGATGGGAAGAGCAGGAAGTTTGTAGTAAATTATGTGCCTCCTAAAACGGCTTCGTGGGGAAGAGAGAGAACACAAAAATATGTTAGAAGACACATGGATAACACTAAATAAGATAATGGAAGATGGAGGAAGATTAGTTGTAAAGGGTGACTTTAATCGTAAAGAAATCTGCTGGGAAGAGATGACAGTAAAGGGTGGAGACGACCTATGGGGAAATGTACTACTTGATATGATTATAGAACATGAAATGACGCAATGGATACAAGAGAATACTAGGTATGGAAATGAGGAAGAACCATCGAGACTGGACCTAATAGTCACATCAGAGCCCGAAATAGTGGACAAGATTGAATATAAAACACCAATAAGTAAAAGTGACTACATATTGGTTGAACTGGAACTAGATGAGGAAAAATACATTAAAAAAACGAACATTATAGAAACGGAAGATTGATATATGGAAAAACAAATTTTGATGAAATAAGATAATTTCAAAAAGCAGACTGGGAAAGGATACACAGGGAGGAAACAACAGTAGAAGCGTTATGGAATTTTTTGACAAAAATTTATAAAGAAGGGGTGGAAAAGTATATTCCAAGACAAAAACAAGAAAAAGGATATGTAAAGTGTTGGTACAGCAAAAGATGTAGGGAGTTAAAAGACAAAAGGGATAAACCTTGAATAGAGTGGAAAAAAGACAAAAGACCTGAAAAATGGAAAATATATACTAGTTATAGAAATCAATATGTACAAGTGTACAGAGCAGGAAAGAGAAAATGCGAAAAAGATGTCATAGAAATATGTAAAGATCAACCAAAACTATTTTACAGATTTGTAAACAACAAACTGAAAAACAAACAAGAATTAGAGAAACTACGACAAGGAGTTGAATACACAGAGGAAATAGAAATGGCAGAAATTATGAACAAGCATTTTAAATCGGTGTTTACGAGGGAGAACATGTAACCTAGAGATATCGAGTGGGAGGAGAAAGCGCCCCTATAAAAGAGATACAAGTAACAAGGAATGAAATAATGAATCACTTGAGTAACCTCGATGGCAGAAAATCGCATGGACCAGATGAAATGGCAAACTGTATTTTGAGAGAATGCAGGAATGAACTAACAGACAAAATACATAGTCTAATAAGCAGTTCATTGAAAGAAGGAAAAGTTCCACAAGATTGGAAAAGAGCAAATATAGTACCAATATACAAAGGGGGAAACAAGGAAGACCCTACTAACTAAAGAACGATCTCTCTTACAAGTACGATAGCAAAAATTTGTGAAAGAATGATCAAAATTAGATGGGTAAAGCATTTGGAAAAAAAACGTACTAAATCCAAGGCAATTTGGATTTAGACAAGGACGATCATGCGTCACAAACTTAATGTATTTCTATTCAAGGCTAACAGATGTAATACAAGAAAGAGATGAATGAGCTGATTGTGCATTTCTAGACCTGAAAAGAGCTTTTGATAAGGTGCCACATAAGGAATTGCTAAAGAAATTAGAAACTGAAGGAGGAATATAGGGCAAACTGCTTAAATGGATGGAAGACTTCTTGCATGAAAGAAAAAGGAGAGTGGTGATAAGAGACAAACACTCAAATTAGGACGAAGCTATTAGTGGAGTTCCACAAGGAACAGTTCTGGCCTCAATAACGTTTGCTATATATATTAATGATATGGATAAAGGAATTGAAAGTTATATGAGATTCTTTGAGGACGATGAAAAAAAAAAGAATAGTGGGATCATATAAATTGGGAGAGTAAGAAATTAAAAAGTAGAAAATGAGAAGGATCTGGGAATCATTAATATGAATAATATGTCCCCTGAGAAACATATAATAAAAAAAAATGAAGAAATTTATAACTTAAGAAGAACAATCAAAGTGGCATTTACATACCTAGACGAAGAAACGGTGAAGAAAATACTGGTGACTTTGATAAGACAAAGATTGGAGTATGCAGCGACGACGTGGTCACCAAGTACAAAAAAATGTATAACAAAACTTGAAAGAATACAAAGAGCAATTACGAAATTGGCACCAACACTCTCAGAACTATAATATGAAGAGAGACTAGCAAAACCTGAGCTACAGACATTAGAGCAAAGAAGAGAGAGAGGGGGCTTGATAACTATTTATAGAATCATGAAAGGCATAGAAACTATTGATAGAGAGGATCTAATAAAAATACGATAGTAGAGATACAAGAGGACACAGAAAGAAAATCAAGACAGTTATAGAAGAGACCTAAAAGGGAACAGCTTTCCCCACAGTGTAATAGACGTTTGGAACAAGTTAGATGAGAATGTGGTGTGTGCAAAAACGATACACGAATAAAAAACAAACAGACTAGATTAAACGAGATATGAAGACGGGACCCCACGAGCATAGCTCCCCTTTCCGTAAAATACAACTAGGTAAACACACACACACACACACACACACACACACACACACACACACACACACACACACACACACACACATATATATATATATATATATATATATATATATATGTACATATATATACATACATACATACATATATATATATATATATATATATATATGTGTGTGTGTGTATATATATATATATATGTATATGTATATGTATCACTGGTGAGAAATGTAGTAACACATTTGTAAATAACAACTAACACCACAGTCGGACGAAAGAAAGAGTTGAGTAAGCGAAACTATATATTTCGATTGCTAAGTGCAATCCTCTTCAGTAGTACAAACTGGAAGGAGGATGGTATCTTAAATAGCAACCTCTTACAAAGGGAAGGGAACTGGGGAAAAAAGAACAGCTGTGAGTCCCTAAATTCTCATTAAAGGCTACCAGAATTCCCCATAATATCCCCCAGAGAAGCCAAAATTCCCAGATTATCATTAAATGAATAAATAAGTCCTAACTTTGGGACATAGTCCCCAGAAGTGGGAGCCCTGTGTAAAGGGTGTGCATGTAGTAGTAATGTTATGGACTGACTGATTGAATTGTCAGAGTTCAAACCTGTTGTTATTGAAGGGGAGATGTTCAGTAAACTAATACCGACCTGTCAGAATGACGTCACATGTCAGCAAGTGATTTAGAGCATCAACAACGATTGCATCGTGGGGATTTTTTTTCTTTATAGGAACTGTTCAAGTTACAACATGGGTTGTGAGTGGCACGTAAATTCAAGCTAACCTCATTCATACAAAAGGTAACGAAATTTGTTTGATAAGACTAAACTGTGGGTGCTAGATACTTGGGGTTTAGCAAGGTGTTCGACAAAGTTGAAGAGAAAGTGGAATAATCTATTGAGTTCTGACTCAAACAGGAAACCGCTGGTTGTCACCAGTGGGTACAAGTTAGGGTAAGTACATTTCAACAATTGGTGTCCTCCAGGGTCGATGTTGGATCCTACGGTGTTCACTTACATGAAAATATATGTGTATACCCTCCCAAGAAACCTACCCCATTAGAGATTAATAAGGCGAAGAAGAATATCTTCCGGTGAACTGACACCTGACGTCATCATCTCCTGAAGGTCCAATCGCAATGTCTTGTGTGTTCATGGCTATTATGCCACCGAATGTGAGGAGGCACTATCAAAGCAGTTCAAAGTCTATATCGAACAACTTTAAAAAGACAAGGATCTACACAGCAACATGGTTATCTTCGCAGAAGTCCATTAACTGACAAAGAGTGTTACATAGGGCACTGTTGTTTTCTTATTCAGATATCTGAGACTGCATGGTGACTCTTCTTTGTGAGGGGCTTTGTTACTGCTGAAGGTTCGGTAGGTTTATTAACCATTACCCCTCTTCTCAACGGTAAATGATACTTGGACATGGATGAATAAATCATAGGAAGCTGATTCAGTGATGCTTCTCGAAGGAATGATTAGCAATAGCGCTGTTTGTTTTATAGTTTTACTTGTGTTGATTAACTCGGATCAAATAGGTCAGCCACACAAGAGTGGAATTTCACTATATTGACAAAATTATAATTAAAAATAGTTGGAGATCTTATCCGCAACAAATTGGAATATGCAGTAGTAGCGGGGCCCTCACACAAAAGGAGATAAAAGAAAGCGACTACAAAGTTCTGCAACTAAGATAATCCCTAACTTAGTCGACAGAGCGTACGAGGAAAGACTAGAGTTCACACTAGAGGAAAAAAGAAAGAAGAGATATGATGCTGCCTTTAGAATCATGAAATATGTGGAAAAAATTGACAAAGAATATCTATGTGAGACGAAAAATTTAAGAATACAAAGTATTTGAACACGTTAATAAATTCAGTTGCCCGCATAATATGCATTACTTGTAAAGACAATAAAAATAAAAAATATATAGTCAAGGCTGTCATCATAATTAATTTAAAGAAAAATATGGTAAATGGAGACAAAGAATTTTAGGTGCTACTATAGCGTGAGGTCTACCACACTATAGCGTGAGGCCTACCTCCCATTAGCACTGTAGCGTGAGGTCTACAATTTCCATACATTTATTTTAGCGATAAACACATATTTTGCACATACCCTAGGAATGACTTAGATAATTTGATTTCTAATTACATAAATATTAAAGGAAGAAATATGAAAATAAACATGTTATCATATACAGTATTTCCATACATTTATTCTAGCGATACACACTTCTTACATCTTCTAAGAATGACACAAATAGGTTAGGTTAGGTCGGGTTACGTGGACAGGTCACATTTTTTATGTATTTGGGCAGGACACATGTTTGGTGGACAGGTGAAGGGAGCGTCCCGGAGGAACGCGGGTCACGCGGTAGACCTCAGTCTGCACCAGGGTAGGCGACATATGGCGGTAGATCTCACGCTATTAGCACCGAGTTTTACACGATCACACCTTGGTAAATGCAATAAACACGTGCATGTACACATAAAAAATCATTAAGGATTTGACTGAAGGTTTCATCAAGTTGTATACAAACGGTCGAAGTAACACACACGCACCATCACTTTGCAGAAGGGGATAGATACGGTTTGTACAGTATTATCGGTGAAAGGTTTTCACACCGGAAGCTCGGCGTGAACTCAGACCCCATGCGTGAGAGGCCACAATGTTATCTGTTACACCAGCAGGCCGCGCGCGCGCACGCGCGTGTACACATAATTACACTTACATAATTGTAGTACTGTATGTGTCTATTTGTGACATGCAGGAAAGAAGCTGCTCTCGTAAGGTCCTGCCCCTTTCCCCCCAACTATCTCACTTAGTTTTGAATTCGCTTGTGGTATTAGGTTGGATCTGCACTATTCTAACAGTTGAAGCATCTACACAGAATACACTTTTTCTATCATTACATCCTTCAGACATGCGTGATCTTCAATTTATCCCCACGATGCCCTCCTGTTCGAAGCCAAAATATCTTTGTCAGTTGTATCCAGTTTTCATGAACTGAACACTGCGAAAAATGTCACCTCTCTCTCTTCTTCCTTTTAATTATGACAAGTTTTGTGCTTCTAATCTCTAATCGTATGGTTTAAGGCGTTATCATACTAGGCTATTTTTCTTACGACTGTTGGATCAGATTTGCAGCCCACAGTTCTCGGGAAGGAATCTGATATGCTGGAGGAAAATAATTTTCATCTAGCATATCGGATGATATTCTATGTAAATTATTGAGAAAGCAAAATAGTTTACCATAGTGATTTTATAGTGGAAAAAATTCTGGAGGTGGACGGTACCACCGATTAATCGGAGGTTGGAGAAAAACACCTCGGTGTGATGACCCCTTTAGCAGTAAGGCTGAGAATCAATTGTTCATTGCTATTTGTAGTTTCTCGATTCTGTCCCTTCTTTGTGTGCAGAGACTATACAGTACCGCTGCACCTGGAATGTATTAGGTTTTATGCGTTTTTTTCAGCTCTGTTACGTTTAGCGGTCAGGTCCACAGCTGTCAGTAAGGTAGCAGAGTTAGAATCGTGGGAAGGTGTTTGGATGGCGGTGCCATTTGTGCTAGCAGCTGGTGCATCTTCGTGTGATGAATCAGAGTGAATTTGAATGGGGGACTAGAATTAAGTAACACTAAAGTATGTTCTGCCTTCTCGGTCACGTTGATGTGGCTGATCTTGTGGGAAGTTGATGGTGGCAATGCAAGGAGGAAATTATTTGCATAAATAATACCATATTGAGCAGGGTAAATGATTATGTTATGTTGCTTCTTTAATGTTAAGTCCATGAGGATATCAGAAGAAAAGTAAACATCAGCTACGTAGGTGGTAACTGGAATGGATGGGCACTCATCTTTGAAGCTAATGTCTAGGGAGAATTTACCAATGATAGGGAATGGTACTTAGACAGGGCTTTCTGCGATAAAGATAGGAAACATAGGACGCAGGTGTGTTTCCCCGGCGCAGGGATAGATGTTAGAGATAGGATTGAAAAGTGTTTAGTAGGGGAAGGTAAGGACCCTGTAGTTTGCTTTAGTGCCGGGGGCAATGATATAGGTAAGTTAGGGAGTGAGGAATTGTTTGCGCGGTTCCGGGATGCGCTAGACAAGATTGGAAATAGGGGAGGTGTTCCTGTTGTATGTGGAATCCCTCCAAGGCGTAGAGTTGGAGGCATGTGGCATTTCAGGGCCATTGCAATGAATTGCAGGCTGGCAAAACATTGTAAGGCCAATGGATGGGCATTTGTCCACAACTGGGACAGCTTTTATGGTAGGAATCATCTATATACAAGGGACGGGATGTACTTGTCGCCCAGAGGATTTCGGCTCCTTGTTGAATCCCTTGAGCGAGAAGTGGGCATCCTACAGGGTTTTTTCGGGTAGATTACGTGGGAGTAGGGGGGGAAGTATCGGAATATAGTTTAGGCAATAGAAACAACTTAGAAAGGGACTGTGAAAAGAATCACCAAAGCAGGTGGAGGGAAGATATACAAATAGCAGAAGCATAATTAACAAAATTGATTTGCTGCGAGGTAAAGCATGCGTAGAGAACTTCGATGTTATAGCTATTACTGAGTCCTGGATCAACATGGCTGATAAACATTTCCTTCCGGAAATCGAAATAGAAGGATATAAGTTTTTTCACAAGGATAGGGTTGGCAGGATTGGGAGAGGTGTAGCACTTTTCGTTAGAAATACAATAAATTGTATTATCAACAATTCGATTAAGGAAGAGGACTGTACGGAATCCATTTGGGTAGAGATTATAGGCAAGAATAAGAAAGTTATTATTGGCGTCTTGTACAGACCTCCTAACCTCAGCATTGAGCAGACTGATCCCCTGATTCATGAAATTCACAGAGCGTCCTAGTACAAAAATGTTGTGATCATGGGAGATTTTAATGATAGAAACATTGACTGGGAAACTTTAATAGGAGATCAGGAAACAAAGAAATTCCTAGATGTGGTGCAGGATAATTTCCTAGAACAAGTGATTACCGATCCTACGAGAGGAGTCAGTACTCTGGACTTAGTTTGAACTAATAATGAGCACCTAATGAGTAACGTAAAAGTAGGAGATAGTCTAGGCTCTAGCGATCATCAAGAAATAAGATTTAATATTATTTGGGAAGAATTGAATAGTACGAATAACGTCCAAGTACCAGACTTCAGGAGAGCAAACTTTGACAATATAAAAACCTATTTGAAATTCAATATGAAATGTCATGCGAACGTTTCGGACATTGTCGAGTCTCGGTGGGTGACAGGGGGTCAGGTCATGACTAGGAGTCGGGTCACGGAGGGTAATATGCATACCTTGAGTCAGGTCATTTGGGGGCGAGGGCTCAACAGACAGGTCAGCTATTTGGATGAAATGTATAGCAATCTAACTGATTTAATTATTAATGCACAAAATACATTTACCCCCCTGAAGTCAATACAGAAAAATAGTAATGCACCCAAATGGATGACGGACAGATTGAAACATGAGATCGGAATGAAAAGAGGACTTTACGTAAAAATAAAAAACGTGGAAACACACCTTAGATCAAGATATAACGAAATGGCAAACTGGTTAAAAAGAATACACTTACAGCGAAACGTAATTGCGAAATTAAGGTTGCTAGTCAAGCACGATCCAACCCAAAAGGTTTCTTTCATCTCTATAGAACAAAAGATAAAGAAATTATAAGACCAATTAAAAACGATGAAAATGTCATAATAGAATCGGAGGAAAAAATGAGTGAGGAGTTTAACAATTATTTTCTATCGGTGTTTACTAAATCCGATTTTCAGAGGGGATGAAGAAAGTAGTCTATCTAATATCAGCATTAGTAAAGTAGAAGTAGCCAAGCAAATTGAAATACTTAAAAAAAAAAAAAAAAAAAAAAAAAAAAAAAAAAAAAAACGGGTACAGACGAAAATTTTCCGAGAATGCTAAAGGAGTGTAAATTTGAAATCTGCGACCAGTTAACTGAAATATTTAATAAATCAGTAGACACTGTTATTGTGCCTACTGCTTGGAGGCAAACAAACATTGTTCCTGTTTTTAAGAAGGGAGATAGATTGTCTATATGCAACTACAGGCCAATCAGTTTGACATCGGTTATAGGAAAAATGCTTGAATCAATAATAGTAAATAGACTCAGAGAACACATCGAAAGACATAATTTAATTCGTGATTCACAGCATGGTTTCTCCAAGGGTAAGTCATGTGTGACTAATCTTCTATCCTTTTACACTAAAGTATAAGGCGTCAGATAACAATGATAATTACGATATTATTTACCTTGACTTTAGCAAAGCGTTCGGTAAGGTGCCACATCAGAGACTACTAAATAAAATCAAAGCCCATGACATAGGAGGAAAACTGTTAGGATGGATTAGAGCTTGGATTAGTAACAGAAAGCAGCGGGTAACCATAAATGGAGTAAAATCTAGGTGGGGCATTGTTACTAGTGGGGTCCCCCAGGGCTCGGCTTTGGGTCCCTTGCTGTTCATTATGTACATAAACGACTTAAACGATGGGATAAATAATGATGTTAGTAAGTTTGCAGATGACACTAAAATAGGACGCCTAATTAGGTCAGGAGACGACGCAGAGATTCTGCAGGATGATATTAACAAATTGTTCACATGGTCTGTGAAATGGCAAATTATCTTCAATATCTCTAAGGGTAGCGTGTTAAACGTAGGGCTACACAACCCCGAAAATAGATAGAGCTTAGATAACACGCTTTTAGAGAAAACTGAGTGCGAAAGAGACTTGGGAGTTCTGGTGATTCCGAAACAGTGCATTAGCGCCAGGAATAAAGCTAACAGAGCATTAATTTTATTACTAAGACGGTAACGAATGGAAGTGCAGATGTAATTTTTAACTCTATCTAGCGATAGTTAGACCCACCCTTGACTATGCGGTACAGTTTTGGTCTACTTCCTACAGAATGGACATAAATTCACTAGAATTAGTACAGAGAAGAATGACCAAAATGATACATGGACTCGGAAATTTACCTTACGAAGAGAGGCTTAGACACCTTAACTTACACTCTCTGGAAAGACGCAGAGTGCGGGGTGATCTAATATAGATGTTTAAGTGGATCAAAGGCTTTAACAAGGGTGACGCAAACAAGGTCATTATATTAAAACAACAGGGCAGGACTCGCAGTAATGGTTATAAACTGGACAAATTTAGATTTAAAAAGGAAATAGGCAAGAATTGGTTTACTAATAGGGTGGTTGACGAATGGAATAAACTTAGTAACCATGTAGTAAGCGCTGAAACTATCAGTTGTTTAAAGAAACGATTAGACAACTTTATGGATGGTGATGACAGGTGATGATGGATACGGAGCTGCCTAGTGTAGGCCTTGTGGTCTCTTGCAGTCTCCTTCATTCTCGTGTTCTTATGTTATGTAATGGTACGCCATCTATATTGCAAAGGTTGACTTCGGGGGGTTCCAAAATGGTGACACGTTTTGTTTCAGTACGGAAACTGTGCTGACATGATGTTAACTGGGGAACCCATGTCGAGAAAGATTGTCATCTTTGTGTTGCTAGACGTATCATTGAAAGCTAAGGAATGGGAAAATACGTCTGGGATATCCAGGGTATGTACCGGTAGAGTTGGTGATTAAATATCTGGGTATAGAGTAACTGTCCTTGGTGTGTACTGAGTCTTTGTATTCTGTAGTCAGAAAGTAGATGTGTTACGTGAATGTTTTGCAGGAGATGTATTACGTGAAAACTTTGGAGTTGTGTTATGTGAATGCCTTGCAGGAGAGCGATCTGGAGATTCTGGTCTGTGTTGTCTCCGTGCTAGCAGCACACGGCAACGATCACTCGTGTGAAAATATGTATCGTGATGATCGCAGTGACTGTTTGGTTGTGACGGGTATCTATGGTAACACGTATCAACGAGGTGTCCTAGTTTGTGGCGGTATGGTCAAAATATTTGTGTTCATGAAGAAGAGCGTTGGCGTGAGCAATATCGAGTGCGAGATGTATGTATGTGAGGGAGGCCGTATGATCTGGGCTATTGTGTGGGGAGGTGCAATGGGTACTGATTGGCTCTGTATCTGAGTGATAGTTTTGTCCGTGTCAGTTCCTGGAGAACTCCCCTAGTGTGATACCTGGTGTGAATAGAATTCTACTACCTTTCTGGAGTGTGTCTGGGTGTAATTGGGAGAGTAGTCGAAAGTGTGCCATTAGTGAGACTATGTGTTCCAATAGTATTTTGTTGTCTGAGACCCATCCTGAGTTTTTGGGTCTTTCTTTGAGTTCACTTTTAAATGTTGAAGCTATTTTGATAGCTTTTTCTTTTGTGTTGTGTGGACCATGATTGTAAGTTTTTGCCAAAGTGTATAGGAGGGAAAGTGCTCCAAGTGGATCAAATGCAGCAAAGGAATTTTTAAATTGTTGTACTAATCCCTGATATTCGTAGGTTTCCTCAAATAAATCAGACTGAATGACGTCACCAGCTGATGTGTTATTCCTATCTATTTTGGATGTTAATATGGATAATTTTGTTTTGTCGTCTGTAGCGTTTCTTCGTGATATCTCTGATTCAATATCAGAGAGAAAATTGTGTACAGGAATGTTTTTGCCGTTGAAGAGAGGTGATATTATATCACCCTTGACTATGGTGATAAGCTTTTGTGTTGTCATGGTGTTTTGAGTAGCAGGTGAATTTTCTGAAGAGTTATTAGCAGAAGGAGGGGATATGTTTGTTGTATTTGAATTGAGCATAGAGACTTCGTGTCCAGGGTCGGTATGTCGAGTCAGAAAGGGATTTGGACACGTTCATGGTCTAATTTATAAGAAAAATGGGTAGTGACCGTGTTGCTTCTAGGTGATAATGAGAACGGGAAAATATTTACTTACCAAAAATTATGTAGGGGGTTCCAAACTAATGATGCAGTTGGGCGAATCGGTGGTAAAATGCACTGCTGAAACAGAGGGAGTAATTAGTACAGTACATTTGGCTGGTGAGTTGAATATATATATATATATATATATATATATATATATATATATATATATATATATATATGTATATGTATGTATGTATATATATATAATATATATATACATATGTGTGTGTGTGTGTGTGTGTGTGTGTGTGTGTGTGTGTGTGTGTGTGTGTGTGTGTGTGTGTGTGTGTGTGTGTGTGTGTGTGTGTGTGTGTGTGATTCACCTTGGTCTTTGGATCACGTGTTGGACTCGAGATCGAGAACTATTTCCCTCCCGGAAGAGAGCTCAGAGCTCGTATGACCGATCTATGGGTAATGCTATGACCTTACACGCACACACACACCCAACTCCCCGCCCACAAGAGTTGGAGTAACGGTTCGAAGCGCAGCGATACTGAAATAATTTCAGCCCTGGGCAGGATTCGAACCAGGTACCGCCGGTACCGCCATACTGACAGTCTGGGACTCTACCAACCGCGCGCGCGCGTGTGTATTCACCTCGGATCTGCTGCAGCCTCTTTGCGAGACAGCCAGACATCACCCTACCGCAGTGAGCTCAGAGCTCATTATTAGCAGATCTCTGGGTAGGTCTGAGACCACTCACACTCCACACACCGGGAATGCAAGGTCACAACTCCTTGACTAACGTCCCGTACCTACTCGCTGCTAGGTGAACAGGGGCTACACGTGAAAGGAGACAAACCCAACTTGTCTCCGCCCGGCCGGGGAATCGAACCCCGGTTCTCCGGCTTGTGAGGCCAGTGCCTTACCAATCCGCCACCGGATTGTGTGTGTGTGTGTGTGTGTGTGTGTGTGTGTGTGTGTGTGTGTGTGTGTGTGTGTGTGTGTGTGTGTGTGTGTGTGTGTGTGTGTGTGTGTGTGTGTGTGTATGTTCGTGTGTGTGTGTGTGTGTGTGTGTGTGTGTGTGTGTGTGTGTGTGTGTGTGTGTGTGTGTGTGTGTGTGTGTGTGTGTGTGTGTGTGTGAGTGACATGTACAAAATAAGAGAAGGAAATATGGAGATCTTGCGAAGGTAGATGTGTGGATGGGGGGGGGGGGACTTTGGCTGTTGATGCCGCGACGATCATTGGTGCGTAGGAGATTATCGTTGGCTGTTGGTGCAGTGACGTGCGAAGTACGATTCGATGTTGGAGAAGGGAGGTCGTCCAACGTCGCGGTGTTGGCGTGGAGGCAGAGGGCGTCGTGGATGCTGGAGGATGCAGCGAAGAGGGGTTGCATCGTAGTAGATGCCGGAGGATGCAGCGAAGCAATGCAGTGGTACTTCGAAGTAGGATGTCGGATGAAGAGGGATTTGCTCGTAGTGCTTGTATGATGGAGTGAAGTAATGCAGCAGTGCTTCGTAGTGATGCTGGGTGATGCACAGCGTGGAAGTAGGACTCTTCGCCTAGCAGTAGGATGCTGGACGATACAGCGTTTTCTATTCACTCGGTTCGTCCTATAGTTGTCACCACTTTCAGTTCCCGCGTCTCCGTAATTACTGGTTTAATTCCGTTTACTGTTCCCTTATATTATTTTGTATTTCTTCTTTAATTTTCAATTTCTTTCCATCACTTTTCCTAAATTATTTTGTCTTTCACAAGATTTTTCTGTAGAAAGTAAGTAATTTTTCTCAGTGGGGGTGAATTAAACGTAGTTTTTTTCCCGAATAATATTACACTTGACCTGTCAATTTACACCAAGGGACTCCTACCTAGGATCCTCAATCCACTCACTAAGTCACTTCTGCACCGACGTCACTTCTTTATTCATCCAATGATTTTTACTGTTACAAATAAATACCTCCCCAATGGCGTGACTTTTCTCCCGTGTACCAATGATTTTTTTCTCCTCCTCCACCCTTCTACGATCAGAAAAAGACTGTTACAACTTCTTAAGCAATACTACTTACACAGGCAATATCGATATCGAGGCAGGAATGGCTTAGTTTATATATTGTTACATCAGCATTAAAATCTGTTCCCTAGCGGTTGTTTATAAAATTTAGACGGGGAGCGAGATTATGCAACTCCTTCGCGACTTATGTTTTATAAACATCCTACATATAAAATGAAATTCTCGCCACCTACTCCTCTATCTATCTTTCTACCTTGATCTACCTCTTACATGTGCGTGTATGTGTGTTTGTGTGTGTGTGTGTGTGTGTGTGTGTGTGTGTGTGTGTGTGTGTGTGTGTGTGTGTGTGTGTGTGTGTGTGTGTGTGTGTGTGTGTGTGTGTGTGTGTGTGTGTGTGTGTGATTTACCATAGCGATTCACCATGGTCTTGGATCACGTGTTGGACTCGTGATCGACAGCTATTTCCCTACCGGAGAGAGCTCAGAGCTGTGACCTTAGGGCGCGTTTACACCGGTGCAACTTTTCGTGCGCACAAGAAGAGGCATGAGCCTATTTCATGGAGAGGCAAGCAGAGGCATGCCACTGTGCAAGGGGAGGCAGGCCTCAAATCAAATGTCTCCCAATCCCAGATGGGGAGACTCGTGCAACTGTCATCAGTCGCACGCCAGGCACCATTTGACATACACGTATTTACTCTATTGCCAGTATGGCGGATGGGTCAAACGAAAAAAATATTAACTTTATTGAGGATTAACGTTCCTTTACTTGTCTGTGGAAGGCTAACAAAGATAATTATAAAGAACAACAACAGGAGTAATTATAAGAGCTGTGATTGTCGTCTCAGCTAAAAATTATTCTTAACTCACCTTTACGTAGCATTCCAGAGGTTTCACCAAAGCTTGACAGACTTCACGAATTATTTTGCATTTTGCTGCTTTAGAGGCTTTGAACTGAAACACCAGGTTGGGATAGTTATCGCCGGTAGCCAGGAATCGCAATGAGAGAGCTAATCGTGTGGCCACTGGTATAGCTTCTCTATAGTTTGTATTTTCTTTGGCAATCAACGACCCAATCATCTGAGTATGTATTTCAAAATCAGGTGGAGACATACGTGTGAAGTTCTTAAAAAGCACAATGCTTGCCATCCTAACCTCTTCTTCTACACTCACATATACCCTCCGACGTGCAAGATATTCATTGACCCAGCAGCACTCACGCCTTTTCCTTCGATTTCGTCTTTGTCTCAAAATAACACCAACTGCGGCACCAGCAACTGCTGGGTCGAGAGTAATGATGGAAAAAAAAATATATCGGATTTTTTTTTTCACTGTTGAGTATATAAGAACAGGTCTCAGTACTTGATTCATCCCTCCACATATGTGTATCTATCTTCAGACACGTTAAAAATAAGCATAAGTAGTTTACTTTTTTCTCAGATGCTGCAACAAGTGAAGATGCTGTATTTGGGCCAATATGGCAACCTTACAAAATCTAAATAAGCATGAAGCTATTTGCCAATATATTGTGTCTGCATACACCAGCAATGTCATCAACCTGAAAACAAACAAGCATTGATCAGTCTATGTGCCTTTATACAATATAGCCATGTGCTGTACATGTGTTTGATGGACTGCTATAAATGGTTTCCTCCATGTATATACATCATAGTCCTCTAAAATCCACTAGTCTTAGCACAATCTTCAGGGATTGAACACTACAAATTTTCCTTACTACATCACTCCATGTCATGTGGCTCCTGCCGCTCCTCCTCAGGCTCCTCTATATCAGATGAAATCATGACTCTAGGGCCGGGGCTGGGCAGATCATCAATTGAGTCCTCAGAATCTGCTTCAGAATGGTCCGAGGCGTCCGACTCAAGCTGGAAAGTGGGGATGTTGCTTGAAGCAGTAGAATCCCTGCTGGTTGATGGCTGTGGTGGTGGATTACTGGCATAAGCTGCATGGCGAAGATGTTCATGGGCATCGTCCATATTGCCCAGTGCCAAGTTTTGCCCAATAAACACCTACTTGGCAGCTCTGTCGGTGGTCAAACGATTCCTTCTCGCAGAATGTACCAATGCATGTCTGCTAAAGGATCGCTCGACAGATGCACTAGATGGGGGCAGTCGCAGGATGTTTGAGGCAACACGGGACAGCTGACTTGAGCAACAGATCCTGTTCCACCAACTAGATGCTGATGTCTTATCAACGGCACTCGAAACAAATGGCTTTGAATTTTTTTTTAATCTGGACCTGTAATCTGCCAACTCAGCTATTACTTGGATCTCATCGATATTTGGCAGTTGTGCAGCAATTTCATAAATGACTTGCATTGCATCCACCTGAAAATCAACAATATTTTTAGTATAAGTATGTGATACCGCAACTTGTATAATTTTAAAGAGATACTACTAGTAATTTAGGTCAGGTGAATTCAGGTCAAGTAAGACTTGGAGGCATATGCAGTGGCATACGGGCAAGACTGGATTTTGGGGGTAATAAGAACATATTATTACAAAATAAAAATAAAAACTACTTACCGCTTCTTCACCCGAAAGGTGACATCCACAGTAGCAAAGATCCACCTATTATCAATTTGGCTGCAAGGTTAACCTTTTCACCAGGAATTTCTTTCTTTCACGAATTATTTTCTTGAAAGCATCTTCTTCACTCTTGAGGATTTGGGATGAGGAGAGATTCTCTTCAAAGGACAGCTTTAAATCACTAAACATTTTCATTACTAGAGAGAGGTTTTTGTTTTCTCCTTCTATGGCAGTGATGGCATCTGTCACTGGCTTCAGGAGCTTGAGACTACCCTCAGTCCGATCCCAAAATACTTCTGAAAGTAGGAGCTTCCTAATGGACAAATCCAAAGATGGCTTGGCATCATAATTGATTCCAAGAGCCTGAAGTGCATGTTTGTTAATGCATACACTCTTCAGACACTGGGTAATGGATCGCCATCTGAAACAAAAGAGGACAACAATATTAGTACCAGTATGAATTCTCAATTCAAAACAGCTCAGCCATGAGAAACATTAAATCAAATGTACCATTAATAAAGAATTCACAGCAAGTTTACTGGCATAAGAATGAAATTTCAAATACTATTTTGCAAGTTGTGATCTTTAGTAATGAGTAATATACTAATAATTCTTACCTTGTTTTAACAGGCAGTTTTAGTGTGTGCTGTTGCCCCTGTGGTGACTGATGTTGATGTTGGTTGAGTAGAGCAGTGAGCTTTTGGGACTGTTTGACTGTTTTGCAAAGTTTTATGCAGTCAGACTGGATATTTTCTGCAGACTTGATCTTTATTAGGTCTGTGAATATTAACTGCAGAGTGTGAGCTATGCAACTATATGATTTTATGTGGGGATACTCCAACTGAAGCAGTTCCCAAGCCTTTTTCATATTAGAGGCATTATCTGTGCAGGCCCCCAACACTTTCAATGGCCCAATGTCCTCCACTACTTTCTTCAAGAGATTTGCTATGTACTGCCCAGTGTGGCTTTCTGCACCTAGTAATAAAACAGAAGCTATAATTAGATATTGCAGCATATTCCAAAAGTACAAAACTAATGAAAACCGGAATACAGTGAATTAACTATTAATCAATATTAATATCTTCTTAAGATAGAAGGTTTATGTGAAATGCTTTATTTTATTGTCTAAGTTAATTTTGTAATTGAGTTGTAATTGACTGCTATTTTAATTGAAACTAACCTGTTGCAATGCTGCTCCAACATATGGGCCTTGGGACTGTCACAATGAAGTTTATGATCCCCTCATTCCTGTAATTATCCAGTATTTTAGGATTGATTAGGGCAATAATTATTTATAACAGTTTATTAGGAATAATAAGTGACATAATGATGTTACATATTCCTACAGTTCTTACCTGACACTAGTCCAACTATCACACATTACTGCAACACTACAAGCAGATTATACTAGTTCCTTAACAGTTACAGGACACTCCTGGTAGACACTCTCAAGAAGATTGTTTGAGATTGAGTCCCGGCTCGGAATCTTGAAAGATGACCTCAGAGTCTTGAAGAACTTTGCCCACAACTTATTACCCACCATGCATAGTGGACAGCCACTTGCATAGATAGCCCGGGCTAACTGCAACTGAGGTTCTTCCTGTAATGTATTTGATTTCCATTTATCATGATACTGATAGACGGATTACTGAATGTTGACATTGGAGACACGTTAGAATATACAATCTATAACTATAACATAGTTTTGTAACTGTTTTTTAACGTGTTTTTATTTTTTCTTTATTTTTTATTTTTTATTTTTTCAGTTGCATCGCTTGTCGAGAGCAGACATGTTGACGACTGCCTCACTCACGATGTAAACAGAAACAGGCATACACACAGAGGCTATGGCATGTGTGAACATGCGTATTGCATCCGGAGAGACATGGGTAGCCGCACGGCAACTAGGCGCAAGGCGCACCGGTGCAAACGCGCATTTACACGCACACACACACACCCAACTCCTCGCCAGCGAGAGTTGGAGTAACAACTCGCAATGCAGCGATACTGAAATTATTTCAGCCCTGGGCGGGATACGAACCCGGAGCGCCGTAGTGGCAGCCGGGAATTCTAACCACTGCGCCACGAGAAACTGACTCGCCGAACCACTGGGGTTCGATCAAACCTTAAAGAATCACTGCCCTAGAGTAGTGTTGTCTAAACTGGGGTCCGCGTATCCCTGGGGGTACGCAACATAGATCATAAGGGTACGCGAACAAACAAGGAATATACACGCCCACACACACCCACACAGAAATACCCCATGTTCTATGACGGCAAAGAAAGAGGGAGCGAAGGAATGGGTACATGAGCAAACAAGGAACACACACACACACACACACACACACACACACACACACACACACACACACACACACACACACACACACACACACACACACACACACACACACACACACACACACACACACACACACACACACACACATATGATTAATACAGTATTTGATTTATCTTAAATAAAAATGAGTTTGTTCAACCATGGTAGGTGTGTGTGTGTGTGTGTGTGTGTGTGTGTGTGTGTGTGTGTGGGGTGGGGGGAGGTTGCGTAACAGTAAGAGAAAGTAATAAAGGGTACAATAGGCGAAAATGTTTGGACAGCACTGCCCTAGAGGATAACGAGAGCTACAGATGATTGTTAATATTAGAGGTCAACTGATAATTTATGTTGTTCTATTTCAAAGTTTGTTTTTTCGTATTTATAATCCTTATCCTATTGCAAGTTATGCAAGAAATCAAATCACTATGGCAAAATATTTTGTTTTCTCAACAATTTACATAGAATGTCAATTGACTTCGTAGTTTCCTCCAGTATATCAGATTCCTTTCCGAAAAAATGCGGTCCGCAAATCTGCTCCAACATTCGGCGGAAAAAGTGCTGGAGATGGACGGTACCGCCGTTTAATCGGAGGTTGGAAAAAATATATATATACCAGTGTAATAACCCCATTAGATGAATATCTCTTTCTTCTCTGTTTCAATAGTATCTGTGAATTCCATCCGGTCTACCAAATTGAATAAGTAAAAAAATTAAATAAAGTACAATAAATGAATGAATAAAAACAATAAATACACAAGTAAATAAATGAAAAGGTAAATAAAAGCATACATACATATGCCAAAGGCTTTTTCCCCTTACACAGGGGGTAGCTAAAAAGAAAAAGGCATATAAACCACTCCCACTCATTCCATCCCCTACATATTCCACTCCCCTCCACCCTCCTGCCCCCCTCTCATCTTGACACCTCCTGGATGACGGGTCATCCCTGCATCCTGTCCACTGCCCTGGGTCAGAAGCAGTGTCGCAAGACACAGCACATCCACAGCATGGCCATTTCATTAATTCGGCGAACCCCCCTCTCCGTCCCCCCATGCAGAAAAGGAAAAGAGGGGGAGAAATCTCTTCGGGCTGCGTCAAATTATTTCTCATACATACTTCCTCAACCCCCATCCCCACCCACCCACCCTCATGCATCACAGTATCATCCATACACAACCCCTCTCCATTTACCCCTATCTTCCATCCTCTCCCGTCCTTCCTCAACAGACATTCCTCTCTTTTGTAATGCCCCTTTTACACCATCCATCCATCTCATCCTGGGACGCCCCCTCATATTCACTCCTTCCACCTCTGCCTTCCACACCTCTTTTACTAATCTTTCTTCACTCATTCTTTCTATGTGTCCAAACCATACCAATACTCTTTCATCAACCCTATCTCCCAACTCCCTTTCCACCCCTATTCTCCTCCTCACCTCCTCATTTCTCACTCTATCTAGTCTAGTAACCCCCATTATACTTCTCAGACATTTCATCTCAAGCGCATTCAAACTCTTTCTCTCTTCCTCTCTCATGTTCCATGTTTCTGCCCCATACAGTGCTGTCGGCACAATCACTTCTTCATATAACCTCCTCTTAGCATCCATTCCCAGATATCTATTTCTCATTACACTTTTTAATCCCCTAAGGCATTTACTCGCTTCTCTCAATCTACATTCTACCTCCACCCCCACTCCTCCCTTTCCGGCCACATTTGCACTCAAGTATCTAAAACTATCCACTTCCTCCAGTCTCTCTCCCTTAATGCTCACTTCCAGCCTGCTGTCACTCTCTCCCCTTGTACATCTCATCACCTTACTTTTGCCCACATTTATCTTCAGCTTCCTTCTTTCACACCCCTTCTCAAACTCTCTCACTAACTTTCTCAATCCCTCCTCTGATCCTACTACAAGCGCAGTGTCGTCAGCAAACAACAACTGGCTTATTTCCTACTTTTCTCTATTTTCTTTAACCATCTCCAATCCCTGACCCACTACCCTTGCATTCACCTCTCGCACCACCCCATACATGTATAGATTGAACAGCCAGGGTGACATAATACATCCCTGACGAAGTCCCATCTTTACCTCAAACCATTCACTCTCTCCATTTCCAATCCTAACACAAGCTTTACTACTCTCGTAAAAACTCTTGACTGTTCTTAACAGCTTTCCTCCTATTCCATATATCTGCAGTACCTCCCACAGTGCTTTCCTGTCTACTCTGTCGTAAGCCTTTTCCAAATCCATAAATGCCCCCCCCCAAAAAAAAATCCTTACCTTTTCCTATACCTTTCTCACATATCTGTCTTACCAAAAAGATCTGATCTACACAACCCCTACCTATCCTAAATACACACTGTTTCTCACCAATTACTCCCTTTGTTCCTCTCCTAATCCACTCAATCAAGACCCTCCCATGAGCCTTCCCAACTACACTTAACAAGCTAATCCCTCTGAAATAACTACACTCACACTTGTCCCACTTTCCCTTGTAAAGCGGGACTGTACAGGCACTCCTTCAGTCCTCCGGCACTACCCTCTCTTAAACAAACATTAAATAACCTCACCAGCCAGTCCACCATCACTGTACCTCCTTTCTTCAGACATTCTGCATATCATCCATCTAACCCAGGTGCCTTACTTGCTCTCATCATCTTAACAGCTGCTTTCACTTTATCTTTCCATATTTCTCCTCCATTTTCCTCACTCATCACTGTCCTTTTCTTAGCGCTTCCCACTGCAACTACCTTTCCCTCCCTATCCTCCTTCACATTTAGCAACTCCCTAAAATATTCTGCCCACCTTCCTCTCACTGCCCCCCACCCTTCCACTATCATCTCTCCATCTGCACCTTTTACCTTTTCTTCTCTACTTGATTCGCCTCCTCTTCCTTTTTTAATTTCTTTCCAAACATCTTTTTATTTTTTTTTCAAAATTTTCTGTCATACTCTTACCCCATTTCACATCTGCTCTCCTCTTTGTTTCCTTTATCTTAAGCTTAACTTCCCTTCTCTTTACTTTGTACCTCTCATACGATTCCCTCGTCCTAATTTGCAGCCAATCTGTTAAGGCCTGCTTCTTCTCTTCTACACCCTTCTTTGCTTCCTTATCCCACCATTCACTACCCTTCCTTCTATTTCCTCCCACCCTCCTTGTCCCACACATCATCTTTGCACCCCTAATGACTCCATCCTTGAACCATCTCCATATCCCCATTCCTCCTCCACTCCTAGTTCTACTCTATCCTTCACCCCCTCCCACTCCTCTCTCAGCTTCTTCTTATACTCCTTCTTTTCTTTCTCATTTAAGCATTTCACTCTAAGTACCTCCCTACCTTATGCCCTTTTCCTCCTTCTCCACCTATTCTCCACTCTCAATTTATCTTGCACCAGAAAATGATCTGATATTCCCCCACTCTCTCCCCTTAGAACATGTACATCCTTAACTCTTCCTACCATACTCCTGGTAAAAAAATAAAATAAAATATAATAGATGAATGAATAAAAACAATAAATAAATGAGTAAATAAATGAATAGGTAAACAAACAGATAATTGACTATTTAAATAGATAGTAAGCACATAAATAAATAGGTTCTGAAGCGTGTGAAATTTGTTCAACAAAATGTAAAAATATATCGGGTATATGATTCATTTCTTTGCTTTATCTCAGCCTACGAAGTGAAATCCAAATTCTATATGATTTTTTTCAGGAGCCTATATGCAAATCATGTCCTTTGGTAAGTATCAAATCCATTCTCACTGGAGTGTCATCTTGTTCATATCACGCCATTAGGCATTTTGTTCTTCATTGTAATATTTAACAAAGTATTACTCCAGAAATATCCATTACCACATGGTTCCCACTTCTTCGAATTCACCCGTGTGTGTGTGTGTGTGTGTGTGTGTGTGTGTGTGTGTGTGTGTGTGTGTGTGTGTGTGTGTGTGTGTGTGTGTGTGTGTGTGTGTGTGTGTGTGTGTGTGTGTGTGTGTGTGTGTGTGTGTGTGTGTGTGTGTGTGTGTGTGTGTGTGTGTGTGTGTGTGTGTGTGTGTGTGTGTGTGTGTGTGTGTGTGTGTGTGTGTGTGTGTGTGTGTGTGTGTATTTTCCTAGTTGTTATACATTTTTTTGTACTTGGTGACCACGTCGCCACTGCATACTCCAATCTTGGTCTTATCAAAGTGACTAGTATTTTCTTCACCATTTCTTCGTCCAGGTATGTAAATGCCACTTTGATTGTTCTTATTATAAGTTTCTCCATTTTTTTTTGTTTTTGTATGTTTCTCAGGGGACATATTATTCATAATAATGACTCGCAGGTCCTTCTCATTTTCTACTTTTCTAATTTCTTCCTCTCCCAATTTATATAATCCCACTATTCTTTTTTTGTTTTTTCCAAATTCCATTATACTACACTTCTTAATATTGAATTCCATCTCCCACTTCCTACTCCATTCCCATACTTTATTGAGATCTTCTACAGTGTTCACTTTTTTCAACAATTTTGCATCGTCCACAAAGAAGCTCATATAACTTTCAATACCTTTATCCATACCATTGATATATATGGCAAACATTACTGGGGCCAGAACTGTTCCTTGTGGAACTCCACTAATCACTCCATCCATCCACTCTCGTTTTTTTTTTTTTCATGCAAGAAGTCTTCCATCCACTTCAGCAGTTTGCCCTGTATTCCTCCTGCAGTTTCTAATTTCTTTAGCAATTTCTTATGTGGTACCTTATCAAAAGCTTTTTTCAGGTCTAGAAATGCACAAGCAGCTCATCCCTCTCTTTCTTGTATTACATCTTTTAGCCTTGAATAGAAACACATTAAGTTTGTGACGCATGATCGTCCTTGTCTAAATCCAAATTGCCTTGGATTTAGTACGTTGTTTTTTCCAAATGATTTACCCATCTAATTTTGATAATTCTTTCACAAATTTTAGCTATCGTACTTGTAAGAGAGACCGGTCTATAGTTAGTAGCGTCTTCCGTGTCCCCCCTTTATATATTGGTATTATATTTGCTCTTTTCCAATCTTCTAGGACTTTTCCTTCTTTCAATGAACTGCTTATTAGACTATGTATTTTGTCTGTTAATTCATTCCTGCATTTTCTCAAAATCCAGTTTGCCATTTCATCTGGTCCATACGATTTCCTGCCATCGAGATTACTCAAGTGATTCATTATTTCATTCCTTGTTACTTCTATCTCAAAGGATTACAAAGGCGGAGCATGCCGACAGGAGACCTTTTGATCCATATCTAGGTCGGATGCGAAAAAAAAAATCATATTAATAATAAAATAATAAATAAAAACTATGATAATGTAAATAACAAATAAAATACATAAATAAATGCATAGGTATAGTTAAATAATAAACAAACAGGTAAATAGTAAATAATAATAAATTGACATATAACTAATAATAAATAAAAATCAGACAGACAAATGATAACAAAACAAAAACAAATAATATAAGATGAATTATAATCATTACAGCATCTTACTTAGGTGTTTATCTAAATGATTCTTAAAGCTTCGAACTGAACTACATTGCACTACCTGTGCAGGAAGTTTATTCCATTCATTAACTACACGGTTGGCAAAGTTGTTTCTACCTACTTCCAAATTGAATCTATTTCCGGAGAGTTTAAGACCATTGTTTCTTGTCTGATTCTCATTCAATGTAAAAATTTGGTCACTTTTGATGTTGTCAATTCCCTTTAGAATTTTAAAGACCTGTATCAAGTCACCTCTGAGTCTACGCTTTTTTAGGGAAAACAGATTCATATGTTTTAATCGATTTTCGTATGATTTATTTTTGATATTTGGAATCAGTTTTGTGGCTCGCCGTTGTACTCTTTCCAATCTGTCAATGTCTTTAATGAGATTCGGTGACCATACGGAAACAGCATATTCCAAATGTGGACGAACTAACGATTTATATAGCTTGTTAATGAGTGATGGACTTTTGAAATCAAAAGATCGCGCAATCAGTCCTAGAATCTTATTTGCTTTCTCAGAGGCTGAAATACACTGCTTGGATGATTTGAGGTCATTACTGATAATTACGCCGAGATCTTTTTCACTATCCACTTTTGTTAACGAATTTCCAAATAACTTGTAATCGTACTTACTGTTATTTTTACCTATGTGCATTACCTTGCATTTACTTGTGTTAAATTTCATTAGCCACTTTTCAGTGGGGGACTTTCTCTTCCCATTCGGTCTCTCCAGGTTGTATGTTCTCCCTTGTAAACACAGATTTAAAATGCTTGTTCATAATTTCTGCCATTTATATTTCCTCTGTGTATTCAACTCCTCTTTGTCGTAGTTTCTCTAATTCTTGTTTGTTTTTCAGTTTGTTGTTTACAAATCTGTAAAATAGTTTTGGTTGATCCTTACATTTTTCTATGACATCTTTTTCGTATTTTCTCTTTTCTTCTCTGCACACTTGTACATATTGATTTCTATAACTAGTATATATTTTCCATTTTTCAGGTCTTTTGCATTTTTTCCATTTTATCCAAGCTTTATCACTTTTGTCTTTTAACTCCCTACATCTTTTGTTGTACCAACACTTTACATATCTTTTTGTTGTTTTTGACTTGGAACATACTTTTCCACTCCTGTATAATTTTTTTTCAAAATTTTCCATATATCTTCAACTGTTGTTTCCTCCCTGTGTATTCTTTCCCAGTCTGCTTTTTGTAAGAATTCTCTTATTTTATAAAAAAAAAAAAAAAAAAATCCATACATCAATGTTCCCTTTCTACATTGTTCGTTTTTTCCATGCATTTTTCCTCATTTAATTCCAGTTCAACCAATATGTGGTCACTTTACTTATTGGCGTCTTATCCACTATTTTGAGTTCTGATGTGATTATTAGGTACAGTCTCGATGGTTCTTCCTCATTTCTATACCCAGTATTCTCTTGTATCCATTGCGTCATTGTATGTTCTACAATCATATCAAGTAACACATAATTTACTACAAACTTCGTGCTCTTCCCATCCCTGTCCTCCACTTCCGTCATAATCATAACTACTCTATTCTTTCCATATGTGACATTGCTCACATATATATCTTTCTTAGTCAGGAACATAACTCCACCCCCTTGTCTTACCTCTCTGTTTCTAATCCAATAATTATATGCACCATGTCCTACACTGTTGGGTGGTAGTGGACCTTTCAATTTTGTCTCTACAATTCCCATTATGTCCGGTTCTTTTTCCTTCAGGTAATCATTCAGTTCGTTCAAGCCTGTTATTAAGCCATCTATGTTTGTGTAAGACACTTTTAATTTTCTGCTACTTCCTTCGTGTTTTCTGTTTCCCTTCTGTTTTTCTCTGCTATGAATCATTTCCTCACTTTCATATCCACTACTCTCCAATAGAATTTATCTTTTTCTGACTCTGTTCTTTTCTCGTTTTTTTTTCCCGTAGCTTCTAGTTTCTTTTGTTTTCTGATCCTCTCTTTCCTCTTTATTCATTTCTCTTTTTATCCATACTTATTCATACTGATCACTTTTTGCTAGTGTCTCTGTTTTTGCTAAGATATTCTCATATCTATATTGTATTTCCCTTTTCTATATATTTCTTCAATTTCTTTCCCAATTTCTTGTCAATCCTCTTGAACTACTTTTAATGTCTTGTTTACCTTTCACTTCTCTTTAACTCATGTGGTCCTATTTGGATTATGCTTCTCTTCCATCCCTAATATAATCATACATTTCTTTTTGTCCACTAAGTCTCTTACTATATTCTCCTTCTCTCTCATCACTGTAATAACTGTGTCCTTAGTTTTTTATCTGTTGTGTCACTATATCTCTAAATACAATTTTGTTGTTCTTTTGGACTTTTCTCCAACCCTGTACTTCTTTTGCTAGGGACTCTTTATTCTCTTTATTATTGTTCTTTAATTGTTAATTCTCATCTTTTACTTCTTTTAGGTGTCTTTTTAATTCTTCTATTTTTTTATTTGGGTTTTGGTTCTATTTCTTTAGTTCTTCCAATTTATCAACTCT
>NC_134797.1:1393313-1398313 GCF_046742065.1 Oratosquilla oratoria | reverse complement strand
AGCAGCAGCATTGTTATTATTAAATTGTCATTGGTAACCAATGGTTCTGTCCTTTGGGACAATGTAGCACTGAATAATCATGGAGGGGTAAAGAGGCTATAAAGCAGAAGAAAGGAGTGATAGTAAAAAGTTAAAAGTTGTCAGCATTCTTTTTATGAAGATTAGCCTCCGGAATGCTCCTTGATCCCCGGTCCGTAGGGGTATCACTAAAGTCTCAGAAATATTAACTGCATGAAAATTATATATATATATATATATATATATATATATATATATATATATATATATATATATATATGATGTAAGCGGAATAGGAAACACAGGAGTCTTAGTCTTGAGTTTATTCCTGACTAGTTTCGCAGGTATGCGAAACTAGTCAGGAATAAACTCAAGACTAAGACTCCTGTGTTTCCTATTCCGCTTACATCAACCTGTCAGAATGTCTCAATATATATATATATATATACATATATATATGTATGTATATATATATATGTATATATATATATATACGTACATATGAAGTGGCCTGAAGGTGGATGGGTCAAGGTGGTGTTTGATAAGAACATATACAGAAATAAGGAAATGAATGAAAAAAGCCTTAAAAGGAAAGAACAAGAAGTAGAGAGTGTAGTGGGGGCACAGTTGAAATGCATGAAGGGCTGGGAGTGTTCTGAAAAAATGACAGCGAATAATGTCTGGAATGAAGTCGATTGTGTTGTATATCGTCGACAAAAACCCCTCTGTCCTTGACAATAGCGCGCCGGTATGAAGTTGATAGAAAGAGAAAGACAAGGTTAGGAATAATGTGGACTATAAATGGTAAATGACAATGAAAACTGAAATCAGAGAGAATGGGTGGAATAAGTTTCTAGATTACTTGAACGCTAAACGCTACAGAAATGCAAACTGGATCATCGACAGGAGGCGTGAGAGAAGAATAAGGAGCTAAGAACGAAATAAGGAGAACGGAAATGGGAAGGGTGAGGTAAAAAAAAAAAAAAAAAAAAAAAAAAAAAAAATTTACTGGCTCCAAACGGATGCTTGAAAGATACAAGGACATAGAAATGCTGTCAACGGAAAATAATCTTACTGGCACCTATTTATAAAAGAAAGAAGACAAGAGGTAATACAAAAACTGCGCAAGCTTACTAAGCATTTCGAAGAAAGTGTGACAAAATTCTGAAAGGGAAATGTGGAAGGAGAAATGGGCAGTCACACTATTTGGAAAGTTAAAATTCAAAATACTAGGGAGATCGGAAAGAAGTGTTCAAATGAGCATATTTCCTCAATACTTACAGGAATTAAGTTTTTGTGTCTGGCAACTAAGATGCAGAAAAACTTGTTCAAACCGTCACGGTAAACGATGAAAATTTTTGTTTACTACCAAGACTTGGCACACACATTTTCAAGCGTACTTGAATGTAAACTTGCTAGCATGCTAGCAGAGCGTTGAAGAACTTGTTATTCCAATTATATGTGATACTGATGAATCGAGAAAAAAATGTGATATCGTTCTGTAGAGAGAAGAGAAGTGCCGGAGTTATCGCTTAAGTGTCGCTTGGTTAGAGGTACGAGACAGGATTTCAAAGCGGAGGCAGGCGAGTCGTTCTCATCACCCACCTCTCTCTCTCTCTCTCATTTCCCCCTCTCTCCTTTTTTCCATCCATATCCGTCTCTCCTTCTCCCCTTCTATCTCTCTCCTCTTTCATTACTCCCTCCCCCTCCCCTTTTCTCTCCCCCTTTCCTTTCGCCCTCTCCCCTCCCCCTCTTTTCTCTCCCTCTCCCCTTCTATCTCTCTCCTCTTTCATTACTCCCTCCCCCTCCCCTTTTCTCTCCCCCTTTCCTTTCGCCCTCTCCCCTCCCCCTATCTTCTCTCCGTCTCTCCTCTCTTCCCTTCTCCCTTCCCTCTCCCTCTCTCCCCTCCCTCTCCCTCTACCTCTCTCCCCTCCCTTTCCCTCTCTCCCCTCCCTCTCTCCCCTCCCACTCGCCTCTCTCCCCTCCCACTCGCCTCTCTCCCCTCCCACTCGCCTCTCTCCCCTCCCACTCGCCTCTCTCCCCTCCCTCTCCCTGTCTCCCTTCCCTCTCTCCCCCCTCCCTCTCTCCCTCTCCCTCTCTCCCTCTCTCCCTCTCCCTCTCTCCCTCTCTCCCTCTCTCCCTCTCCCTCTACCCTCTCTCTCTCTCTCTCTCTCTCTCTCTCTCTCTCTCTCTCTCTCTCTCTCTCTCTCTCTCTCTCTCTCTCTCTCTCTCTCTCTCTCTCTCTCCACAGCTTTTCATTAAAGACAGAAGAAAAGATGAAAAAATGTATATAATAATAATAATTAATAATAATAATAATGACAATAATAATAATGACAATAATAATAATGACAATAAGAATAATAATGACAATAAGAATAATAATGACAATGATAATAATAATGACAATAATAATGACAATAATGATGATGATGATAATGACAATAATAATGATAATAATAATAATAATAATTATGTATAATAATGGTAGGTATTGTGGGAAGGTGAGGTGGGGAGCTTCGCCAGACGGTATGTATCCGCGACCCAAATTGTCAACTGTCGTATGCGCTTGGACTGTTGGGTCAGGTCCCAGTCACTGCTAGGATTCGGAGAGAAGTGCGAGACTCGAACCTGCGATTAGGTGGATGTTATGCCTGCACGCTTCTGATTACGCCACCAGCATACAAAGTGATGATAGGTGGTATGTAATACAAATAAAGTCTTCAAATGACATAGCACTGAAGAGGAATTACGCAAGATCAAAAAGACAAAGGCTTGACAAGTGTAGCCTTTTAGGGAAAATGTACAAGAACTGTATCAGAAAGTGAATATCACTAAGAACAAGAGAATAATAATTCGGGGGAGGGACAGCCATTCGAAAAAGAAAAAGGCTGAAATATGTACGTACCAGTGAACAGAAGGAGACAGGAAAGAAGATATCAATCAGGAGATAGCTGACAAATCATGGTGGAGATTATAAAGGGTTCACTGTTGCCTTATTAGACCAAACGTTGGACACTTGGGGTGTGGGAGGTTCTTACTAAAGCCATATGTTGAACCAGTGGACTGCCAGAGAAGCGAGTGTGGATAAGGTATCAGATAAAGGCATCCTGTGAGAATATAAGGAAGTGAGAATTGAGGAAAAGATGAGTAAAGTTTTGTTAGAGTGGTAGGGATATAAGAAGAGAATGGGAGAGGATGGCAAACAAGGAGAATTGAACCTAGATCTAACACTTTTTATTACAAATTAGTGTAATATATACCGTAGATATTGAGCAAATCAGAATAATCCATAGAAGAAATTAAGATGCTCATATATATAAAGAAATGGAATGTGACAACGAATTGCTCGTATGAGATACATGAAAAAATTTACACAGTTTCAATATAACAAATTTTGATAAATGAGGAAAAAACTGATTTTGATTTATGGATCTAATGTCCACTCGGTATAATATCTATGGCCCATTGGTTGCGGCCCACGACCCAAACATCTGTGGCCCAAATACCCGTTGCCTCACCTCAGTCCACCCAAGAAAGGGTGCCCAGAACATCACCATCTGGTTGGGGGAACCACCACCAACGTGGTCACTATTTAGCAACCACTTGTTTGACATGGGCTTCACTCTCTGACCTACCAGTGTCCTTGACGATCCCGGCTCACCTTCGGAGATCCCATTTGATCCCTCTTGAGCCCAGTTAAGGCCACCAGGACTTCATTTGCCTTTGATTTGTCCTTGGCTGTAGTTAATTCTCGTCGAGATAAGTGTGATATGAAAGCGGACACACCCTCAGCAAGACAGAGACGGTTGCATTCAAAAACAATTTTACTTCAATGGAGTTTCGAATTTTCGAAGGTCGCCCAATGCTTGACACGGTTGATGGTCGTGAGCCTCGTTTCACATTGGTCCAGTTCTAGTCAAAATGTTGCGAATATGAAAAACTAGAAAACTTCGCTTACGGTATTCTAAACTTCCCTAAGAACATTTCAACATGTCTAACATTAGTTTAGGTTTAATTTGTAGTTCGTCATTAAGCTTCTCAGTATATGATACAATGGTAATTTCACATTTGAGAATTCGAAAAAAAATCGTAACCGAAGTCGCTTCCACTCAAACGAACTCGTAACAATTGACGATAAACGGCCTAGTGTGAAGCGGATTTTAGAAGCTTCCTGGTCGAAGTGCCATCACACCTCCTCGAGATCGGAGAGTACTTCTCCAGAGGAGAACTTGGTGATTCTTGCAAATCTGTCTTGCTGCATTGCTTATGACCAAAATAGTGGGCGGGAGACAGAGATGACCCTTCATCTTTAAGGTGCTCAAGATGAAAGGGAAAACAAATATATGACGGATGGGTGTGGGATTAATGAAAGGTGGATGTATGCCTTGTCTGGCTACCTCCCTTATAAGCGTGAAGAGGCCTTTTGGTATATAGACAGTGAATCCACAAAATAGATTTATCTCCTCTACCCAACCCCCTTTAGAAAACATCGCACCATTCACATTTCAGCATTAAGCCATCAGGGCATAGGTTTAACTCGAAATTAAGTAGAAACAATGTCCTCCATCGCGTAGTCAGTCAGTAGAATAAACTTCTCGGTGATACGATGGGGTGTAGTTTAAATCCAGCTCGATGGACACCTAGGCAGCATTTATTATTATTATTATTATTATTATTATTATTGTTATTGTTATTATTATTATTATTATTATTATTATTATTATTATTATTATTATTATTTATTATCATCATTATCATTATAATTATTATTATTATTATTATTATTATTATTATTATTATTATTATTATTATTATTATTAGTGGACAGAATGCAGGGATTTATTTATTTATCTATTTGATTTATTTATCTTATCTATTTGTTTATTTTTTGTCTGTGTATTTGTTTACTTTTTATGATTGTCATCAACCTATACAACCGAAGAATTGTAAACCCAGGATGGCCCACATGTAGAATTGTC
>NC_134797.1:1383313-1390813 GCF_046742065.1 Oratosquilla oratoria | reverse complement strand
TGGTCCTCTAATCTTCAACAACGAAGAATATATTCAGTGTCGTGGGCTTGCTATGGGAAGTCCTCTCAGTGCCGTGTTAGCCTCTCTGTACATGGAGGTACTAGAGAAAGACAATTTCTTAGGAATAATGGGCCAAGACTCCACCTGGATGCGGTATGTGGATGATGTACTCGTCGTCGCACCCGCAGATACTGATTTGGATGTTAAGTTACAAGAGTTAAACAAGATAGTACGTGACATCCAATTCACAATGGAACGTGAGAAAGATAACCATCTGGCCTTTCTAGACACAGTAGTATGGAGACGTGGTAACAAGACAGCATTTTCAGTCCACAGAAAATGCACAAACAAAAACGACATCGTGCATTTCTTCTCCGCACACCACAACAAAATAAAAAGTGGAATCGTTATAGGCTTTTTCCTGAGAGCATTTAGGATATGTAGTGAGGAATTTCTCCAGGAGGAAATTAATTGCATTTTTAATATTTTCAAAAAATTATATTACCCAGCAGGCTTTTTATATAGAAATAAGGAAAAGGCGTTACAAATAAGAAATAGGGGTGTCAAAGGAAAAGAGGCTAATGATGAGAACCGTGGGTATCTGTCCGTTCCCAACTCCAAGTGCTCAAACGTCATGGAACAAAATCTCACCAAGGCAGGCCTGAAACTGGCATTCAGCACGGGGGTAAAAATTGGCGACGTTGTGAGAAATAAAATTAGAAACAAAATAGAAAACGAAGACAACAGTTTAATTTATAGAATTCCTTGTAAAACCTGCCCCGCTAGTTACTATGGCGAAACTAGCAGAGGAATTCACAAGCGGACAACTGAGCACAAGAATGACATCAAAGCCCACCGGACGTCTAACTCTTTAGTGGTACACATCGACAAATTTGGCCACTTGCCGGATTGGGAAAAAACAGAGGTGCTCCATACTGGACTCGATAGAAAGGAAAGGAGGACAATTGAGGCAGCGTACATTACCTCACTCCCATGCAGCAACCATCGGGACGGTTTCGTCAAGCTGGCGAAGATAGCAAGCGGACAAATCATCCATGAGGCAAGACGAAAGAGAGATGGCAGCAACATTGACCGAGGGGGAACGGGGTGAGCTGTGCGGGTATATAAGTTGTCATTGTTCTATTTGTGTACACTCTGAAGAAGTCCTAGTTGGACGAAACGTCAGAAATAAAACTTCAACGGATTCTTGGCGTTTAAACTCACCACCCTACCACTCATATATGTATATATATATATGTTATATATATATGTATACGTATACATATATATACATATATATATGTATACATATACATATATATATATATATATATATATATATAATATGCATATATATGCATATATATATACTTATGCATGTATGTATATATTATATATGTATATGTGTAATATATATATATTATATATATATAATATATATACATATGTATGTATGTATGTATAATATATACTTATGCATGTATGTATATATATGTATAGTATACATATACGATATATACATACATGCAAATGTATATATATTATACAAATATATGGATATATATATATATATTATATATATCTATATATATATATATATATATATATATATACTGAGGCATATGTGAATACACGTGTTTGTATGGACTTTTACGTACTTTCTATGTATAACGCGTTTTCTCTGGCGCACACACACACACACACACACACACACACACACACACACACACACACACACACACACACACACGGGGAGTTGTGTGTGTGTGTGTGTGTGTGTGTGTGTGTGTGTGTGTGTGTGTGTGTGTGTGTGTGTGTGTGTGTGTGTGTGTGTGTGTGTGTAAGGTCATAGCATTACCCATAGATCGGTCATACGAGCTCTGAGCTCTCTTCCGGGAGGGAAATAACTGTCGATCACGAGTCCAACACGTGATCCAAAGACCAAGGTGAATACACAACTCGATGGCTTCATGGTAGTGGTTCACTAAGATATTACATCCTTTTCCTTCATGCTGCAAGTGGATGTGACATAGTTTCGTCTCTCTTCGGACAAGGGAAGCATAAACTACTCTGACTTTTACTGAAGAGGGGACGAAGGGAGCATGCAGATATATTCAATAGCATGACATCAACACAGAAGTCAGTGACTGATGCAGGAGAAAAGTTACTTATTGGCCTATATGGAGGTCCTGAAGAAGAATTAGAGCTTAATTCATTTCGATTGAAGTGCTTTACGAGAGCAACAGTACGTTGTATAAAGCAAATAAGACTTGATAGACCCCCCCACCCCCCAACAATAACAGCGTGAAAACAACATTTTCTTCGTGTATATCACCAAGTTCAACTTTGGCAGAGCAATGCATTACCCCCCGAGCAGTGGGTATGGAAAGCGATGGCTTGGTTCCTGTTACCACAGATTTACCAACCTGAGAAATTACTTCATTTGATATCGTGAACGTGCACAAAGAATTGTGAAAGGACGTGCATCTGTGTGAAAGCGGGCTTAAAATGTTCCATTGTATGTGTGTATTGTCGAGGGGTTTCCTGCTCAAACTCTACTATCCAATCCGAAGAAGAAATAATGGATAAATTAGAGATTCCCTCATGTGATACGGATGACAGTGACACTGAAGATTTTGAAGAATCTATTGAGGGTAACCAGCATATAACGGACCATGAAACAGATGAGAAAATAATAGCGGTGGAGATCCTGGTGGTTCAGGTACAGAGGAATTAAATGTTTTATCATCTACTACAATGGAGCGTCCAAGGAAATCGTAAAAATCACACTTATAGTGTAAGAAATTTTAAACGTATGACAGAAGAAAGATGAGATATTTGTGGATTAGACATCAAGGGTTTACCACAAAAAAAAAAAAAATAATAATAATAATGATAATAAAAACAAAAACAAAAAAAAAAACGCGCCTTCGGACTTAACCTCATGGGTTGTGTGGAAAAAGGTACCAATATTGTATATTGCACAACAACTTGATACATCTATCAAACTATCACTTGTAGAATAAAAATGCACATGACCTTTTTTGTAGAGAATTGTATGAGCTATGATAATGTACTTAATAGTCATTTTCATCAAACCGTTTTCATAAAAAAAAAAAAATGGCGGCCATTTTCCAAGATGGCAGACGAAGCTCAGGGTGGATCGATGGGGACTTTTGATATGTTATTTCTAAGTGTCTAAAGAAGTTATGTGCAAAATTTCAGCTTGTATATTCTTTATCTATTTGACTAAAATATGACTAATATAACTGGACCATGATAAGATGTGGTGGGGTTTATTGTGAACGAAGAACTGAGACTGGCAATGGTGATCTTTCAATGGGTCTTGCTTATGGACGAATCTCTGAAAGAAGTAAACAGACTACCAAAACAGAAATGGAAATGTGAGAAGGACGATGGACTTCAACCAATGTTCTGTAAATGGGTAATGTAATGAGAGAAAATGGAAAATTCTACAAGAACTGGGGAGACATTTCTGGATGTACGCTAAAGGAATAAAGTGAAAAAAGGGAAGGGAATGTATGACAGAAACAAACGTGACATGTTCGAGGAAACGAAAGACACTTGGGCGTGACAAGGAGTCAGACGAGGGATCGAATCAAGAAATGGTGTAGATACCTTTTAGTTTCAAGTTGATTGTATCCCTTGGACTTGGCAGAAATATATGAATGAATGAATGAATGTATAAATATATTAATAGACAAATAAACAAAAAGAAATAAAACTCTCCACTTAACTCCCACACAGAGGGAAGTGAGAAACCCCTGGTAGGGCAAAACCTTCCCAGCTGCAGCAATCCGCGGGGAGGGAGTTGTTAGGCCGACGTTGGGTCGCCTCCCCTCCTTGCTAGGGCTGGCGGGAGCCAACGCAGCAAGCCCACTGTAGGCTCCGGGACTCGAACTCACGGCCATTTGCTCATGAGTCAGACTGTTCCCACTGGGCTACCGAGCAAAAAAACCTGTGTCAATTAACTGAAAAAACTACATGCGGATTCTTCCTCGTCCTGTCAACAGCTAGATACAGACAATTTGTCAAGGGCGGTAGAGAAGCGAGGCTAAGATTCTCGGTTAACAATGATACCACTCGAGGGGCCCTCGGGAAAAAAAAAAATAATAATAATGATAATAAAAAAATAAATAAATAGAAAAATAAATGTACTGTAGAGCCCAAGTACCAATAGGGAAGATGGACTTCATAAGTGTAGTCATACCCTGAATCCTTGTGATATTTAGCGGATGCCAGATGATTCTACTTCAATATTCATTCAGTGTAGAAGTGATCATTAGGAAACTGAGGAACAGCAATACATAGGTATAGTGTACATGTGGAGAGCTGATGTCGAGTCGATCCGACACCTACGCGAGGGTGAATGAGCCCATATATATTCACCCACAAGGACTACTTCGGAGGCGGTCAAAATGATGGTGTCAAGATGGTCAATATGTTCAATAAATCGTCTTGGTGAACATGGATAAGGAGTAATTTTTTTTTTTTTTACGGAACACAAATGTGACTTATATACAAAGTAAGGAGCATGTTAAATCATGCATGTGATAATTTTGTTTTTTCGTGCTCCCTGAACATCTTTTGTAATAATTGATAATAGTTCCCGCCCCATCAGTGTCTAATCTTTCACGTCTGATTTACCGCCTCTGTGTGTGTGTGTGTTTGCTGTTTCCTTACTGTATGTCGTAAATATGCTTCCATCCACTTGCATTATATTAAACGACCCCATTCTGTTTTCTTGTAGGGGCAACTCTCATAAAGATATAAATAAATTTCTGTGATTGTTACCAATTTCCGATAAATCACACAAGAAGACAGGTTTAGTGAACACTGTTGTGTTTCAAGCTGTTACTAATCATAACTGCAACCTCAGCAATAAGTTATGTATTCAGATAATGTTCACTATTTCAAAATAATTTTCTTCTAAGTTAGTGAAACAGAAAGTAAACAACGTCACCTTGGATTTTGCATATGAACTCTCCTTTTTCACGTGAACACTACAAAGGCATATGTATGTTCTATTAGGGGTTGCAGGAAGAGAGTGTCATTTGTCTGGTATATGCATGTGTTTTACAGAAAAAATATGCAATCATATTTCGTGTTTTTCAGTAGTCTAAAACCTGACCACTGGCTTTGGACGATCTGAATACTTGAAATAACATCGCGGGCAATCTACCCTTTTTTTTTCTATGTTCACTGATTTTGAAATATTCCATAGCCCACATGGGGGAGAGTATAACGTACAACCTTATTGCTATTACCCGATCTCTGGTCTGCATCGTTGCAAACCTTCGACGCTAACTACCACGTTGTCAAGTCGTGTATTCACCTCGGATCTGCTGCAGTCTCTGTCGAGACAGCCAGAGACCACCCTACGGCAGTGAGCTCAGAGCTCCTTATTAGCCGATCTCTGGGTAGGTCTGAGACCACTCACACACCACACACCGGGACAGCAAGGTCACAACTCCTTGACTAACGTCCCGTACCTACTCGCTGCTAGGTGAACAGGGGCTACACGTGAAAGGAGACAAACCCAACTTATCTCCGCCCGACCGGGGAATCGAACCCCGGTTCTCTGGCTTGTGAGGCCAGTGCTTTACCAATCCGCCACCGAGCCGGCCAATCCGCCACTGAGCCGAGCCGAGTGTGTGTGTGTGTGTGTGTGTGTGTGTGTGTGTGTGTGTGTGTGTGTGCGCGCGCGCGCCCGCATGTAAAGAGGAAGTCAAATTGTTACAAATGGTTTTGCTTAAGAGCCAAAAGTCACGCAAAAAGTTAGTCAAGGTAAATACACAAAATAGGCGTATACATCATCAAAGAATCAGTCTGGATTATACAATATGTAACCCACACTTAGAAATCATATATCCAAGCTTAGAAAGGTCAAAGGCATATTATCAGATATGTTTCAGTTCTCTAGGAGCTGTCACGAAGAAAGGTAGGTGGCTATGCCCAACAGTAGTACAGAAGATAGTGAGGAGCTTACGCCAGGAGGCGAGTAGCTGTCGCCGTAGCCGTCACTCTGTTATGCACTTTAGGGACTATTAGGTCAGGTAACAACAGTCACTGTTGGAAATCGGAGAGAAACAAGAAATTCGGGATCAGCACGCTTCCGAATACGCCACCAGCACAGAAGAGGAAAATAACCATCGTGCGGAATTTGTTTTAGACCTCATTGAAATATACCTTACACACAATTTTGTCACTATATTTTTACTTGTACGAGTCATTGCTATTTCTCTCTCCAGCCCTCCCCGCATTCCGGATTTCCTAATGTTTACTGTACAATCTGAATGTCATCCGATAATGTTTTTCTGTCGTGTTCGTCTTTAATTAAAACGAAGACGACTGATAAAACTTATAATCCTCGACTGTCCATTACTCTCTTCATCTCTAAGTATTTTATTCCCGCACAGCAAAGTGTGTGTGTGTGTGTGTGTGTGCGCGCGCGCGCGCATGTGTGTAACATTGATGTGTATGAAAAAATTAACGTCTCTCCATTCTATGCATGCATGTTTTGAAGAGACGTATCATGTTTTGCATGTATGCGCCGTTTAGGGTCGAGAATGCAACAAAACGACTTTTATGCATATTCGTAAAAACTTTCACATATGTGCAGTTGTATGGTAACTCTTGACTCTCGTCGTAAGGTGAAGTAAGGGCTGAATTTAGTAATGAAGTGAAGAAAGATGTCATTGTAGATTGAGGGTAACGTGTAGCTGATGTACAATACAAAATGTCGACAACATTGTTGCCACTTTTTACTTCTAGATTGTCCCGTAGCTACTGTATTTGTTTCCGTCGTGTTGAAAATATGTCTGGGTATTTAAATTATATTTTCTTGTACCACCTACGAGCAGAGATGGATAGCGCAAGATACCTTGCTCCGCATACTTCGAGGACACTTCAACGCTGTTGCGATGAAAGCTTGTAGTTGGCAACCCTGGCTGAAGTCGTTTGAATACATCACGTTCAATTTACACCTAACCTGATTTAAGCCATAATTATACAAGCTATCGTCTTTCCACCTGTATGTAGTTAGGCAGAGAGAATAATGACTTAATAATGTATGACTCTAATATAAAAATCTAAGGATTATTACGTTGGAATTTACTCGATTTATCAAACGCGCGTAATCAAAGTATTAGATGCAGTGCTACAAACGGAGGAGCATCCAACTACATCGTGTTCAGGTGTCAAATTCTATAAATATGTGTGCATAGAAATCTTCTATAGCCATCCAGCTCTTCGTTATAAATTGTAGGGCTTATTCTGGTTAACGACAGATAATCCCATTAAGCTTAGGAAAAACTAATTTCTCCTAGGACCTTTTTGTGATTTATTCCTTCCAAGTGTTGTCTTGCATAATTATTCTGGTTGTCGTCAAAGAACTTTATTAAGTTGAGGGAACCACTCACCCCACAGAGGGCTAAGCTGTGCGTCACAGTCTGTAGTGAATTTGCTTGCAGTTTCTGG
>NC_134797.1:1365813-1373313 GCF_046742065.1 Oratosquilla oratoria | reverse complement strand
TGTCTATTTCAGTTTGCCAAACAGCTTTTCCCAGACTGCTCCAACTAGCACTTCCAGGATGTGGTGTCTGCAAGCCAGGTAAAACACCTTAGTGCTCAGCTTTACCTCAAACCGTTTGGTAGCTCCCCTGTGCATTCCACTGTTACTGGATGCAATGTCAAAAACAAGGGCAATTATGACACCTGTAAATCCCCATGTCTCCAACAAGTCCATTGATGCCTCAGCTTGAGCTGTGCCTGTTGAGCTGTTAATGACAGGTACTCCCAGTAACTTCCCTTCAGGATAGGCAGGTGGTCCAGACACGAACATAGCTAACGTTTCTGAGGTGGTCCAGGTCCACTACTCAGGACGGCTCTGGGCATCTCCCCATCCCAGTGTAGAGCAGCAAGCTGGGGAGGGTCCTCATTGATCTACGCCATGTAGCTCTGGCTGATGTTGTACCTGGACAGCATTCTGTTACGATGTATTGTTGATCTAGAAAAGATTAACTTGTCCAGATGAGCCCACCAGCTTTCAAGGTGGCAGTAACTTCATTGTCAGAAAGTCGAGACGATCAGCTGTATTGCAGATGGCATCACATTCCATGACTCTCCTGGGGAATGTCACGGTGTCTTCATGGTAAGAACATCCAGGACGAGGCTCCTGGTAATCCATATCCTTTGTGTTAGCGTCACTGTCACTCGAATCACCCCAGGTAATGTCATCCACGTGAGTAACTGCCTCCTGTTCTGCTGCAGTAGTAAATTAATACAATGTGGTAAGCATGCAGAACTGCAAAATAATACAATGTAGTAAGCATGTGAAATTTCCAACTTGTTGTGATATTCAAAAGTATGATTAGTAAAAGTATGACAGCACAGTATGATTACCTTGTTCTTGCCTCTGCAGTTGCCTCTCAGTCCGGGATCTTGTCTCAAAGATCTTGTCATGATCCGACATGCGATCTTTCCTCTCAGTCCTCTGGTCCTGGTAGAACCTGCTGTCCTCATCTTTCTTCTCCCTGGATAACAATCTGTTGGTCTATATATCCTGGACAGCATCTGGAGCTCCTATATTGAACAGGCTGTCCAAGTCCAAGACAAATGCACTCCTCTTTCCTCCAGGGTCACTTGTTCTTCCTTTGCTCTTGATCAATGCTCTGTGTTTGTCATGGAGTTTCACGAAGAGCTTCATGCAGTCATCGTTTTGATCCTAGCCATCTGCCAGAATGGGATGATAGATTCAACCGTTTCATAGGCGAGGTCTTGAACCATGGGCTTCCCTGTAGTTTCTGGTAAATTTTGGAGATAAAGGAAGTACTGGAATGCTCGTCTCTTGGTGGGAAGCTGGGAACCACTGATGCAACCTGAAGTATCCGACCAGGAGGGTTTCAGTGAGAGATCTGGTGGATGGCTAACTTGATGGTTGCTTGTGAACTGCTGGTGGAGGTTCTGTGCGTCCTCGCAGTTCCTTGCTTAATGCCATTGTGAAGTATCTTGTGGATTGTTTTCTGGATTTGGATCGAGTAACTGTGCTGGCCTTGCTTTTATACTGTTCAGTATTGCCCAAAATCATTAACAGGTTTCTGTAAATATAAAATATGAGATTATGTATAAGTTTTGGTCTAAATTTACTTAAATTCAAACATCCTTACAAAAACCACGTCGTCAGTTTATCAAAAAAGTCAGCATTTTCAACAATTTCATATCTTTAAAAATTCACAAGGAAAATTAATCAATTCTAACGGTTGCTATATAAGTAGATTGTTTTTTCATTTGGTACCTAAGCTGTTGCTCTATCTTGGATAAATAAATACCACAAAATATGCCTACAAATACCTCAAAATTGGCCCTTTTGGTAAGGTAGCAAAAAAATTCAGCTTCCGTGCGACAATGCTTCCATATATCCTAAGAAAAAATTAATGTGACTTTTAGCTTTTTCAGGTCTAAAGGCATGGGAAAAGTACAATAACGTATGAAAATACCTGTCTCTTATTTTCCACCTATGTTTTTTATGTAAATAGTAAAGAAAGGTGTACAGTACAACGAGCACGACTTTTTAGGATTAGAACAACGATTTGAATAAGATCTATGGCACGTGGTAACGGCGCTTTTTTCCCGTGTTGCCACCCCGAGGTGTCCAGGTGAGGCAGATGGGATGGGGTGGGTAATCGTTATGATTATAAAAAGTTATATTCATCGTACTATACAACTTCCTTTACTATATACAGAATATAAAAAAATCTAATAGCTCATAGATAAGAAATGAGAGAGAGAAAGAGAGAGGCATATGCGAGTACTAAGGTTGATTTGGACCGATGTATGCCACATTTTGAGCGGACTTTCGGAGCGCACAGACTAGTCGTAGGTTCGAACCCTACTTCTCTCTCCGATTACCAGCAGTTTGCGCCTCCCCAAATTTACCAAAGCTCATAGGGCAGAGATGGTGGCTTCGGTCGCAGTTGCCCTCCTCCTGGCACTGGCTTATCACCTGTACTGAATTAGACAGACATGAAACACGTGTAAGGTCCTTGCATGTAGAAGCGATGTTTTCTCTTCACCTCGATTACCTCTTCACTCCGGGGCACATCGCACGTCTGGCAGCATTAGCTGCCCGACGTACGATGTTGCGTCATAATAATCGCATTATAAAAAATAAAGTCAGTGCTCAATCGTTCGTTCTCTTTCACCCGTGAATTTTGATAACCATAGAAAATATGATGAAGCCAGTTTATAGAGAATGGAGGTTACGTAGGTACGACTACAATAGATATAATCAAGACGCCGACGTCGGCATCATCGCCTACTCACTTGCTCCTCATGACGCCTACGTAGGCGTCACCGTATGGAAGTGGGAAGTCAGAGTTTTATTTTATTTTCGGAGCTGTTCCCCCCCCCCCATAAAAAGTGGCATGTGTTCAAGAATAGATCTTATGTATATTATATACATTTATATGGTCTTATATATCGAGTACTTGTTTAATCTATAGTGTAATACTAGCTACATTATGCCACATGTTCGGAGAACTGAATTAATATATTCGTACAATTATGAGTAGAAATACGTCTATATACGTAAGTTTTTTTGAGAATTGCTATATTTTAGGTACGAGATGGATGTTTCAATTTATGGATGAATAATAATTTCAACTCTCATTTATTTATTAATTTTGTACAATTTTTCATATCTATTGAAATTTGATTATTTATTTCTTGGCACTGCTCTTGCATACACAACACTGCAAGAATGTTTTACTGAATTGGGGCTACGTGGTTCTGCGGTAGTGTTGTACTTGAGTGTGTGGGACTAAGCGACGGAGTAAGAGCAAGTTCGCCCACATCCCCATCGCCCAGTGGATGGCGGGGACCTGCCCGGCAGCGTGCGTAGGCCACACAGATCCATGTGAACTGCTGTAGGTATTCTACGAAATTGTCTCTGTAGACCAGTGATCCCCAACGTTCATTGCGACCCCATGCTTGCGTTTTGTATACCACGACCGCAACGCCTGTAGGTTTTTTACATTTGGAGTGTTTGGTTCTCAAGGAGGGACATTATTTGTAGTTTTACTTCTGTGTTACTGCATGTACTACACACACACACACACACACACACACACACACACACACACACACACACACACACACACACACACAGACACACACACACACACACACACACACACACACATATATATATATATATATATATATGTGTGTGTGTGTGTGTGTGTGTGTGTGTGTGTGTGTGTGTGTGTGTGTGTGTGTGTGTGTGTGTTAAATACTACAACTGATAATGATAAATTTTACCTCAAGTTTCACTACCTAGAAACTCGCAGCCCCATATCGGGTGGCAACGGTATTCAGGCCTTCCTAGAGATTTCTTGGGGAAGAAATTTTTGTACTGCAACCTATGATGGAGCAGGACTGTTTCTGTGCCGCCTTCTTGTAGTAGCACGAAGAGAAGTAATCATGGATTGTCAGCTCTCCCTATGTGATAAAATGGAGGGAATTAAATAAAAGTTCCAACCTATCTTAGGCCGTATCCGGGGATCGACTGCCAGCCTCATGGGGTTGCACCTCCAGATGGAGGTGAGGATATTGACAGGCTTTGAAGACAGGTGTCAGAGAGAGGATTCTCTCAGACGTATGTCGATGAAGACCACGACAAGCGGGTACCCGTCATTGGTAGTTTTATATATATATATATATATATATATATATATATATATATATATATATATATACACACACACACACACACACACACACACACACACACACACACACACACACACACACACACATATATATATATATATATATATATATATATATATATATATATAGAGAGAGAGAGAGAGAGAGAGAGTGCCGTTGGGTCTCGTAGAAAATGGGCCTCAGAACTGTAACTTTCAGTCGGTCCAAACTACTAGGTTTCGAGACTTTTAATGATCTGTGTGGCGGAGTGGTAACGTTCGGATCTCACGTTCAAATCTAGAGCACGGCCGCTCCTAATTTTTTTAAACGTCGCTGTTACGAGCGATTTGTTCTATAATATATATATATATATATATATATATATTATATATATATATATATATATATATATATATATATGATGTGTGTGTGTTCAAAGTATTGCATTCGATATATTAGTATCTTGCCGACCTTTATCAAAGTGATTTGTTAGATCCAATTTTGGGATTTCTTGATTGTGAAGGCGAACGTCCTGTTGGGTTGATGTTCACATTTGGAATTAAAAGATCATATGAGCAAGTGAGACATGTTTTCGCTACATAGGCTGTATTGATGCTTCTGGGTCAGTTGACCTGTTCTGATTGATGTAGATTAACACTTTCATTGATGTTGATAGTTTGTACCAGTGTAGTCCCTATCTTTCTGTATACCAAGAGTTTTTTCCCCTTACAAGGGAGGTAGCCAAGTCAAAGACATGTACCCATTCCCACTCATTCCACTCCCATCCACCACCCCTTCCTCCATCTCATCTTGGCTCATCATGGATGACGGGTCACCCCTGTATCCCGCCCACTGCCCTGGATCAGAAGCAGTGTAGCAAGACACAGTACATCCACGGCAAGGGCGCTTCACTTAAACGGTGACCTCCCCCCCCCCCTCCATCCTCTCATGGAGAAAATAGAAGACGGAGAGAAATCCCTTCGGGCTGCGTCAAAATATCAGTCACACATAAGGGCCCCCTACACCACTATCCCCTGCCCTCCCTTCCTTGCATAACAGTATCATCTTTACACAGCCACTCTTCACTCATCCCTATCTCCTGCCTTCTGTCTCCCTATCTTGCTCAACAAATATTCCGCCTTTACAAAGGATTACAAAGGCAGAGCATACCGACAGGAGACCTTTTGATCCATATCTAGGTCGGATGCGAAAAAAAAATCATATTAATAATGAAATAATAAATAAAAACTATAATAATGTAAATAACAAATAAAATGCATAAATAGATGCATAGGTATAGTTAAATAATAAACAAACAGGTAAATAGTAAATAATAATAAATTGACATATAACTAATAATAAATGAAAATCAGACAGACAAAAGATAACAAAACAAAAACGCTCCCTTCACTCCATCCATCCACCTCATCCTCGGTCGTCCCCCCAAGATCACTCCCTCCACCTCTGCCTTCAACACCTCTTTTACTAATATTGCATCACTCATTATATATTATTTCCATGTGTCCAGGCCATCGCAATACTCTTTCATCAGCCCTATCTGTCACCTCCTTTTCCACTCCCGCTCCCCTACTCACCTCCTCGTTTCTCACTCTATCCATTTCAGTAACCCCCACCATACTTGTCAGTCATTTCGTCTCAACCATATTCAAACTTTTCCTCTCCGCCTCTCTTAAATTCTGTGCCTCTGCCCCATACAAAGCTGTCGGCACAATCACCCCATCATACGAGTACAACCTCCTTGTATCCATTCCTAGATGCCGAGGAAACACCATCTCGATTTCATTTTCTTCTCAATTTAATTCGTATGACGCATTCAGTTTATTGTCATTATTCACTAAATGGGGTCAGTATTGTCCCCTTTGGGGCCACAGGTAGCAAGACTCCTAATCCCATCCCCCGTCCCGTTTTTTGTCGCCTCCTACGACTCAAGTGGAAAGACTTGGTGGTAGCATTCCCTTCCCCCACCACAGGGTAGGCGGAAAAAGGAAATGAATATTCAGAGAAGTGGTACAGGACAGTAACAAGGGTTGGGGGACAGCATAACGGAGGGACAGTCGTAGTATAAAAGTGGGAGGTACTGCAGATATATGGAATAGGAGGAAAGCTGTTAAGAGCAGTCAAGAGTTTTTACGAGAGTAGTAGAGCTTGTGTTAGGATTAGAAATGGAGAAAGTGAATGGTTTGAGGTAAAGGTGGGACTTCGTCAGGGATGTGTTATGTCGCCCTGGCTGTTCAATCTATACATGGATGGGGTGGTGCGAGAGGAGAATGCAAGGCTCAGGGGTTGGAGATGGTTAAAGAAAATGGAGAAAATTGGGAAATAAGCCAGTTGTCGTTTGCTGACGACACTGCGCTTGTAGCAGGATTAGAGGAGGGATTGAGGAAGTTAGTGACAGAGTTTGAGAAGATGTGTGAAAGAAGGAAGCTGAAGATAAATGTGGGCAAAAGTAAGGTGATGAGATGTACAAGGGGATAGAGTGGCAGCAGGCTGGAAGTGAGCATTAAGGGTGAAAAACTGGAGGAAGTGGATAGTTTTAGATACTTGGGTGCGAATGTGGTAGGAAAGGGAGGAGTGGGGATGGAGGTAGAGTGTAGATTGAAAGAATTGAGTAAATGCCTTGGTGGATTAAAAAGCGTAATGAGAAATAGACATCTGGGAATGGATGCTAAGAGGAGGTTGTATGAAGAAGTGATTGTGCCAACAGCACTGTACGGGGCAGAAACATGGAACATGAGAGAGGAAGAGAGAAGGAGTTTGAATGTGTTTGAGATGAAATGTCTGAGAAGTATGATAGGGGTTACTAGGCTAGATAGAGTGAGAAATGAGGAGGTGAGGAGGAGAACATGGTGGAAAGGGAGCTGGGAGATAGGGTTGATGAAAGGGTATTAGGATGGTTTGGACACATGGAAAGAATGAGTGAAGAAAGACTAGTAAAAGAGGTGTGGAAGGCAGAGGTGGAAGGAGTGAATATGAGGAGGCGTCCTAGGATGAGATGGATGGATGGGGTGAAAGGGGCATTACAAGTGGTTTCTATGTCTTTTTCTTTTTGGCTACCCTCCGTGTAAGGGGAAAAAAGCCTTTGGTATATGTATGTAGGTATGTATGTATAGGTCAGTATTTATAACGATGGCATATATACCCTAGATATTGTAGTTTTTATTTTCTCTTTGAATATATGTCATACTTAATACATTACATCCCGCCGCAAGGTGTCACATTGTGTTGTTGTTGTTTTTTCGGTTCCCTGAAGTCTTCATTTTTTTGTTTCCCTTCCGTTGCCCCATCACAATTGCCATATTACTCC
>NC_134797.1:1338313-1363313 GCF_046742065.1 Oratosquilla oratoria | reverse complement strand
CATTTGGTCAAATAAAACAAAAAATCATAATAAAACAACAAAATGTTTGATGATCAAACAGCACCAGAAAAATATGACGTCATCAGTCCTCCTCGAAGGAGGACTGATGACGTCATATTTTTCTGGTGTTTGATCAAACATTTTGGTGTTTTATGATTTTTTGTTTTATTTGACCAAATGACAAGACATCTTGTCATCGGAGTTGAATGGGTTAAAAGCAATGGGGATAGGCTTGAGCTTGTTTATAGATTTGTTTTTATTTGCTTTAGAAGGAGTTTCTTTCAGCTGAATAAAATCACGTGACGGCAGATATTAAACAACTAAAGTAAAGCGCTCAGTGAAAGGGTTAATCTCGATATCTCCCTTGATCTTTAATCTCTGATCTTTGCCGTGACCTTGGCCTTCCCGTTTTCTTCGATAAAATCAAAACCACTTTTGCTCGTATTATCGCTTTATCATTTTTTATTATTCTTTCTTTTTTCTTGCGCATTTGCTTTTATGGGGAGTATTTTTCCAGTGAAATAGCATTACTTTGATATTGCCCTTCGCTGGTAGACACTTATTCTACTAAAAATACACACACAAGAAAATCAAGCGAACAAAATAACAAAGAGACAGGAACTAATGATTTTGTTGCTAATATTATTTGTCAGCTCCAGACCGCGGGGGGGAAACAGAAATTGGACATAAACAGGTGATCACAAAAGAAATTGGTTTTCAAACAGCGCATTCTCTATCATTGATGCTAGCTGTATATTTTGTAATGGGATTTTTCACAGATTGAAGTAGTTTGTCGGACGTGGGCAGTGAGGAACATAAGATTATCAGTAAGAATTGTTCTTAGTTTTTCAGCCGCCTTCCTCCTCCTCCTCCTCCTCCTCCTCCTCCTCCTCTTCTTCTTCTTCTTCTTCTTCTTCTTCTTCTTCTTCTTCTTCTTCTTCTTCTTCTTCTTCTTCTTCTTCTTCTTCTTCTTCTTCTTCTTCTTCTTCTTCTTCTTCTTCTTCTCTTCTTCTTCTTCTTCTTCTTCTTCTTCTTCTTCTTCTTCTTCTTCTTCTTCTTCTTCTTCTTCTTCTTCTTCTTCTTCTTCTTCTTCTTCTTCTTCTTCTTGGTACCCTCAATAACTCCTCTCGATACCACATTGGGTTATTAAGGCATAAATGAGCACACGAGAGTTCATACTAGACTAGATCGTCTACTTCAAGTTGGACTTTTTGCGACATTTATAAAATAGAGCGGGACCGAAATTAATGGGTAAACTTCATGTATCTATGATATTGTTTTAAGGGCACACATTAACATAGAATTGGTATATGAAGAAAAACGCGTTTTCAAATGAGAATTTCAAACCAAGAATATATTCGACAATTGTATCAGTGAAGCATGTATGCTATATTAAAACGAACATACTACAAATTCGTAACCAGTTCACGGACCCCTACATTTACATTATGTAACACACACACACACACACACACACACACACACACACACACACACACACACACACACACACACATATATATATATATATATATATATATATATATATATATATATATATATATATATATATATATATATATATATATATATATATATACACACACATATTCCAACGACTTTTTCCCCCGTACAAGGGAGGTAGCCAAAGTCAAAGGCATAAATCCACTCTCACCCATTTCATCCCCACATACTTCACTTCCATTCACCACCCCCTCCCTCCCTCCCTCTTTTCTTGGCTCCTGGGTGACGGGTCATCATCCCAGCATCTCGCCCACTGCCCCGGGTCAGAAGCACTGTAGCAAGATACAGCATATCCATTGCCGTATTTAATCGGCGACCCAACCTTTCCGTCCCACATTATGTAACGCTGTTCCATAATTTCTTGCGATCACTTCAACACTGAATGAAATCGTATGGAATCCGCTTAATACAACTACTTTTTATTGGTGGAATTCCCTTGAAAGATCTGTAGATCCCTAGGGATCCCCAGGACGCCTCACTGAGAACTGTGGGAAATCAGAATATGGTAGTTTCAGCATGGAACCTACATTAAAAGGATCAGCGGGACTGATAAGGGGAAGGAAGGCTCAAGATGTGCTCACTCACCAAGGTTTGTTTTATGGCTGTGTAATGTTTATGCAAACATCGTATGTGTTAACTGTTTTTAAAGCAAAAGTCTCTTCAAGCTTAATGCAATTGTCTGGTGCTAGTCAACAGAATAAAGACCTGACTACTAAGATAAACGGGCCAAAAATTATTCATTAAGGAAGGCTGTTTACTTGTCAGTGGATTACACAGAGGCGCAAATGCAAATTTCAGAGGAAACAAACTACAAAGGGAAAATGAATTTAATCAACCTCCAAACAGCCGTTGAGAAATTGAATGAACTGTCAGCCGTTGCGTGCGCGCGCAGCCTACACGAAATAAAAGATAAAAACGTCAAGATGCATTTTTTTTCTGCAAAGCACAGTTGTGTAAGACCATATGCATACTCTTTCATTTGCGTGTCATGTTTTTCAAACTTCTGGGTGAACATTTCCATAGTAATTTACTAAATGCACAACGCCATAAATAGGAATACAGAACAATTTTCTCACTCATTGTGTGCATGTCTGTTTATGAAAAAATATATATTCCGACAGTCAATAATACCGTGGAAATCATAAGTTATTATGCGTTTCTTATAGAACTCAGGTTTCTCATAATATGCAGGTTTCTAATAAATAACAGAACTCTGAGCTTAGAATTATTCTAGAAACGTGTAGTTTAGTTTCACGCTTGGGATCAAGGCTAACCATGGCTTATTGATTCCATCGACCTCTCATTGAAAGTGAGTTCGTGCAGTTTGACGTGATTCATTCTAGATTATAAAACTCTGTTATGGGCTGGTAAATTGCAACAAAAAATGCCACCAGTATCAGGTATCGATTTCAAGATGTAGGTCACAAAGCCTCGACTACAAATATGTGGTGGTCACACGTGGCAGTAAGGCGTGTAAAGCTAACATGGCGCGCGGTGTTATGATGAAGCATATTTCGTGGATTTCTTCCTCTTCTTTTTTCAATTTAAAGAATAAGATAAGGGTAGAAATAAATAATGAAAAATAGGTTCGATTTTGAGATCTGGATTTGAATGGAGAGTTTCATTCGAATGACCCGCCCTGTATGTGTAGACTGCGAAATTCGTAGAGTGCATTTACGAACACATTACTCAAAAGCAGTATACGTGTAACGTGCCTTTGAACACATCAACAAGGAAAATCGACATGAAGACATGCACGCATACTTGTACCCACAAACACAAAGAAACGCGCACACACAAACGTAACAAGACATACTTGTCCGACCGCAAACTTTTCATGCGCCCACACACGACTGCTTCGATCCATACCCAGTTCCAACGATATTCAGCGCCCGCCAACGCGTCACGCCTAAACATACCTCTCTGTACCGTCTACCTCCAGGCTAATGTCGTCAAACTTATATTCCCAGGTTCAACAACTAGCTATACACGTAACCCAATGCCAGTTTTCTAGTTTTCTTTATTATGCTGTTCTTAGTGCGCTAGGTAGAAGCATAGTGCTTGTATTTCTTCCTGCCAAAACTCTCAACGAATATACTATCACCTGCAAGCCCAACTTCAACAACTCCACTCTTATGCTAATGTCAGTTCACCAGTTCCTTCATAACCACACAATGCATAACGTATTGAGTAGAATTCTATTGGTCATATCAACTACCATATATTCTATACTTGCATACTCGCCAAACGGCAGTTCTTCACATTGTATGATGCACAATTATCAATACCTGAAAAAATATAGTTATCATTTCTAGGCATTTCGTCCCATATAATCCCGTGGAAAAACCTACATTGATAACTAGTGAACCTCATCGGTCCTAGGACGACCTAAATCAGTGTAAATAGCGGGTTCAGTCACACTGAAATTATTGTTAAGGGCGGGTGCTTCTGCTCCACCTATTTTGGCCGGGGGGCCTGAAGGGTATGACCTTGTTTTGTCCTACCCATTACCACCGTGCGTCTTCTTTACCCACTTAATTCGTGTACCTTGCCATCTATAATCTTCCTGTAAATTTGATTGCAGGACATTTTAGATTATTTCAAATATTCAGAAGTTCAAATATGTCGCCTTAAACGTCGCCCTGCGAGCTGTGATGTATGTTTTGAATTGATGGCGGAGAAGAGGGGAGAGGAGGTATTTCTTTGTCTCTAGAAGCGGCGTAATGGATGAGGACACCCATTTTGATTACTGGGAGGATTCTCGCATTATTAACATATATGTTACACTACCTACATGACGATAACCCTTTGCTTACAACCTATATTGATTTCAAGAAGGCGTTTGACGCGGTGCATCGTAGAGTGCCTCTCCTGCGAGGATTTTAGACTTAATGTCTGAAGTGTGGAGGAGGTGTGTCTGGCTTCTTTACTGTTAATTCAGGAGTGAGTCAAGGGTGCGTCCTTGCCCCAACACTTTTCTAGCACCAGCATGGACCGAGTATTGGGCACTGTCATTGCGGAGTATCCTGTGACACCGCAATGGCCATTGACTTTGTCTTTGCCAATGATGCTGTACTTTTTATGGATTTGTTGGAAGTACTATTTGTAGCCTTTGAGTCACAGCACTGGGAAGCGAGACCTTTCTAGGACACCTGGGCCAAGACCAAGGTCCAGGCGTTTGGGGGCCTACTGGATGACACAATTTAGTCTGTCCGTACATGTGGTGAGGGCATTGAGGTCTTGGAAAGATTCACATACCTTGGTAGTGTAGTGCATAACAATGGTGGCTCATTTCAGGAAATCCTACTTAGGATTGGCGCTCCCCTTAATGTTATATATTAATCCAGAGTATATGGTGTTGTCGATATTTATGCAGAAGGACTAAGATGGAAATGGTCACATATGCCCCCAGCTGTGCTGTACAACTGTGAGGCATGTACATTGAATGCGAACTTGAAAAGGTGTCTTGACGTCTTTGATACCAAGAGCCTTCGGAGAATCATGGTAAATTGCTAGAATGACTTTGTATCAAACCAAAGACTGTTCCTTGATACTCCGTCTAGGCCTGTTATCGACATAATTTGTGACCATCAACTGTGTTCAGATGTGGCACATTTCCCAGATATTGATCCCACTAATAGGATATACCCACAAGAGACAGCCCCCGGTGGAGGAAACAAAGGGAATGCCCACAGAACTCATGGCTGAGAGAAATCGACCGAACCTGCCAAGAGGTGTTTTTATTGAAGAGGATTCATGAGAGCTTGCTTGCAGAAACCGTGAGCATTGGCGAGGACGTGTGAGCGAAGCGACGCTCATCCCGCAGTCTCCTAATTGATGATTTAACCCTACCGAAGCGAGGACTGGTAGTGTCCAGTATATTTCCGGTCTGACGTAAAAATATCTGACTCACCTTAACTTACTAAAAGTGACCGACAAATATGGCAATAATAATGATGATGATGTTGATAAAAATGAACTGGAAGTTTCAAGCGTGCAACATTTGACAGATGAGTTCAAGCAAACTTGAACTGACAGATGAGTTCAAGCAAACTTGAACTTAGGGGGGGGGAAGGGACATTAGAGGCATAAGCACATCGACAGGCAGTGAAGCGAATCTCAGCCAAGTTTAGATTGACTATGATCTTGGCAATCACGCTGGCTTCGTAGTCGAACTATAACAGGCTACATCGTCCTGCAGCTTTATCGATCTGGCGCATCGTTTGCAATGACCGAAGTACCTTTCAGCAAACGTCTCATGCATTCACCTTCGTCCTGCCTGGCTGGCCACCACCCTCCATGCCCTGGCCCCTTACACACACAACATTTAATCATTGTAATAACTCTTCAGGTGTAGGAACTTCAGTTTTCAAATTTCCCTTTTTCCCGGTGGGGATTCATTACGAAACTGGCAAAACAGGATGAGTGTTTCAATTTGAAAGGTGGACTTCGTATATTTTGAGATATCTCCAAATAACCACATCTGTTTATACTGGATCTGGTATGCATGCAAAATACGATCATCTCTTCCGTTCTTCCTTGTGTCAGTATAATCGCACACAATCATTTCTTCTTCCCCCATAACCTGAATTTAAATGATGAAATGGGGCGAGAATTTTTTCTACCTACTGTCTCCCTCGTTTGAACAAATTCGAATGACTTTAGATAGAATAAAATCTGTACAACATAGTAAATATTGATCCCGCTTATGTTGTGTTTAATTCACACACATGTATACACACATACACACACACACACACACACACACACACACACACACACACACACACACACACACACACACACACACACACACACACACATGCACAGAGAAAGAGAACGAGAGAATATATTATTAGAGGCAGGAACCAATGCTAGTAAATGTAGTGCATCATCGTGGTACATTTGATTTTTAAGCTCGCCTCGTAATAACGTGGACTGAAGAGGCTCGTAGATATAGGTAGATAGAGGAGTAGATGGTGATGATTTCATTTTTATGAGTTGGCTGTTTTGTAAACAACAGTTCGCTCTCAGCGTTATGTTTTTAAACAAGGGGTTGGGGACTCGATTTTATTACTATATGTTTTGCTGATGTATACAATATGTAAACTAAGTCAGTGTGCAGTGAATTTGAGATTGCTTGAGTAAGCAGTATTGCATGCAGAGTTGTAATGGCAGATCTGATTGGAGAAAGGGTGGAGGAGAAAATTAAATTGGTTCACGCTTGTAAAATCACGCCCTTAGGAGAGGTTCTTAAATATAACATTAAAGATCATTTGTCTAAAGAAATTTGGCCGTCACTGCAGAACTGATCTAAGACCCAAATTAAGTGTTCTTGACGGGATTCCTTGAGAGCACGCTGTAGAAAAGGTTCCGAAGAAAGTTATAGAAGAAAAGACATAGAAATTTCATTCACCTCGATTGACAACTATAACTGAAGAAAATTTTGTGAGAGAACATTCTTTTATATATCACACAGTGACAGTGGTGATATTTAGAAGAAGAAAGTGAAGAAGAAGAGGAGGTTGAAAGTGGGTGAAAGTTAAAAGTGACGGAACATAGGGGCGTCAACATGAACCCTGTGATGCCAAAACTTCCGGGTGACTTACTTCTTGCCTTGGTTGTCCACAAACATCAGAGATAACCATTTCACCCACAGCTAAAGGCCTCCTGGCGTAAGAACTCCTCCTCCTCACCTAAATGCAGAGAACCAGAAAATGGCATTGATAAGAAACAAACTTGGAAAAGAGAAACTAAAGAAAGTGGATAAAGAGTAAGTTCTGAATAATGCATGAAAAGCCTCGACCTGAGAGAGCACATAACCGACGTGCATGTAGCATTCACCTGCATGGACCCAGTCTTTATGCGACAACGTGTATGGAGCCTGCACAAGTAAAAAAAAAAAAAAACAAAAAAAAAAAAAACATACAAATGTGAGGTTGAATCAACTAAAACTACTGTTTTATGTACTCCGTTCAGAACAGAAATGGGACATGAGTACAAAACTAGAAGTTTGAAAATGTCAGTAGAAATCGAAGTTGAGAAACTCGCCATTGACATAAAACATACACTCACAATAATCAGGCTGGAAAATGTTCCAAGGAAATGTAAATAGAGGGCCAGCTTTTCAAGGACTGACATACAAGGAAAGAATGACAAAGCTCAAGATAACGCTTTAAGGAAGAAGTATGATTAACATATACAGGTGTTCCAAGAGTTCATAGACAAAGAAGACCATGAGAAGGCATCAATGAAAAGAACGAGAGAACACAATTTTTAACTCCAAAAGCTTGTAGAAGATAGGGATGATAGAGGCCCAAACCATAATGAACCAGAGATTTGACGACAAAGTCATAAAGAAATGGCAAGTAATACGGGAAAAAAAGAAGATAGGGGAGAGGAAACCATGAATCCAGAGAAGCTCACGTAACGAAAAATAATGAGCATACAGGTACTGCGCAGGTGGCCGACACGTGGCGACGAGCACACACGTCTGCATAAGGTTAATGGCACCAACATTTAGAGGGTTCATTGAAAATAATTTATACGGTTTTGAACTAATGAGACATAAAGAGGTGGAGTATTATTGTATTTGTTTATTTATATATTTTATTTATTCATACGCGCACTTGATGTGTGTGTTGTTATGATTATCTTATCTGTCATTCAGGTGTATATTTGTCTGTATATCTGTTTACTTGTTTATTTATCTCATTTGTTGATTTGTACTTTCAACATCCAAATGAAACATTATCAATAAGTTACGACCTTCGACTCCTGTGTGCGGGCGACAAAGGGTGTGGTGTGTTTGGCCCGCCCACGGCTACACGCTACGCTAGGTCTGGCCGATTGGGATGCCTCCCCCTCCCACACACGACCGGCCTCCTACACTTAGGCATTCACCCACACTCGTCCAGCTCCCTGTATGGAGGAAGCGAGTTGCTTTCTACTCTTGGGTGACAACACAACAGTTGAGGAATGTTCTGTCACAAATGACCTCATTCTTGCAAGTGGGTATGACTATTATACTTTCCAGGCATAAACAGTCTTGAGTTTCGTTCATGTTTTTGTGGAAACGTGAGTTTCGCGGGGAAGAAGGTTTACGGGTCACATCCTTCCTTCCCGTTCTCTCTAGAATTTCAAATTGCAAGAAATAACTTCGCAGGAAACACAAAATTAGGTCTTATTTCTGGAGTTATATATGTTGGTGACGTAGCTTAAGCCTTCGTTTAGTAGATTTATATTTTAAACAATATTTCAATAATTCCTCAGCTGTACAGATAATAAATAATGGTGTTGAATGATGAACAAGTGAGTGGGGTATTGGCTGCATGTTATTGTGGGGTTAAAAGCTACTCAGTAGCATGCAGCTGATACTTTAGGGTCTATATGGGGCGCCCCTACGGACCAGAGTCACACATCATTTTGTCTGTGTTAGAGGAAATCTCTATTCATAGAGAAATGATGATACTTTATTATACTGCGACTGTCCCTCCGTTATGCTGTCCCCCCCACTCTTAATACTGTCCTGTACCACTTCTCTGAATGTTCATTTCCTTTTTTCGCTGAACCCTGTGGTGGGGGAGAAGAATACTGCCACCGAGTGTTCCCACTTGAGTCGTAATAGGCACCCTACTCTCTGCAGCCCCAAAGGGGACATTCCCTAAAAAAAAGTATAAGAGGGTATGGGAGGTTTCCAACCAGAACCCTATCGATTGGGTCTTTTAATGTGCGTGGATGTGGTGCAGATGAGAGTAAAAGGGAAGAGATAGGCAGTATGTCTGTGAGAAGACGGATGTATTGGCATTGAGTGAAACTAAGTTGTAAGGGAGGGGCGAGTTTGAGTTTGGAAGTGTAGTTGGGAGGGTGTCAGGAGTGAAGAGAGGACAAGGGAGAGAAGGGGTGGCTATAGTAGTAAGTGAAGAGATAGGTAAACGTGTGGTGGAGGGGAAGTTTTTTCAAGATCATTGTGGATGACGGTGAAACTGGGGAGATATGGGTATTTGTAAGTGCATATGGGCCTGGTAGTGAGTAGAATGTAGAAGAAAGGGAGGCTTTTTGGATATATTTAAATGAGTGCATAGAGGGTTTAGGGAGAAATGTCAATGTAGTGGTATTGGGAGATCTTAATGCTAGGGTAGAAAATGAGCCAATAGACGGAGTTGTTGGGAAATGTGGAGTTCCAGGAAAAATAGAAGTGGAGAGTCGATGGTGATGTGTCTGGAGAGTTGATAATAGCAAATACAGTGTTTAGGAAGAAGGTCAAGCATAAGTACATATGGGAGAAAATGGTGGATTGAAGGATGGTAGATAGTGGTGGATGGAAGGATGGTAGATAGTGGTGACCAGGAGAAGAGTAAGAAGAATTTTGGATGCACATATTCTAAGGGGAGAGAGTAAGGGAATATCAGATAAATTTTTGGTGGAAGGTAAGTTGAGAGTGGAGGATAGATGGAGAAAGAGGAAAAGGACAGAAGGTAGGGAGGTGCTTAGAGTTAACTGCTTCAAAGAGAAAGAAAAGAAGGATTACAAGAAAAAGCCGAGAGATGAGTGGGAGGGAATGAAAGATAGAGTAGAACTAGGAGTGGAGGAGGGGTGGGGATGGTTCAAGGAGGGAGTTAAGGTGTGCTAAGATGGTGTGTGGAACAATGAGGACGGGAGGAAATAGAAGGAAGGGTAATGAGTAGTAGGATGATGAAGCAAAGAAGGTTGTAGAAGAGAAGAAGCGAGCATTCACAGATTGGATACAGAATAGGACGAGAGAATCATATGAGAGGTACAAAGAAAAGAGAAGAGAAGTAAAGCATAAGATAAAGTAGACAAAGGGTAGAGCATATGTGAAATTGGGTAAGAGTATGACAGAATTTTTTGAAAGTAACAAAAAAAAAGTTTTGGAAAGAAATTAAGAGAGAAAGAGGAGGCGAATCAAGTAGAGAAGAAAACGTAAAAGGTGTAGATGGAGAAAGGATAATGGAAGAGAAGGCAGTAAGAGAAAGATGGGCAGAATATTTTAGGGAGTTGCCAAATGTGAAGGAGGATAGGGAGGAAAAAATAGTTGCAGTGGGATGTGCTAAGAAAATGATAGTGACGAATTATGAAAATGGAGGAGAAATAAGGAAAGATGAGGTGAAAGGAGTTATTAAAATGATGAGACCGGGTAAGGCACTTGGGTTGGATGGGTGCCATGAAGAGTGTCTAAAAATGGGAGGTACAGTGATGGTGGACTGGCTGGTGAGGTTGTTTAATGTTTGTCTAAAAGAGGGTAGAGTGCCGGAAGACTGGAGGGGTCTCTGTATAGTTCAGCTTTACAAGGGAAAGGGGGACAAGCATGAGTGTAGTAGTTTCAGAGGGATCAGTTTGTTGAGTGTAGTTGGGAAGGCTTATAGGAGGGTTTTGATTGAAAGGAGCAGAAGAGGAACGGAGGGAGTAATTGGTGAGGAACAGTGTGGGTTTAGGGAAGGTAGGGGTTGCGTGGATCAGATTTTTGTGGTAAGACAGATATGTGAGAAAGCTTTTTTAAAAGGTAAATATTTTTGGGGGGGCTTTATGGATTTGGAAAAGGCTTATGACAGGGTAGACAGGAAGGCACTGTGGGAGGTATTGCAGATATATGGGATAGGAGAAAAGCTGTTAAAAACAGTCAAGATTTTTTACGAGAGTAGAAGAGCCTGTGTTAGAATTAGAAATGGAGAGAGTGAGTGATTTGAGGTAAAGATGGGACTTCGTCAGGGATGTGTTATGTCGCTTTGACTGTTCAGTTTATACATGGATGGGGTGGTGCAAGAGGTAAATGCAAGGGCAATGGGTCAGGGATTGGAGATAGTTAAAGAAAATGGAGAAAAATGGGAGATAAGCCAGTTGTTGTTTGCTGACGACACTGCATTTGTGGCAGGATCAGAGGAAGGATTAAGGAAGTTAGTGACGGAGTTTGGGAAGATGTGCGAAAGAAGGAAGTTGAAAATGAATGTGGATAAAAGTAAGGTGATGAGATGTACATTATAAAGGGAGAGGATGACAGCAGATTGGAAGTGAGTATTAAGGGAGAGAGACTGGAGGGAGTGGATTGTTTTAGATACTTGGGTGCGAATGTGGTGGGAAAGGGAATAGTGGAAGTAGGGGTAGAATGTAGATTAAGCAAGTAAATGCCTTGGTGGATTAAAAAGTGAGTATTAAGGGAGAAAGACTGGAGGAAGTGGATTGTTTTAGGTACTTGGGTGCGAATGTGGTGGGAAAGGGAGTAGTGGAGGTGGGGGGTAGAATGTAGATTAAACAGGTAAATGCCTTGGTGGATTAAAAAGTGTTATGAGAAATAGACATTTGGGAATGGATGCTGAGAGGAGATTGTATGAAGGAGTGATTGTGCCAACAGCACTGTATTAGGCAGAAACATGGAACATAAGAGAGGAGGAGTTTGAGTGTGTTTGAGATGAAATGCCTGAGAAGTATGATAGGGGTTATTAGGTGGGATAGAGTGAGAAACAAGGAGGTGAGGAGAGCAGGGGTGAAAAGGGAGTTGAGAGATAGGGTTGATGAAAGAGTATTGGGATGTTTTGGACACATGGAAAGATTGAGTGAAGATATATTAGTAAAAGAAGTGTGGAAGGCAGAGGTGGAAGGAGTGAACATGAGGGGACGCCCAAGGATGAGATGAATGGATGGGGTAAAAGGGGCAATGGGAAAGAGGGCAATGTCTGTTGAGGAAGGAAGGGAGAAGACAGAAGATAGGAGTAAATTGAGAATGGTTGTGTATGGATGATGTTGAGATGATGGGAGTGGGTGGGGGATGGGGGGGGTATGTTTGAATGATATTTTTGACGCAGCCCGATGGAAATTCTCCCCGTCTTCTCTTTTTCTGTATAAGGGAACGGAGAGGGGAGGTCGCCGATTAAATGGAGTGGCCTTCCTGTGGATGTGCTGTGTCTTGCTACAGTGGGCGAGATGCAGGGCTGACCCGTCATCCAGGAGGAGCCAAGATAAGAGGGAGGGAGGGGGTGAATGGGAGTGGAGTATGTGGGGATAGAATGGGTGTGAGTGGATTTTATGCCTTTGTTTTATTTGGCTACTTCCCTTGTAAAGGGGAAAAAACCGTTAATATACGTATGTATGTATGAAAATATGGTAGAAGATATGAGTAAATAAACGTAGATGAGTACATTAATCAAAAATCTAATTTGTGTCTGCAAAGGAATGAGCAGTAGTGTGGTTTGCGTTCGACTACTAATCGACAAAACAATCGAATCTATTAAAGGACGCAATGTTTTCTTATGTCACAAAAATAGGAGGGATATATGTATATATATATATATATATATATATATATATATATATATATATATATATATATATATATATATATATATATATATATATATATATAATTCCCCAAAATGAAACACGACTTTACAACTTCCTCAGTCCCATGATGTAGAGGTGAGGGGTGGGGGGGTTGTCTCTCAATATCAGACTCAACGTGTTGGTGTATCTTGAGTAAGACTTCTCCAAGTCTATACAAAATTGTGGTCTTTGCGGTACCGGACATGATTGCGGTTGCCTTCGACACGATTTTTTTATATGGTTGTGTGGTTTTGGGCGCCGAGTGTAAACATATATATTTAAAAAACACTCGTCACTTACACACACACACACACACACACACACACACACACACACACACACACACACACACACACACACACACACACACACACACACACACACACACATATGTATATATATATATATATATATATATATGTGTGTGTGTGTGTGTGTGTATATATATATATATATATATATATATAACACACAGGAACCCACAGTCGGAGAAAGAATAAACTTCGAATAGAGAATAATCCTATATTTCGGCTATCAACTGTAGCCCTCTTCAGGAAAGTACATAAGATAGAGAACAGAGGGGACTTATAAACTACAGTAAGAAGAGATGTGGACAGTTGACCTCACTCAGACGCGGGGCTAACTGGGGTGGCGGAGGAGGGAGGGGGTGAGGAGAGGGGAGGATGTAACGTCCGCACGAGCTTATTTATTGCTGCGCGTGAGATAATGTCAGGTGTCCACTGCCCTTTAGAAATATTAATATTAGGGCATTCCTCAATTAATGCTGATTCGACTATTTTCCTCCTGAAACCACAGTGGGACTTGAACACTAATCTGGCCTTACCCCAGTCGAAAGAATGATTCTTATTTTTAACATGAAGAAATACAGCTGAATTTTCCTGCCCATACCTAATTGACCTTTTATGTTCTGCCAATCTAGTGTTCAAGTCTCTCCCGGTTTGACCCAAGTAAACCAAATCACAATCTTTGCAGGGCAAACAATAAACACCAGGTGACTCAACTTCCTTCGGCTTTTGTTGAACGTGAGACGTTTCCTCGTGAACGTCTCACTATTGCTTATCACTATCCTAACACCGTACGTAAGCAAATTGTGAACGTTCAACAAAAGCCGAAGGAAGTTGAGTCACCTGGTGTTTATTGTTTGCCCTGCAAAGATTGTGATTTGGTTTACTTGGGTCAAACCGGGAGAGACTTGAACACTAGATTGGCAGAACATAAAAGGTCAATTAGGTATGGGCAGGAAAATTCAGCTGTATTTCTTCATGTTAAAAATAAGAATCATTCTTTCGACTGGGGTAAGGCCAGATTAGTGTTCAAGTCCCACTGTGGTTTCAGGAGGAAAATAGTCGAATCAGCATTAATTGAGGAATGCCCTAATATTAATATTTCTAAAGGGCAGTGGACACCTGACATTATCTCACGCGCAGCAATAAATAAGCTCGTGCGGACGTTACATCCTCCCCTCTCCTCACCCCCTCCCTCCTCCGCCACCCCAGTTAGCCCCGCGTCTGAGTGAGGTCAACTGTCCACATCTCTTCTTACTGTAGTTTATAAGTCCCCTCTGTTCTCTATCTTATGTACTTTCCTGAAGAGGGCTACAGTTGATAGCCGAAATATAGGATTATTCTCTATTCGAAGTTTATTCTTTCTCCGACTGTGGGTTCCTGTGTGTTATCTACAAATGTGCTACTACATTTCTATTTAGAAATTGTTACACCCACGATGGAGGCTTCTCTTCCACTCCACCTCATCTTCAAGTCTTTTCCGGGACTAAAACAAGCCTACAGAATGTTGGAATCTTCGCTCATCGCCAGTAAGAAGAGAAAGAACCAGAAGACGTTCCTGTCCAACTGTTTAGAAGAACAAGTGTGCCCTAATTCGTTTAGGTTCCTGAAACGATCTTCACTAGGGTACAGTTTTCCCTCGTACATTAGTGCTTTTCTGTTAGAACGAGTGCGTGTTGCTTCTTTGGAATTTGAAAACCTCCTTTGGAAATCCAGACATGCACGGAGGCACCTGTGTTTAGTTAGTCCCAACCAGTCCATTTTTAAGTCTCTTTGCGCCCAAGCTCTTCACAAGGCTTGTTTCCTCAGTGGCCAACACCAGGCCAACCTCACACGTAAACTCCATAGACTTTGCAATAACAGTGTTTGGTCCAAATTTTCTCTCACGGACAACGTCATCAACCTCACCAACATTGAATTGTCCAACACCCAACTAGAAGTGTTAGGGCTTGGACTTAATTTCGCCCTCACTCCCGAGAGAAACCATGTTTTGGACTTTTTGGTTGGTTTTGACAAATATTTAGCTAATAACCACTATGACAAAGATCTTGCCTGCCTTAAAGGGGTTTTATTAAATGGTATTTCAGAATGTTTTAAAAATGAAAGTGGCCTACCAAAAAGACACAGGGAGGCCCTGTCTGCTCTTAAGAAGCTTGACAACATCATCACCACAAAAGCGGATAAAGGTGGCAATATTGTTATTTTAGATCAGTCTGTTTATGTCACGAAAGCCCATGAGTTGCTTAATGATTCGGCCACTTATGAAAAACTCACCAAAAATCCCCTTAAGAACGCAGCCGCCGAGTTTAACAGACAAGTCCGTAATATCACAGTTGATAAACGCATTATTGATTTGAAAGTTACCAACCCTAAGCTCCCATATTTTTATGGTCTCCCTAAAATTCACAAAACAGACATTCCCCTCAGGCCCATCATATCCAACCGTGGCTCCTGCACTAGCAAACTTGCTAAATGGCTGGCGGATATTTTATCCCCGTACGTAGGTAATTTCTCTAATTCTCATATCACAAATTCATGTGATTTTATTTCTAAGACCAAAAATATGTAAGTTCAGGGTTTAAGGCTCCTCAGCCTTGATGTTACCTCGTTATTTACGAAAATTAATGTTGATGATGTACTTACTTTTTTGGAAACCAAACTGCAACCGTTTCAAGACTCTTTCCCCCTCCCTGTCAACAAAATTCTTGCTTTAGTTCGCCTGTGTGTTTCTTCAAATGTTTTCTCCTTTCAAGACCAGTTCTTCCGTCAAAAATTCGGTTGCAGTATGGGTTCCAATTTGTCTCCTGTTTTGGCCAATTTGTACATGGAGTATTTTGAGTGTACCCTTTTGCCCAGCATCAAACCGCCCGAAATGATTTGGCTCAGGTACGTAGACGATATCTTTTCGGCATGGGATGACAGTTGGGGCCCATTTGAAGTGTTCCATGATAAATTGAACCAATTGACCCCGAATCTTAAATTTAAAGTTGAATGGGAAGAAGGACACCAAATCCCTTTCTTGGATATTTTATTAAGAAGAACTGATGATAATTTATTCTTTACAGTATACCGTAAGCCCACCCATTCAGGCAGTTATCTCCACTTTTTTAGCAATCACCCTGACAATGTCAAAAAAAGTGTTGCCTCTGGCCTTTTTTTGAGGGCTTTCAGGATTTGCAGTCCTCAATTTCTGGACCACGAGATTGAGGTGATCAAATGTCAACTTGAGAAGTTGGCTTATCCTCCTTGGTTTCTGGACCAAGCCCTCAGTAAGGCTAGGGCCAACCATTTTAAAACTTCCGTCCCCTCAAATTTTCACCGCTCCTTTAAGGACATTTTAAAGATTCCATTCAATAATACCATCAGTTCTTCTACTAAATTGTTTCCTCGTGAACGTCTCACTATTGCTTATCACTATCCTAACACCGTACGTAAGCAAATTGTGAACGTTCAACAAAAGCCGAAGGAAGTTGAGTCACCTGGTGTTTATTGTTTGCCCTGCAAAGATTGTGATTTGGTTTACTTGGGTCAAACCGGGAGAGACTTGAACACTTCTTCTTCATGTTAAAAATAAGAATCATTCTTTCGACTGGGGTAAGGCCAGATTAGTGTTCAAGTCCCACTGTGGTTTCAGGAGGAAAATAGTCGAATCAGCATTAATTGAGGAATGCCCTAATATTAATATTTCTAAAGGGCAGTGGACACCTGACATTATCTCACGCGCAGCAATAAATAAGCTCGTGCGGACGTTACATCCTCCCCTCTCCTCACCCCCTCCCTCCTCCGCCACCCCAGTTAGCCCCGCGTCTGAGTGAGGTCAACTGTCCACATCTCTTCTTACTGTAGTTTATAAGTCCCCTCTGTTCTCTATCTTATGTACTTTCCTGAAGAGGGCTACAGTTGATAGCCGAAATATAGGATTATTCTCTATTCGAAGTTTATTCTTTCTCCGACTGTGGGTTCCTGTGTGTTATCTACAAATGTGCTACTACATTTCTATTTAGAAATATATATATATATATGTATATGTGTGTATATATATATGTATGTATATATATGTGTGTATATATATATTGTATGTATGTATTATATATATATATATATATATATATTGTATGTATATATATGTATATATATGTGTATATATATATATATATACATATATATATATAGTATGTATGTATATATATATATATATATATATATATATATGTGTGTGTGTGTGTGTGTGTGTGTGTGTGTGTGTGTGTGTGTGTACATGTAGGAGGCCATATTGAATGCAGGGTTGGAGAAAATCACAGCGACAATTGCATTGTTGAGCTTGTATTGAATATTTTGTTTTTCCTTACTGGCGAGCTTTTGTAGATGTATAAAGTTGCTGGGTAGAGTCCAAAAGTAATTTTGATTTAGTTATTTAACTTTCTCAAATCTTGAGAAGCAATTGAAGCGAGAGGATCAATAATAGAGAGTGTGGAAGAAGAGGAACTTTACGAAGGCCGTTCCTTGTGAAGAAGTTTCGTAAGGCACAAGTGACAGGGCATTGGCCGCACTTGTTGTATGATGAAAAAGGTGAGAAATATATACATATATATATATATATATATATATATATATACATATATATATATATATATATATATAAATTGGTACAAATTATGTGACTTAGTGCTGAAATATTCTTAGATAATCAAGATAAGTCCCTTTGCGGTGGATGTGAGTGGGGCGGGGGGGGGGGGCGTGTACATGAATAAAACTACTTGGGGACAGATAGAGTTAAAGGACAAGTGCCACCAGGTACGGACGGGGTTAGAAGAGGCCTACTGCATCGAACGCCGGCTGACCTCTCACTGTAAGGCGCGCGACCTCAAATTCTTCCTAGGCGGGAGCTCCTCGCGCGGCTGTGTTGCCACCTCGGTGTGCAGCATTTTCTTATGGAGGCTAGAAATGGATATATTTCTCAATGGGTCCGTCTCCCCCCCCCCCTTCCTACTTCGATCCCTTCTTTCGAGTGCTTTTCGGGTGACTTCTTTTGCAATGTTTTGACGTAGTTGTCAATGCCGGATTTAGATAAGGTGAGGTTGTAAGCTGTGTAAAGCTTTAAGACCTCTCGTTAAAAAGTGACCCTAAAATTACTCTTATTTTTGAGAACCAACTTTGAAATCATACAGTACATTCTAAAAAACAAATATTTTTAAAGCCCTCCACTCACGCCAAAAATATAGTAACAATAGATATATATGAAATTCTGTTAGGCCCTGAGTTTTATTTTGTTTATGCATGGCTAAATCTGCCACTGATTCCTCCATACGTGCGATAAGTATCAAAGGGGGCCATAATAGGTCAGCTCAAGTCAGTCTAGGTTAGGTCAATGCAACAGATCCAAAGACAGGGGATACCCGACCAGAAAGTCGTGGCTCCATGAGGGCCTGCGTGCCTAATGTACGATAAATCCTGGTTCCGCATTTCAATTTCTTTATCATCCTTGACGTACTGAACGCATAATAGTAATATTTACAGTACTAATGTAGGACGCAATCAATGTAATATATTTATTATCGCCAGGATATTTTATTCATGGTGGCACCCTCTCAGTAATGAATGGATTAACGAAATAAAAACTGTATTTTTGATAACAGGTTGATAAGAAACGTCTGGTTTAATTTATGTAACCTAGATCATCTAGAAGATTTTCAAGTTGTGTAACCAACACCATATATATATTTTTTTGTGTTGGATTTTTTTTAAGAGTGGGGCGTGGCGCTTTTTTTTTTATAACTGAAATGGGATTATTGAAATATTATTGTAAATGTACGTTTAAAACAATAATACCGAAAGCATTTATGGTGCCTTAAATTCTGTGATAGCCATTTATTTGTTAATTTCTCTCCAACCACGTGTGTTCTAAAAGAGATAAAAGCATACATGAGTACAAAGTATGTAGGCAAGCGCAATGCATGAGTGAATATAGAGTTGTTTATTTTTTGGACTACAGCACCGTACTTACATACGCACGTTTGATTGTATGTTATTTATTTGTGTATATATATATATATATATATATATATATATATATATATATATATATATATATGTATATGTATATGTGTGTGTGTGTGTGTGTGTGTGTGTGTGTGTGTGTGTGTGTGTGTGTGTGTGTGTGTGTGTGTGTGTGTGTGTGTGTGTGTGTGTGTGTATGTGTGTGTATTGGCATTTGTATTCGTTTATTTTGATCCAATTAACCGTTACAAGCAAAACGACTTGGCATGGAAACGAACCCCCTCACTCCCACTTACATCCCACGCGTCCCTGTCACGCTTTTCCGGTCAAACCATGCAGGCTGCATTCCATCACTTTCTCACGTGCATTTGTGTAAAAGTTGTCAGTCAGCGTCGAGGCCCATGGCCAACACAACAAGGCAGCTCAAGTTTTGTGAGAAAATTGTTGAATTGTGTAAACAGTTCTTAGCTGTGGTGGAAACTTGAAAACCACTACTTTAAAAGAACAGAATACTTAAAGCCAATCAATAGATGGTTAATTTTTAGATGGTTAGGTCCCAACGACTCTATATTTGAAGTGTGATCCCTAAATAGAAATTAGATTGTATTGCATAGATGAGCGAGAGTTCTTTTACCATACCATGGTCTTGAATCACGTGCTGGACTCATGATCAACACCAAGCACAATCCCTTATGAGAGCTCAGAACTAGTTTGGTCCGATCTATGGGTAATGTGCCTTTCCGCATACCACACACACACACACACACACATCCCCTTGCTCAAGGAAGATAGTAATGGTTCACAATATTGAGACACGCCCAGAGATAAGCGCAAACTAGGAACTGCAATGTTGGTAGCATTCGAAGTGTGTGTATGAGCGGGAGATAACACATTAGTGTTCTTTTGGAATTATAACGATAGGCCTTTTAAAACTTAGATCGGAATTCTGATGTCGGTGGTAGGAAGTCATCATGAAATCCAGTCACGCTCTTGATGTGAGTGGAATTCAAAACGTACATCCTCCGGTGGTTTACCTTACTTCACCTCAGCCCCACGAAATTAAGGTCTCACAAAAATTTGACTATAGCTGGTGGAGCGAATGCGTCGTGGAAGCAATTAGTAGAACAAGATTAACTTTAGTAATGTTATGTGGAATTTTAACATGTCATAACCCATTATTCACTGTAAAAATATTGAAATGGAGACGTTATTTAATGGAGATGCAGATTGGTAAGAAAAATAGAAGAATTTTACCAACAGATTTGTTCCTCAAATAATGCAGTTCAATCTGTAAATTTAGTTGTAGACGTTAGTAGTGTACCAGAAGTTACAAATGAAGAAATAACATGTATTCTAAAAACAATGAAACTAGGAAGATCATCTAGTTTTTTGGGGTTATCCGTAGTATATTATTGTATTCTTATTTGTGACTCAGTCTATATATATCTTACATTTGTTTAATTAATTTGTACTGGTTATTGGATTGAATTGCTTGTAGAATGATTGTATACTAAAATAAATCTATCTATTTAAAGGAGTATAAAATGTTTTCTAAGTTTCAAACAAATAGATTATTTTTTTAATGAAAACCAACCCAGAGAACAGACAGGTTTTAGAAACTGATATTCCACTATAGAGCATCTGCAGATAATGAATGAATTGATAATAAAAAAGCGACATTTTGCAATAAACATTTATGCTTAGCTTTTATTTTTGGAGATTATGGAAAGGTGCAGGGATGACCCGTCATCCAGGAGGTGCTCAGATAAGAGGGAGGGTGGAGGGGTGTGGAGTGTATTCAGCAATGGAATGGATGGAAATTATTTTATGCCTTTCCCTTTTTGGCTACCTCCCTTGTAAGGGGGAAAAAGCCTTGGTATATGTATGTATGTATGTATGGAAAGGTCTTTGACTTCGTAAGACAAATGGTAATACTAAATTATATATGCAATCAGGGTACAAATAAACACGTTACAAGGGTTTAAAAACACAAACGTTGCTCCTGTAAATCGATTACAGGAAAATAAAGATCAAGGAAGGAGTACGGCAAGACGATGCAGTTTCACCCAAGCTATCTACAGCTTGCCTGGAAGGGTTTTCAGAGGGTTGAAATGGGAGGGGAAACGTTTGAAGATAAAAGGAGAATATTTTAATCCCCTGACGTTTATTGGTAATATTTTTACCTTAGAATTAGCAGAAGACTTTCAAGATATGATGAGTAATCTGAACAGGGAAAGTCTCAAAATTGGTTTGAAGATGAACAAGAGTAAAACCAAAACAGAGTTCAACCAGAAACTTTAAAGTAAAGCAGTTATAATCAATGGTCAAAATCTCAAATTTGAAGGGTATTTAAGTTGGATGTTAAAACTAAGGCTCTTGAGAGCGAAATTAAAAGGTGTATGTAAGACTGATGAGTGGATGGGTGGTGAGATAAACACAGGGAACCGTTAGGGATTTATTCTGACGTTTCGTCCTTACCAGGACTTCTTCAGAGTACATACACCTTCAAACAATTCACACCCTAAATACCCGCCGAAGCTCTCCGCGTTCCGCCATGATCGACCTGACCTCTCGTCCTCCTCCGCTCTGCCTCGCGAAGTATCAAACGGCTCGTCGTTTTTGTTAATTTAATAAACCCATCGCGGTGGTTGTTGTTTGGATGGGAAGCGATGTAAGCTGCTTCAGTTATTTTTCTTCTTTTCTTAGGAAGTCCTTTCTGCAGCACCTCTATTCTGTCCCAGTCTGGTAAGTGGCCATGAGTATCTACATGAACCACTAGCGAGTTTGATACTCGGTGTGCCTTGACGTCATTCCTGTGCTCAACTGTCCGCTTTTTAATACCTCTGCTGGTTTCCCCGTAGTAGCTCATAGGACAGTTTCCACACGGTATCTTGTAGACGATACTATTTTCTTCCCCGTTGGCCACGACTTTGTTCTGGTTCTTAACAATGTCTCCTATTTTCGTTCCCGTGCTGATCGCAATCTTGACACCGGCTCTAGTGAGCAACTGTCCCAACTCGCCTGAGTGGCTCGAGTTTGGCACGGACAAATACCCCCTGCTATCATTTTCAGTCACGTCTCCTCTGTTCCTTATGCTTCTTTCTGCCTGAAAATGATAGCAGGGGGTATTTGTCCGTGCCAAACTCGAGCCACTTACCAGACTGGGACAGAATAGAGGTATATATATATATATATATATATATATATATATATCTATATATATATATATATATATATATATACATCTAGATATATATATACATGCATATGTATATTTTGGGCTCAGATTCTCATGAATACAAACGAGTTGAAAACAACAGCATTCTTACAATTATTTATCTTCATTCTGATGTTCTCAGTTTCTTTGACAGTAGGTCTTGCTTCGGGAGGATGGGTACAGACAGGGAGTCATCTTGAGAATAGTATAAATGAATTACAACCTTTCTCAGTTACATGATACACAATTTATAATTATGCACAGGGAAAGTGGTCTTAAATATTGGCTGCCAAAGGCACTCGAAGACCTGAACCTCAGGGAGCGTCTCAAAGCTGGGACCTCACGTTGCGAGGAAGGGGGACGGAAATGTGGAGGAGGAGGTGGGGATTGAGGTCGGGGAGCGCTGTCGTCGATGCCTGGTGTACGAGTTGTACAGGAGGATGGCTGTAGCCGTATTGGATTGTATTTTAATGACTGGAATCATTCCCATATGTTGGAAGCTTCCAACACTTTTAAATTATTTTATTGCAGTATGTGACTATCTTAGTATTGTTGACAATAGTCACTTTATCAAGCCCAGCCTGGTGGTATTGTAGTTGATGTTGTTTAATTGCCCCTTGTTGTAAATGTAGGGACAATCACCTGCTGAGGTGACATGTTGTATGAACAATGTATGTAGAATTGGTGGTGGGGCGCAGTTCCCAGGGGTACAACGATATTAATAGATGACTGGTTTTAGACAAAGTCCCACAGCTACCGGACAGATCTTCATGAAAAAAGAAAAAGGATGAGGATTGTTGTAGAAAATTATTACTCTTAATTTACCATGCTCACCCACCGGTTCACAATTCTTATTGATGATCTCTTTGATGTGTTTTTCGTGAACCTGAGGTCCCAGCTTTGAGACGCTCCCTTAGGTTCAGGTCTCCGAGTTCCCTGGTCGTCAATATTGAAACCTATGTTTTCTGTGTGTAATTGTCACTTGTGTACCATATAACTGTGAAAGGCTGTAATTTGTTTATGCTATTCTGGAAATGACTCCCTGTAGTCGAAATATTAAAAGTGGAAGACTATGGACAACTTATTGGATTACCTGAAGAATTGTCACCCCAAACTTCGACAGGGTGAGAATTCTTCAGGTGGGCTGGCCTAGGGTGACAATTCTTCAGGTGGGCTATATAAGTTGATGACAATAAGCATAACTCTTATCTAATCATAGCACATAATACCTTTCAAGGCGTCGTCCTCTCACTTTGGAATGATGATTCCTCTAAAGTAGGGGTTCTGAACATGGTGCTCATATGGTTTTAGACGGTGTTCCCTATATATCCCTAAAATAGTGGTCGCACATTCGTGCGCAGAAAATATTTTATAACGTGGTGCTAGAATTTTTCCAAATCATGAATTTTGCTTTTATACTGTGGTTATTAGAACCGTGCCCTTCACTAAATCGCCGAGCTTGTGAAATTCCAAGAACAAACTCGCGCGAACAAGACTTGCGAGTTCCTCTGAATTTTATCACTTGGCATAACACGATGACCAATCAAAGCAATTAAGTTTTCCGTCATAACCAAATATGGTAAACGATTGACCGTCGTTTCCTAATCAATCAGTATCAGCCAGGGTTGCCACTTTGGATATTTTATATCCAGATCTAGAGGTTTTTCATAGCGTCTAGAATTCTAGATATAAATTTTGGTCATTTGATATTAGATGTAAATCTGGTGGATTTTAAAATAAATTTAGATATTTCTAGATATTTTTTCAAATGTTTTGCCAATATTTATTATTATCATATTAGATTAGTATCTACTGGGTTTTGAATGTACATATATATCAATTACAAACACTTCATATAAAAATACTAAATAACACATTTTGTTACGAGTTTGGCAAAATATTTTTGATCACTTCTATAAGCATCGAAGCGTTTTTGCCGCTAGTAGTATAAAAGTACTGGAAACTACTAAAAACGTTTTCATACGTTTGATGACGCAATCGCCCTGCAGCATTGGGATTGGCGCCCAGTTAGTGAAATGTAGTGACTGAGTGAATCCGCCAAATGTGAATGATTAAGAAAGTGCCGGTTATGTTCATATATGTAGCTACTAAATTCCTTCCCCAAAATGGACAAGTTTTTAAAACGCAAGCAGTCGACGGAGAATGATGCGAAAGATCAAGAAACAATATAGACAGAAATTTCAGAAGCACCCCAGAAAAAAGAAAAGAAAAACCTGTTCTTTTCTAACATCTTGGGAAGTTTTTATGCTATACGAGTTTTTCTGGTTACCAAAAAGCTATTTGTGAAAGGCATTATGATACCCATCATGGATCTTTCAGCGTAACTTATCCTGTGTTTTCGTCAGCTAGGAAATATAAATCAAAAGAGATGAAAAACAATTTGAAGAAGTCAAAGAATCTTGTGCCATCCTGCAAATTCCCATAAACTTTCGAATGAAGTGTCATTCGAAAGTGGCTAATATATTGGCCAAAAAGTGCATGCCGCCATACAGCAGTGGCGAGGTTGTAAAAGACTGTATTTTGGCTCCCTTAAAATTTTTAGCAACATGTATCCCGGATCAGCAAAAGAAATGTTAGTCACTGCTGCGGAAAAGATACATTT
>NC_134797.1:1330813-1333313 GCF_046742065.1 Oratosquilla oratoria | reverse complement strand
CTAATTTAGTGGTCGCGAGTTCGACCCCTGCCCAAGTTTTGGAAAAGCACAACACTATGTCGTCACCGCTCTTTTGAGGGCTGTGTGTGTGTGTGTGTGTGTGTGTGTGTGTGTGTGTGTGTGTGTGTGTGTGTGTGTGTGTGTGTGTGTGTTTGTGTGTGTGTGTGTGTGTGTGTGTGTGTATGTGTGTGTGTGTGTGTAAATGTGTAAGGTCACAGCATTGCAGATCGGACCATATAAGCTTTGTAACTTCATCCGGGAGGGTAATAGCTGTTGATCATGAGTTCAGCATATGATCTATGACGATGCTGAACCTGAATCATGTTCGTTTAGATTAAAAAAGGAAAGTGGATGCCTCCTCATGATATGTCCTCTCCACCCTATCCCAGCAGGTATATCGTTGGGGCTGCTTTCATACTTTGCATTCCTATTTTCTTTTCTTTTGGTTTAATTTTACTAATCGTTTGCCTGTTTTGGCATAATTTTTTGGCACTCGCGAAAGTTTCATTTTTCACTTATTCTGTTTCCACATTCTCTGCTTCTCACTTTTCTCAACAATTATATATATATGTATATATATATATATATATATATATATATATATATATATATATATATATATATATATACATATATATATATATATATACACACACACCAACGGCTTTTTCCCCCTTACAAGGGAGGTAGCCAAAGACAAAGGTATAAGCCCACTCCTACCCATCCCATCTCAACACACTCCATTCCCACAAACCACCCCTCTCTCCCTCCCTCCCTTCTCGGCTCATCCTAGATGAAGGATTACCCCTGCATCTCGCCCATCGCCCTGGATTAGAAGCAATGTAGCAAGACAGCAAATCCACAGCAAGTCCACTTTATTTAATTGGCGACCTCCCCTCTCCCTCCCCTCATGCAGAAAAAGAGAAGACGGGGAGAAATCCCTTCGGGCTGCGTCAAAATGTCAATCACACATACTCCCTCACCCCCATCCCCCACACACTTCCTTCCATGCTTCACAGCATCATTCATACACAACCATTCTCCACTCACCCCTATCTTCTGTCTTCCCCCTTCCAGTGCCCCCTTTACCTCATCCATTCATCTCATCCTTGGTCGCCCCCTCATGTTCAATCTCTCCACTTCTGCCTTCCACACCTCTACTACTAATATGTTTTCATTCATTCTTTCCATGTGTCCAAACCATACCAATACTCTTTCATCAACCCTCTTCCTTAATTCCTCTTCTGATCTTGCCACAAGCGCAGTTCCGTAGCAAACAACAACTGGCTTATCTCCCATTTTTTTTTTCTTTAACCATCTCCACTTCCCAGTCTATTACCTTTGCGTGTACCTCTTGCATCACCTCACCCATGTATAAATTGAACAGCCAAAGCGATATACATCCCTGGTAAGGCCCACCTTTACCTCAAACCACTCTCTCCATTTCTAATTCTAACACAGGCTCAACTAGTCTCGTAAAAACTCTTGACTGCTCTTAACAGCTTTCCTCTGATCACATATATCTGCAATGCCTCCCATAGTGCCTTCCTGTCTACCCTGTCATAAGCCTTTCCATATCCATAAAGGCCTAAAAACATTCTTACCTTTTCCTAAAGCTTTCTCACATATCTATCTTACCACAAAAATCTATCTACGCAACCCCTGCCTGTCCTAAATCCACACTGTTTTTCACCAGTTTCTCCCTTGTTCCTCTCCTAATCCTCTCAAACAAAACCCTCCCATAAGCCTTCCCAACTATACGCAGACTGATCCCTATGAAACTACTGCACTCACGCTTTTCCCCTTTTCCCTTGTAAAACGGAACTATACAGGCATTCCAGTCCTCCGGCACTCTACCCTCTTTTAGACAAACATTAAACAACCTCACCAGCCAATCCACCATCATTGTACCTCCCTTTTTTAGACACTGCATGGCACCCACTTAATCCACCTCTTTCCCTTGGTTTCTCAGCCTTTTCTTCAAAGGTTGGAGAGTCACATATAGACTTCTTTCCCAACGGATCGCAGCCCCAATTTAGAGTATTTTGGCTTCTTTCTCACTGCAAATTTGAAGGACGCCATGTTTTCCCCGCGATGTTATTACCCTGTTACCCACACATGTCATGTGTTTATGATGATTATGATTATGTATACCAGTTAAAGTTAAGGTTAATGGATTGGTTTCGAAATTTGGGAAAGGACCCATCGTGATAGTATTCGTTCGTTGGAGAGGTCCTGGTGAACCTGCCGTAGCTCATTCTCTTGAAGCTCGACATAGCCACCAAGCCACACTCAAGGGACCTATAAACTTCATGTTGAGTGATGCAGGTGGAGGGGAGGTGGGAGGGGAAGGTTGGTAGACATTTCCCAACTAAAGTTTAGAATTGTCTTCTTGTATTTTTTGGTATGAGAGCTATGAAAATAATAGAAATCCTTTGTATCCAATTTACTAGTATAAAATTATGTGGAATTGCAAATGATCGATCAAATTGACTAGGCA
>NC_134797.1:1267218-1325313 GCF_046742065.1 Oratosquilla oratoria | reverse complement strand
CTGTGTTATTCTGTATTGCTTCTTACCCAGGGCAGTGGGTGAGATGCATGGATGACCCATCACCCAGGAGGAGCCAAGATATGAGGGAGGAATGGAGGGGTGGTGAATGGGAGTGGAGTGGGTGGGGGTGGAATTATGCCTTTTGACTTTGGCTACCTCCCTTATGAGGGGAAAAAGCCCTTGGTATATGCATGTATGGGAGGGAATAGAAGTAAGGGTAGTTAATGGTGGGATGAAATAAAGAAGGTAGTAGAAGAAAAAAAGCAAACATTCATGGACTGGTGGTAAAGTAGGATGAGAGAGAAATATGAGAAATATAAAGAAAAGGTAAAGGAGGCAAAAAGGAGAGCAGATGTAAAATGGGGAGGAGTATGACAAAGAATCTGGAAGGTAATAAAAAGATAAAAGATGTTTTGGAAGGAAATCAAGAGAGGAAGGGGAGGTGAGTCAAGTAGAGAAGAAAATGTAAAAGATGCAGATGGACAGGTCTTAATGGAAGAGAGGGCAGTAAGGGGAATATGAGCATAGTATTTTAGAGAACTGTTGAATGTGGAGGAGGATAGGGAGGGATTGGTGGTAGCAGTGGGAGGCGGTAAGAAAATAATGGTGATGGAAGAGGAAAATAGAGAAATAAGAAAATATGAGGTGTGAGTAGCTTTGTAAATGGTGAAAACAGGTAAGGCTCATGGATTAGATGGGTGCAATGTGGAGTGTCTGAAGGGAGGTACAGTAACAGTGGACTGACTAGTGAGGATGTTTAATGTGTGTCTAAGGGAGGGTAGAGTCTCAAAGGACTGTATATTTCTGTTTTACAAGGGAAAAGGGGACAGATGTGAGTGTAGTAGTTTCAGAGGGATCAGAATGTTGAGTGTAGTTGGGAAGGCTTATGTGAGGGTTTTGATGAGAAGATTAGGAGAGGAACAAAAGGAGTAATTGGTGAGGAACAGTGTGGGTTTAGGAAAGGTAGGGGCTCTGTGGATCAGATTTTCGTGGTAAGTGAAATATGTGAGAAAGCTTTGGGAAAAAGGAATGATTTTTTTTAGCCTTTATGGGTTTGGAAAAGTCTTATAACAGAGTAGACAGGAAGTAACTGTGGGAGGGATTGCAGATATATGGGAGTAGGGGAAAACTGTAAAGGGCAGTCAGGAGTTTTTACAAGAGAAGTGTGTGTAATAATGGGAAATGGAGAGAGTGAGTGGTTTGAGGTGAAGGTGGGACTGTGTCAGAGCCGTGTCATGTCACCATGGCTGTTTAATGTGTACTTGGATGGGTTGGTGCAGGAGGTAAAGGTATGGGTAATGGGCAAGGGACTGGCTGGAGATTGTTTAAGAAAATGAAGGAAAGTGCAAGGTGAGCCAGTTGTTGTTTACTGATGACACTGCACTTGTGGGAGGATCAGAGGAGAAATTAAGGGAGTTGGTGTTGGAGTTTGGTAAGGTATGTGATTGGAGAAAGTTGAAGGTAAATGTGGGTAAAAGCAAAGGTGATGAGATGTACAAGAGTAAAGGAGGGCAGTGAGTTGGGAGTAAGTCTGAAAGGAGAGAGGCTGGAGGAAGTAGATAGCTTTAAGTATTTGGGGTGGCATGTGGCAGGAAAGGGAAGAATGGAGATGGAGGTAAATTATAGATTGAGAAAAGCAAGTAAATGCCCACTGTATTTAAGAGAGGCAGAGAGGAAAAATTTAGATGTATTTGTGATGAAATGTCTAAGAAGTATAGTAGAAGTTACCAGGATGGATAAAGTGAGAAATGAGGAGAGCAGGAGTGAAAAAGGAGATGGCAGATAGTGCTGATGAAAGATTACTGGGATGGTTTAGACACATGGAAAGAATGAGTGAAGAAAGATTAGTAAAAGACGTGTGGAAGGCAGAGGTAGAGGGAGTGAACTTGAGGGAACGACCCAGGATGAGATGGATAGATGGGGTGAAGGGGGTGTTGAGCAAAAGGGGAATTTCTGTTGAGCAAGAAAGGGAGAAGGCAGTAGATACAGATGAGTGGGGAATGACTGTGTATAGTTGATAGTGTTATTCAAGGAAGGGAAGGATGGGCGGGTAGGGGATGGTTAAGTGTGAATGATATTTTGGTGCAGCTAGTTAGTGGGATGCAGGGATCACCCTTCATCCATGAGGAGCTGGGATTGGAGTTGTGAAAAGGGTGGTGGAGGGTAGTGAAATGGGTGGGAATAGGTATGTGCCTCTGATGTAGCTACCTCCCTTATAAAGGGGAAAAGCATCTTTTTCCACCTTCAATAGTGAATGCTGTAGTATGCAGACTGCTCAAACTGTGACTGGTGGAGAAAGACGTGTATCATTAGTGACATTCTCAGAAGTGGTAATAATCATATTTACATCTATTCTGCAAAAATTTGAAAGTAATAGAAATATGTTATGGAAAGAAATTAAGAGAGGAAGAGGTGAATCAAGTAGAGAAGAAAAGGTAAAAGGTGCAGATGGAGAGACGATAATGGAAGAGACAGCAGTAAGAGGAAGATGGGCAGAGTATTGTAGGGAGTTGCTAAATGTGAAGGAAGATAGGGAGGGAAAGGTAGTTGCAGTGGGAAGTGCTAAGAACATGATAGTGATGTGTGAAGAAAATGGAGGAGAAATAAGGAAAGATGAGATGAAAACAGTCATTAAAACTATGAGAGCGGGCAAGGCACTTGGGTTGGATGGGTGTTGTGGAGTGTCTAAAAAAAGGAGGTACAGTGATGGTGGACTGGTTGGTGAATTTCAGCAGGAACAGTTTGTTGAGTGTAGTTGGGAAGGCTTATGGGAGGGTTTTGATTAAGAAGGAGAGGAACAGAGGGAGTAATTAGTGAGGAACAGTGTGGGTTTAGGACAGGTAGGAGTTACATAGATCAGATTTTTGTGGTAAGGCAGATATGTGAGATAGCTTTAGGAAATGGTAAGGGTGTTTTTTGAGTCTTTATGGATTTGGAAAAGGCTTATGACACTGTATACAGGAAGGCACTGTGGGAGGTATTGCAGATATATGGGATAGGAGGAAAGCTGTTAAGAGCAATCAGGAGTTTTTATGAGAGTAGTAGAGCCTGTGTCAATTACAAATGGAAAGACTGAGTGGTCTGAAGTAAAGGTGGGACTTCACCAGGGATGTGTCATGTTGCTTTGGCTGTTCAATTTATACATGGATGGGGGAGGTGTATAAGAAGCATGTATAAATGCCTTGGTGGATTAAAAAATGTAATGAGAAAGACATTTGGGAATGAATAGTAAAATGAGATTGTATGAAGGAGTGATTATGCTGACAGCATTGTATAGGGCAGAAACACGGAACATAAGAGAGGGAAAGTTTAAATGTATTTGAGATGAAATGTGGTTACTAGGCTAGATAGCATGAGAAATAAGGAGGTGAGGAGGAGAACAAGGGTGAAAGGGGAGTTGGGAAATAGGGTTTGGACACATAGAAAAAAATGAGTGAAGAAAGAATAGTAAATGAAGTGTGGAAGACAGAGGTTGAAGTGAACATGAGGGGCCAACCGAGAATGAGACGGATGGGATAAAAGAGCCATTGGGAAGGAGGGGGGATGTCTGTTGAGGAAGGAAGGGAGAAGGCAGAAGATAGAGGTGAGTGGAGAATGGTTGTGTATGGATGATGCTGTGATGCATGGAGTGGGTGAGGAATGGGGAGCTGAGTATGTGTGAATGTTATTTTGACACAGGCCAAATGAATTTCTCCCTGTTTTCTCTTTTTCTACATGAGGGGATGGAAAGGGGTGTTGCCAATTAAATGTAACAGCCTTGCTGTGGATATGCTGTGTCTTGCTGCATTGCTTCTAACCCAGGGTAGTGGGTGAGATGCAGATATGATCCACCATCCAGGAGGAACCAAGAAAAGTAGAAGGGAGGGGTGGTGAATGCAAGTGGAGTATATGTGGATGAAATGGGTGGGAGTGGATTTATGCCTTTGACTTTTGCTATATCCCATGTAAGGGGGATAAAGCCCTTGGCATATATATATATGTATATATATATATATATATATATATATATATATATATATATATATATATATATATATATATATATATATATATACAGACGCTCCTCTACTTATGTTCATTCGTTTTACGTTTTTTCGATTTTACGTTTGAACTGACTGTAAAAAAAGAATTGTAAAAAAAAAAAAAATTTAGTGAATTTTTTAGTTTAGCGCGCTCTCCATAGTACGAGACGTTCAAACTATACTTACGCATGACGCTGCATCCATTGTTTACATGGCACAAACGACAGACTGAACGTGCCTTGCCTCCTCCTCCTCCACCTCCTCCTCCTCCTCCACCATCTCACTTTATGTTGCTTGAATTTAATTTATTTGAAATTAATGTTATTATTTTACAATGTTATGTTTATAATTAATGATTTAGGGGTGTTTTATAAGATACAGTAATAGAATTTATGGATGTATAGTACTGTATGAACAGTCATACATTACTGGAACGTACAGTAACAACTTACGTTCATTTCCATGATACGTTCAGCCGTTCGGAACGTAACTAAAACGTAAGTTGAGGAGCGTCTGTGTATATATATATATATATATATATATATATATATATATATATATATATATATATATATATATAATTGAAGTAGGTGTGGAAGAGGAACGGGGGTGTTTCAAGGAAGAAGTGACAAAGTGTGCAAAGGTTGCATGTGGAACAAGAAGGATGGAAGGGAGTAGAAAGAAGTGTAGTGAGTGGTGTAATGTGAAATGAAGGAGGTAGTAGAAGAGAAGTGAGCATTCAGGGACTGGCTGCAAAGTAGGATGAGAGAAAATATGAGAAATACAAAGAAAAAGAGAAGCAAAACTAAAGGTAAAGGAGGCAAAAAGGAAAGCAGATGTAAAGTGGGAAGGAGTATGACAGAAAATTTTGAAAGCAATAAAAATATGTTTTGGAAAGAAATCAAGATAGGAACAGGTGGTGAGTCAAGTAGAAAAGAAAATGTAAAAGGTGCAGATGGACAGATCTTAATGAAAGAGGAGGCAGTAAAGGGAAGATGGGCAGAGTATTTTAGAGAACTTCTGAATGTAGCGGATGATAGGGAGGGGTTGGTGAAAATGGTGGGAGGTGGTAAGAAAATGACAGTGATGGGAGAGGAAAATGGAGGAGAAATAAGGAAAGATGAGGTGCAAGTACCTCTGAAAATTATGAGAACTGGCAAGGCTCCTAGATTAGATGGGTGTCATGTGGAGTGTCTGAAGGGAGGTACAATATAGTGGACTGGCTGGTTAGGTTGTTTAATGTGTGTCTTAAAGGAGGATAGAGTCCCAGAGGACTGGAGGAGTGCCTGTATAGTTCCACTTAAAAGGGAATCAGTTTGTTGACTGTAGTGGGAAAGGCTTATGGGAGGGTTTTGACTGAGAGGATTAGGAGAGGAATAAAAGGAGTAATTGGTGAGGAATAGTGTGGGTTTAGGACAGGTGGGGGTTGCATGGATAAGATTTTTTTGGTAAGTGAAATATGTGAGAAATGGTAAGGATGTATTTTGAGTCTTTATGGATTTGGAAAAGACACAACCTAATGGGATTTCTCCCCATCTTCTTTTCTGCATGAAGGGACAGAGGGGGATTGCCGATTTAATGAAGTGGCCTTACTGTAGATATGCTGTATCTTGTGACACTGCTTCTGACTCAGGGCAGTGGGCGAGATGCAGAGATGACCTGTCATCCAGGAGGAGCCAAGATAAGAGGGAGGGAGGGGGGTGGATGGGAGTGGAGTATATGGGGATGAAATGGGTGGGAAGTGGATTTTATGCCTTTGTTTTTTTTGCTACCTCCCTTGTAAGGGGGAAAAAGCCTTTAGTATGTGTGTAGGTAAAAGGGTTATGACAAGGTAGACAGGAAGGCACTGTGAGAGGTATTGAAGATCTATGGGATTGGGGGAAAACAGAAGGATGGCAGTGAGTTGGAAGTCTAAAAGGAGGCTGGAGGAAGTAGATAGCTGAAGGTATTTGGGGTTGCATGTGGCAGGAAATGAAGGGATTGAAAAGTGTTATGATAAATAGGCAGCTGGGAATGGATGCAAAGAGGAGATTGTATGAAGGGGTGATTGTGCTGATGGCATTGTATGGGATAGATACTTGGAATTTAAAAAAGGTAGAGGAAAAGTATAAATGTGTTTGAGATGAAATGTCTGAGAAGTATGGTTGGGTTACAAGGTTGGATAGAGTAAGAAATGAGGTGAGGAGAAGAGTAGGAGTGGATAAGGAGATGGTAGATAGGGATGATGAAAGATTACTGGTATGGTTTGGAGACATGGAAAGAATGAATGAAGAAAGATTAGTAAAAGAGGTATAGAAGGCAGAGGTAGAGGGAGTGAACTTGAGGAGATGACCAAAGATGAGATGAATGGATGGGCTGAAGAGGGCATTGAACAAGAAGGGAATGTTTGTTGAACAAGGAAGGGAGAAGGCAGGAGATAGAGATGAGTGGAGAATAACTGTGTATAGATGATACTGTTATGCAAGGAAGGGAGGGATAGAGGGGTAGGGGGTGCTTATGTGTAAATTATATTTTGATGCAGCCTGAAGGGATTTCTCCCCATCTTCTCTTTTTCTGCATGAGGGGATGGAGAGTAGGGGTCACCAATTAAGTGAAGTGGTCTTGCTGTGGATGCACTGTGTCTTGCTGTATTGTGTTTGACCCAGGGCAGATGGTGGGATGCAGGGATGACCCGTCATTCATGAGGAGCTAAGATGGAAGTGGTGAAAAGGGTGTTGGAGTGTAGTGGAATGAGTGGGAATAGGTACGTGCCTTTGACTTAGTAACCTCCCTTATAAGGGGAAAAAGCTCTTGGTATATAAATAGATAGTTATTATTATAATTATTATTATTGCTATTGCTTGAATAAATTTGATGGAAGAATAGTTTTTCAAATAGTGAAGGGAAAGGGCAAGAGATAAATATTATTGGAGAGTGGTTGTGAATGGATGAGGAAATGATACAGCCTGAAGAGTTTCATTTTTGTCTGCTACATTATTTCTCAAGTAGATATGTGTGTGTTGGGGGGAGTCACCAAGTAATGAAGTGGTGGGGGATGAACCAGCTCTGGCTGTCATGACAGGCTGTAGAAGTGTTGTGTCTTGCTGCATTATCTCTGACCCAAGCATTGGTTGGGCAATGGAGATCATCCTTTATCCACAAGGAACTGAAATGGAAAGGACAGTAAATTGGTTATTGAATGAGTGTGGAAGGGATGAAGGGTGGGTATGTGTTTTTACTTGGTCATTCCTGGCCTTACGATATATGTTTGCATTATTATTTCATTTTGCAATAGTTTATCTTTAAAGGGTATTATGTAATTGGCCATATCATCCATATTGATGTTTGCCAACAGTTTGAATGATTATATATAAAGTAATTAGTATTACAATTTTTTAGATATATTCCATCATCATTTACCTCACCTCCACATTTCTCACTGTCTTTGTAACGCCATATTTCTCAGACATTTCATCTACAAGTATTAACTTTTCCTCTCTGCTTCTCAAATTTTCCAAATTTGCTATATACAACACCATAGGTATAATTACTTATTACAGTTGTATTCATCTCCAAATATTTATTCCTCATAACACTTTTCATTCCACCTAGTCACTTGTTTTTCTATTCATCTCCACATACATTCTCTCTCCATCTCCTCAAGCATTTCACCCTTCATACTCATATTTAACTTGCCAACCTGCCACCATCATCATACCTCTGCAATTTTCATAACTGTACTTTTTTTGGCCCACACTCACCTATGATTTTAATTTCTCGTATACCCTTTCAACTCAGTCACTAACTGATAAGTCTCTCCTGAGATTTAGCTATAAGTGTATTTTCAGTCATAAATAACAGCTTGTTTATTTCCTTTTTTCTTTCCCATACTCACCCACCAATTTCAAATCTCAGCATAGCATGGTCATCTTATTAAAACAACAGGGTAGGACTCGCAGTAATGGATTGAAACTGGACAATTTTAGATTTAAGAAGGAAATTGGTTTACTAATAGGGTGGTCAACGAATGGAATAGACTTAGTAACCATGTAGTGAGCAATGAAAATATCAGTTGTTTTAAGAAACAGTTAGACAACTTTATAGATGGGGATGACAGGTGGTAATGGATATGGAGCTGCCTTGTTTAGGCCTTATGATCTCTTGCAGTTTCCTTCACAGGCATGATATTCTTCCAATTTAAATCGGAACTCCAATTTTTTTCTTTTCCTGACAATGATCTCAATGTTTTGTCATTAATTCCCGATTGTAATAAATGATCCTGTTAAAAAAACAATTATCTTGAGGTTGAATAATTTTTGGTTGATGTGAAGTTTTAGGCATTTCGTATGTCAGCTGTACCTGTGGGTAAGTGGTTTATTTTGTGCTGGCCTGCAAGTGCTTCATTTTGTGTAGCATTGCATGGTGTGGTGCACACATGTACATATAGCAAGGTGATGACTGGGGTATATTTTATTTTGGCTGAATTATATCGATAGCAACATCGATGGAACAGCTTGCATGCGTTTGTTTACTAGTGATTCAGCCCAGGGACTCAGCTTAGGCCTGCGGCCACAACTAGCTCAGCTCTATCATGTTTTTTTTATCGTACATGTGCTCGTGTACCTCAGCTCAGCGATATAGATCTCGACATTCCAAACTGTTAGTTCATGTATGTTGGCCCTGGAATTGGAATAACTTTTTTGACACTAAGATGACATCTAAAGCTAAACCAAATATCATAGATAGGAAGGGCTCCTTCAGTGTGATGGGGAATGTCATCACTGAGCAAACTTCACGCATAGACATAAAGACATTTAGTGCCATACAGGCAGTGAAATTCACCTTGAAGTCTACTGGAAAGAGAGCAGTTGAGTATTTTGGATGCAAAGACATTCACCATGATCCAGTTGATCAAGCACTGGTAAAGAACATGAGGAGTTCCCATAGGAGGTATAAGGAAGCGCTTGAAAAGAAAAGAGAGTGTGTCACTTCAAGGAGAACAAATCTTCAGCTACAAGTAAAAAGCAAGCTTCCTCCAGCAAAGAAAACAGTCAAGGAATATACTAGACTGGCTGCACAGGTAGCCAGAAAATGTCACCGTGAGGACATGTTGAAGAAGTTCAGGAAAACAAATGAAAATGGGAAAAGAAACTAGGTATTAAGATATTTATTTGCATTTACCTAGTATTTACCTAGTTGTATTTTGCGGGAAGGGGAGCTATGCTCGTGTTGTCCCGCCTTTGTATCTTGCAGTGTCTAGTTTGTTTTTAAACTCATGAATGGTTTTTGCGCATACTATTTCATTGTCTAGTTTGTTCCAAGTGTCCAAAACTCTATGAGGAAAACTGTTTTTCTTCAGTTCTCTTCTATAGCTATGTTTTTTTATTTTCTTTCCATGTCCTCTTGTGTTTCTTTTGTCCCAGTTAAGTAAGTTCTCACTATCGAGTACCTCTGTGCCTTTCATGATTCTGTAGATGGTCAATAGGTCACCTCTCTCTCTTCTTTGCTCCAGTGTCGGTAACTCCAGTTTAGCCAATCTCTCTTCGTATGATAGGTTTGCAAGTGCAGGTGCCATTTTTGTAGCTGCTCTTTGGATTCTTTCTATTTTCTTTATATTCTTTTTGGTACTGGGGGACCACAATGTCGCTGCATACTCTAATCTAGGCCTTATCAATGTAACCAATATTTTTTTCATCATGTCTTCGTCCAAGTATGTAAACGCCACTTTTATTGATCTTAGCAAGTTGTAAGTCTCCCCGACAATTTTGTTAATCTGTATATCATAGGACAAGTCGTTCGTGATAATTACTCCCAAATCTTTTTCGGATCCTACTTTCTTTACTTCTTTGGTTCCAATTGTATATTTTCCTGATATTCTGTTTTTGCTTTTTCCAAACTCCATTATGCTACACTTCTTCGTATTAAAGTCCACTTCCCATTTCTGACTCCAGTTCCATACCCTATTTAGGTCTTCTTGCAGTGCTTCACAGTCCTCATCAGTTTCTATTTTCCTTAGCAGTTTGGCGTCATCGGCAAAGAAGCTCATGTAGCAGTTCACGTCCTCATCCATGTCATTCATATAGATAGCAAACATTATTGGTGCCAGCACAGATCCTTGCGGTACTCCACTGATCACCTCTTTCCAGTCTGAATATTTTTCTCTGAGCACTACTCTCATCTTTCTACCAGTCAGAAAGTCCTCTATCCATTTTAGTAGGTTTCCCTGTATTCCTCCTATGTGTTCCAGTTTTTTTAGTAGTTTTCTGTGTGGTACTTTGTCAAAGGCTTTTTGCAAGTCTAGGAATGCACAATCAGCCCATCCATTTCTTTCTTGCACTATGTCTATTAGTCTTGAGTAAAAGCATATTAAGTTTGTGGAGCATGATCTTCCTTGTCTGAATCCGAATTGTCTTGGGTTTAATATGTCATTGTCTTCCAGATGTTTTACCCATCTATTCTTGATTATTTTCTCACAAATTTTGGCAATGGTGCTTGTTAGTGATACTGGCCTATAGTTGGTGGGTTCTTCTTTGTTTCCTCCTTTGTGTATTGGTACAATGTTAGCGTTTTTCCAGTCCTCGGGTATCTTTCCTTCTTTGAGTGAGCTGTTTATTAAGATGTGTATTTTGTCTGTTAGTTCTTCTTTGCACTCCTTTAGAATCCAATTTGCAATACCGTCCGGGCCATGTGATTTTCTGACATCCAGCCTTGATAAATGTTCTGATATTTCCTTTAGTGATGCTGTAAACTCATTCATGAGGGGAGATTTCTTGTTTTTGTCTATGTCACAATTCGGTATTTTCTCTCTGGTGAAAACAGATTTAAAGTGATTGTTCATGACTTCGGCCATCTCTAAATCTTCTGTGTATTCTATGTTTCCTTGGCATAGTTTCACCAATTCCTGTTTGTTTTTAAGTTTACCATTCACATACCGATAGAATAGTTTGGGTTGCTCTTTGCATTTGTCTATAATATCCTTCTCATGGTTCCTTTTCTCCTCTCTTCTCACATTAACATACTCATTTCTATAGTTAACATAAATTTGCCATTTGCTTTGTTTTTTGTCTTTTCTCCACTTTTTCCAAGCTTTGTCCCTTCTGTCTTTTGCCTCACTGCATCTTTTGTTGAACCAACATTTAATGTACTACAAACCATGCAACCTATCATTCATGAGGTTTACAGAGTTTGCAGACAGAAAAAATAAATAGGATTGTTCTTGCTGAACTCTTCTTTACTGGAATTTAGGTTTGTTATTTACATTATTATAGTTTTTATTTATTTATTATTATTATTATTATTTTTTTTTTTGCATCCGACCTAGATATGGACCAAAAGGTCTCCTGTCGGCATGCTCCGCCTTTGTAATCCTTTGTATGCTTTTCAAAACATGTCAGGAAAAGGGATGAAGGCATCAAAGTCATCCAACCCAGTCTTTTGCCTTTACAGTTATATAAAAAAAATTCCCCCAAAATGCCTTCTAGACACCTTTAAATTTGCTCATGAAAGAGCAAAAGTGCATGGGCTCCAGGAAGCTTTGCCCCCTGACCCCTACGGGGGCTCTGCCCCTGGACCCCCAGCCAATGTAGTTTATTTTTTTGGTTACCCACTATCATGCCTGCCTTCATTCTTATGTTCTTATGCATTGCTTTAATTCTTGTATCACCTTATCCATGGATGCTTGCTGGCCAAGAAGGTTAGGGCATTGCTACTTGTAGTGGAGGTCAAAAGTAACAGTAGTTTGAGCCCTGCCACCAGGAAATTGGACCAAGGGCATGGTTCAATAAATTCTATGGTACAAAGTCCTCTGTAAGGGGCATCATCCTAGCATCATGTTTGCAATATTAAAGTGAATCATCATCATCATCATTACCACCTCATCCATATACACATTGAACAACCATGGCAACATCACACAACATTGACATAGCTCCAAATTCACCTCAAACCATTTATTTTCTCCATTCATAACTCTCATAGTACAGTATATTAATAATACATACATATACCAAAGGATTCCCTTACATTTAACCACCCCTCTCTCCCTCTCATCTTTGCTCCTCCTGGATGACAGGTCATCCCTAAATCTTGTTCATTGCCTTGGGTCAGAAACAATGCAGCAAGACACAGCACATCCACAGTGAGGCCACTTCATCTAATCAGCGACCTTCCCCTCTCTGTCCCCTCAAGCAGAAACATTGAAGACCACGCCCTAATCACCCATTCCCCTTCCATGCATCATAGTATCATCCATACACAGCCAGTCCCCACCAAACCCTATCTGCCTTCCAGTATTGTAATACTAATGTAAAAACTTTTGAACACCTTCAACAGACTTGCCTCTATTCTATATAATCACAACATCCTCCAAGTCTTATTTAGGCTCAGAAAACAACCTTAACTTTTGATAATTAATTCTTATATACTGGTAATGTGTTTAAACTAGATATCAGCAATGAAGGTGTTGCAGTCCAAATATCTGCACCCCCTGTTGATGGTGAGGCTAATGAAGAACTAGTGAAGTTTTTGGCCAAGTCCTTAGGATTACGGAAGAGTGATGTGCTGCTTCAGAAGGTAAGAGGGAGACTTCTAGGCAAGGCTGAAATCTAAAAACTTTTGTTTAAACTGAACAAGTATCAACTTTAGATGGTGAAACTCTCCATTTATTTTATTTATTACTAGCCAAATTACCCGCATGTTGCTGCAGGCAAATGATGATCATTTTAATTCTGATAGAATTTGTGAAATGAAAGATAGTTATCCAAGTACCTTGGGTTATAAGGTTTCAGAATATATATGGTTATAGGGGTCTATCTGACCTAGTTATGGACCAAAAGGTCTCCTGTCTGCATGCTCTGCCTTTGTAATCCTTTGTAACTCCCCTAGGCTGATGAATGGGTTAAAGCTAGGATAAAGTCAGTTCTAAATTAAACTATACAATAGTGTTTAAATAGGGGTGTTGTCAATATCATTCTATGTTTATTCTCTTATCCATGGGATGAAAAATCTAACTGTATTGTTCTCTTGCTACATTGGACCTTCCTGTGCTAAGTGTTAGCCTCATTTCCTGCATCAAACTGGGGTGACTTTTAGAATGAGGTGCTCTGTGTCTTCTCAGTGGCAGTTGGATTTATGGTAGTTTAATTCGGTAGCTAGGCTTACTTTGAGTTGATAATATTTTAATGTTGGATGGTGTTCTGAATATAAGTGTGCTAGTGTGGTTCTTATTTCTCAAGAGGGGTTTTTCTGTGGGGCTGTTGTCTCAAGGAACTTGGTGGGGTATTGAGTTTGGTTGTCTGTCTTGGAGAGCTTGCTTAGTGATTTGATTGTAAAGTTGCATAGTATCCCATATGTATGAAAGGGATTCATCTACAATTATTGATTTAATGTGATAATTATTAGTAAATTTTGTCATATGCATTATTATATAGATTATACGAGGATCTTTTTATTACCATTTGGTTAGTGATGCAGTTATTTTCTTTATTCTCCTCCAGGGTTCCAAATCAAGACAAAAAGTTGTCAAAGTGTCTGGAATTTCTGAAGTGTCTTTGAAGAAAAAGTTTATGGAAATTAGCAAAAACAGTCAGTAAAACTGTACTGTTTCACAGGTAAAGTATCTATCCATATACTAAGAGCTTTCTCCCTCTTACTAGGGAGGTAGCCAAATCAAAAGGCAAATACCCATTCCCTATCATTTTATTCTCACCCATTCCACTCCCATCCACCACACTTTCTTCCCTCTCATCTTAGCTTCTCATGAATTATGGGTCATCCCTGTGTCCCACCCACAGCCCTGGATCAGAAACAGTGCAGACAGTACATCCACAGCAAGGCTGCTTCACTTATCGGCAACCCCCCTCTCCATCCCCTCATTCAGAAAAAGAGAAGACATAAAGAAATCCCTTCGGGCTGTGTCAAAATATCATTCACACATAACCACCCCCCTAACCCCCCCATCCCTACCCCCTCCCTTCCTTGCATCACAGTATCATCTATACACAGCCATTCCCCACTCACTTATCTCCTGTCTTCTCTCTTCCTTGCTCAATAGACATTACCCCTCATGCTCAATGCCCCTTTCATCCCTTTCACCCTATCCATCTCATCCTCAGTGGTCCCCTCAAGTTCATTCCATCCACCGCTGCTTTCCACATCTATTTTACTAATCTTTCTTTACTTATTCTTTCAGTAAGTCCAGATCATCCCAGTACTCTTTGATCAGCCCTATTGGCCATCTCCTTTTCCATCCCAGCTTTCCTCCTCACCTCTTTATTTCTCATTCTACTGGTAAAGTATACCTTTTTTTATTTAATGCCACTTCAGCAACTGATTTTTTACATGAGGAATGAATGATTTCAGAAAGCAACACTGAAACTTAATACAAACATACATATACCAAAGGATTTTCCCCCATTACAAGGGAGGTAGCCAAAGTCAAAGGCATAAATCTACTCCCACCCACCCTAACTCCACACACTCCATTCAGTTTCACCACCCCTCCCTCCCTCTTTTCTTGCCTCCTCCTGGATAATGGGTCATCCCTGCATCTTGCCTACTGCCCTGGGTCAGAAGCGATGCAGCAAAACACAACACATCCACAGCAAGGCTGCTCCATTTAATCGATGACCCTCCCCCTCTCAGTCCCCTCATGTAGAAAAAGAGATGTGGAGAAATCACCTTGGGCTGTGTCAAAATATAATTCACGCATACTCCCTCACCCCCCATCCCCCATCCACTCCATTCTATGCATCACAGTATCATCCATACACAACCGTTCTCCACTCACCCATATCTTCTGTCTTCTCCCCTCATTCCTGGGTTAGATGGGTGTCATGCAGTGACTAAAAAAGGAAGGTACATTGGTGGTGGACTGGCTGGTGAGGTTGTTTAATGTTTGTCTAAAAAAGGGTAGAGTGCCAGAGGACTTTATGAGTGCCTGTATAATTCCACTTTACAAGGGAAAAAGGGACTAGTGTGAGTATAGAAGTTTCAGAGGGATCAGTTTGTTGAGTGTAGTTGGGAAGGCTTATGGAAGAGTTTTGATTGAGAGGATCAGGAGAGAAACAGAAGGAGTAATTGGTGAGGAACAGTGTGGGTTTAGGACGGGTAGGGGTTGCATGGATCAGATTTTTGTGGTAAGGCAGATATGTGAGAAAGCTTTAGGAAAAGGTAAAGATGTTTTTTGGGCCTTTATGGATTTGGAAAAGGCTTATGATAGGGTAGACAGGAAGGCACTGTGGTAGATATTGCAGATATATGTGATAGGTGGAAAGCTATTAAGAGCAGTCGTGTTTTTATGAGAGTAGTAGAACAAGTGTTTGAATTATAAATGGAGAGAGAGTGTGGTTTGAGGTAAAGGTGGGACTTCACCAGGGATGTGTTATGTTGCCATGGATGTTCAATGTATTCATGAATGGGGTGGTGCAAGAGATAAAAACAAGGGTAATGGGCTGGGGATTGGAAATGGTAAAAAAAAATGGAGAAAAATGGGAGATAAGCCAGTTGTTGTTTACTGACAACACTGTGCTTGTAGCAGGATCAGAAGAGGGATTAAGGAAGTTAGTGCCAGAATTTGGGAAGTTGTGCAAAAGAAGGAAGTTGATGATAAATGTGGGTAAAAGTAAAATGATAAGGTGTATAAGGGGAGAGGATGGAAGGAAATTGGAAGTAAGTAATAAGGGAGAGAGACTGGAGGATGTGGCAGGAAAAGGAGTGGAGGTGGAAGTAGAATGTACATTTAAGAGAAAAAAGTTAATACCTTGGGAGATTGAAAAGTGTAATGAGAAATAGACATTTAGGAATGGATGCTAAGAGGAGATTGTATTTACCTAGTTGTATTTTACGGGAAGGGGAGCTATATGTAAATGCCTCTTTTATTGATCTTAGCAAGTTATAGGATTCTTCGACAATTTTGTTTATTTGTTTATCATAGGACAAGTCGTTTGAGATAATTACTCCCAAATCTTTTTCAGATCCCACTTTACCTCCTTAATTACAATTTTATATTGTCCTGATATTCTATTTTTACTTTTTCCAAACTCCATTATGCTACACTTCATATTGAAGTCCACTTCACATTTCTGACTCCACTTCCAAACCGTATTCAGGTCTTCCTGTAGTGATACTCAATCCGTTTCGGTTTTTACTTTCCTTAACAATTTAGTGTTGTCTGCAAAGAAGCTCATGTAACATTGCACATCATCATCCATGTCATTCACATAAATAGCAAACATTATTGGAGCCAATACAGATCCTTGCAGAACTCCACTAATCACCTCCTTCCAACCTGAATATTTCTCTCTGAGTACTACTCTCTGAATATTTACCTAGTTGCATTTTACGGGACAGGAGCTATGCTCGTTGTGACCCGTTTTCGTATCTCTCCACCTTCAGTTTTTTCTTGAAATCGTGTATAGTTCTGGCATTCACTGTTTCACTGTTCAATTTATTCCAGACATCGATCAATCTGTGTGGGAAACTATTCTTTTTCAGGCCTCTTTTGTAACTGTCTTTCTTTAGTTTCTTTTCGTGTTCTCTTGTTTCCCTCTTGTCCCATTTTAATAGGTCATCTCTATCGAGAACTTCCATCCCTTTCACAATTCTGAAAATGGTCAACAAATTGCCTCTTTCTCTTCTCTGCTCCAATGTAGATAACTGTAATTTCTCCAATCCTTGTTTATATGTCAAATTTGATAGTGTGGGTGCCATTTTTGTCACTGCTCTTTGGATTCTCTCTAATTTTCTTGTGTTTTTCTTTGTGCTAGGTGCCCACATTGATATAGCATGTTCTAATTTCGGTCTTATCAATGTGATAATTATTTTCTTAACCATCTCCTCATCCATGTAGTCAAAGGCCACTTTCATTGATCTTAATAGGTTGTAGGTCTCTCCAAATAACTTATTTACATGTTTGTAAGGTGTCAAGTCACTTGAGATGATCACTCCTAGGTCCCTCTCTCAGTTTACTTTTTTTGACTACTTTGTTTCCAATTGTATATTTTCCCAAAACTATTTTTGCCTTTTCCAAATTCCATTATGCTACATTTCTTGATGTTGAAGGAGTTATTGTGCCAACAGCACTGTATGGGGCAGAAACATGGAATATAAGAGAAAGTTTAAATGTGTTTGAGATGAAAAGCCTGAGAAGTATGATAGGGATTACTCTACTGGATAGAGTGAGAAGCAAGGAGGTGAGGAGAAGAGCAAGGATGGAAAGGGAGTTGTTGTTGTTGTTGTTGTCGTTCCCTAGACTGTCTGTCCGAGCAGTCCCGTCTCCCCAAGGAAGGCCACAGCCGAAACTGGGTTTTCCCACAAATCCTTTATAGAGTGTATGTTGTGTTGTTTGCGTGCATGATTGTGTATAATGCAGTCTTCCATTATGTGTTGTATGGTATGGGGTGAAGTGTTACATCCTGGGCAGCTGTTCACAACACGGTCGTCCAGCCTCTTCTGGTAGCTTAGAAGTGCTGGGTGGTGACCGCATCGCAGTCTGGCCAAGTGGACTCTGTCCTTTCGTGGGAGAGAGGATTCAGAAGGGTGGATATCAGGGGGTCTGGCATGCAGCAGTGTGTTGTCTTTCAGTGTGTTAATGGAGCGGTGAGTGATATGATTATGAATATGTTTCCGGAGGCTGGTATTTGGTGGTTGTGGAGGAAGAGAGGAGAGTATCTGTGCGTAATAAAGGTCTTTGGGTGTAGTTTTAATGTTTCTTGGTGTGTGTGGGTGTTCTGCTATGTAGTGTAGCGGGTGTGATGTGTTTGTGGTGGCTGCAGCAAGTGTTTGTGTGCCTCTCATGTCGAGGTGGTCCTTGACATTGAGGACTTTTGTTTCATGGTGTAAATGGTCTGTAGGTGTTGTATTTGTGCAGCCTGTAATTGTTTTTAGGGCTTTGTTTTGTATGATTTGAAGGGTGTTGTGGTGTGTCTCACTGAGATTAGGAGCCCATGCAGGACTCGCATAATTCATCACTGAGCGTATGCATTGTTTGTATATTGTTATATTAGTTTCTTTGTTTTGTCCAAATGTTGTTCCAGTGATTGACTTAAGTGCGTTAAGTCTAGGTGTGCATTTGTTTTTTATGTTTGTGAGGTGTTGTTTGAAAGACATGGATGTATCGTATGTTACACCAAGAATTTTCGGTGTGTTTGTGTGTGGTATTAGAGTGTTGTTGATGTAGAGATGAGGTATGTATTTGTGTTCTTTTGTCCAGTTGGTGAGAAGTGTTGCTGTAGATTTGGTTGGAGCTATTTTGAGTCTGTTTGTGATGAACCATGTGTTGTGTGTGTCAAGGTAAGGCTGGATTATTTCTGCAGCTTTGTCTGTGTTACGATGTGTGCATGTGATTGTTATGTCGTCTGCGTAGGAAGAGATTTGTATTTCTGAGGTGTCTGGTGTGGGTAAGTCATGCATGTATAGATTAAATAATGTGGGGGATAGAACTGAGCCCTGTGGTACTCCGTTCTTAATGTTTCTGATGTGCGATGATTGGCCATTATATGACACATGAGCATTCCTGCCTGCCAGATAATTGGCCAGCCATCTTTTGGTGTTATTGTGCATGTCTGTGTTATATATTTTATTTGTTAGGTTGTGGCGGGGGATAGCATCAAAAGCTTTACTAATGTCCAATGTTATAAGAAGTGTTCTGTGGTGGGGCCTATCTGAATTGATGCCATCTAAAATTCTTTGTGTGAGGTTTGTCAGAAGAGTGTTTGTGGAGTGTAGTGGCCTAAAACCGTGTTGTGAGTCAGCAAGGGGAATATATGGTGTGACAAGTTTAAGTATTAGGCGTTCAATGACTTTAGAGGGGGTGCAGAGAAGTGTGATTGGGCGGTGCGATGTTGGGATTGTTGGGTCTTTGTTCGGTTTTGGAATGGTGATTATTTTACCATGCTTCCAGATGTCGGGTATAGTGTTGTGTGAATAGCTGTAGTTTGCAATGTTTGTGAGTGTGTGTATACCTTGTGGTCCAATGTGTTTTAGGTGGATGTTGCTTATGTTATCAGGGCCACAGGCAGATGAGTGCTTGAGATTATGCATTATGAGTTTTGTCTGACTGTCTATGAAGGGTGTATAGTCTGAGTCTGTGGGGAAGTCTTTCTTACGTCGAATGGTGCGTCGGTCGTCAGGGTGAGATGTAAGATGGCTCGTCTGTGCAAAATGACGTATGAGTGCGTTTGCTTGTTGTCTGTTTGAGGGTAGATTATCTGTTGTTGTGATTATTGCTGCGTGAGAGCGTGTAGTGTTAGTGTTGGATAGTGTGATGCTGTTGAGTGTTTTGTACAATTTGCTGGTGTTTGTTTTGTGATCAAGTGTATTGATAAAGTTTTGCCAATTTTGTGTTTTTTGTTCATGTATTTTATTGGCAATCACAGTGTTTAGTGTTTGTATTTGGTCTGCTATGTTTTGAGGGATAGGTGTGGGGGTATCGTGTTTAAGTGTGTCACGTTGTGTGATGAGGCCTTGGATTTCTGGTGTGAAGTTGGGGTTGTGTGATTTTCTGTTGCCTCTAGGGATGTATCTCTTGTCTGCGTTTTGTATGATTGTATTAAAAGCGTGCACAGCATTGTTTATGTTTGTGATTGGTGTACTGTTAAGTGTTTCAAAATGTTGTTCTGTCTCTTCAGTAAAGGCTTCCCAGTTAGCTCTCTTGTAATTGGTGTAAGTGTGTCTGTGGCCAGCTGGGGTGCATCTTGTTTTGGTGGTGATGATGATTGGAAGGTGGTCAGAGCCAAGGGCTCCGACCACTCTCCATGATGTTGTTGGGGTTAGGCAGGGGGAGCAAAAGGTGATATCAGGAGAGGAGGGAGTGTAGAGGGCTTGGTATGGGATATGTGTATGATTATGCGTGTTGTTCATGATAGTCAATGAGTCGAATTGAGTCTGTATATCAAGCCCTCTGTCTGTGTCAGGGTTGTCGACATACCAGGCAGACGACTTGGCGTTGAAGTCACCACCCATGATCAGGTTGGGGATTGAGGTTAGTTGGCTAAGTTGAGGTCTGAAGGTGTTTGGAACTGTGGGGGATGATTGGGGGGGAATGTACATGTTAACTATTGTCAGTGTTGAATTGTTGCCTGTGCGGATACGAATGGATTGGGTTTCTGTTGTGTTATCTGTGGTAGGGAGGAGAATTTTGGTTGTGGCACTTGTGTCCACAAAACAGATGGAGTGGTGGATCAGGGTGATGAGTCCACCACCATTGCCGTCAGTCCGGTCTTGTCTGATGGTGGTGTAATTATGAAATGATGGTGTTTTGTGTGAGTGTCTTAGTTTTGTTTCTTGTAAAATCGCAATGTGTATGTTGTGTTGTTTAAGAAAGTGTTCAAGTTCATGTTTTTTAGTGTTAATACCGTCAATGTTGTGTTGTAATATGTTGATGTGTGTTTTGTATGTGTTGTATGTTGCCGTTTGGGGTTGAGGTTGGGGTGGTAGTGGGGAAGGTGTAGGATCTGGGTCAGAGGGGGGGAAAGGAGAGATCGGGGACAAAGGAAGGGGAGTACTAATCGGGGGTAAGGGCAAAGGGAAATTGGGAGTGGGTAAGGGTGTTGGCTGTGGTTGGGGAGGTGGGAGTGGGGTTACTGGAGGGCAGGTAGAACATGTCCAAGCGTTTGTGTATTGGTTTGTGTCAGCAAGTGTTGTACAAGTGAGGTGGGCCCAGTTTTTGCACATATTGCACTGAACTGAGCCCTTTGTCTGTGTGCTCGAAGTAATGGGTTTAGAGCATGTTGGGCATGTGTATTTTGTGGTGGGCCCAGGATTGCTCTCTACATCTCCGGCTAAAAGTAGAAGAAGAGGGGTGATCGCCGGAAAATCACCCCTCAGTGCAGAAAAAACGTAACATTGTATGTTGGAAAAAAGGATTGTGGTACTCCCCCAGGTAGGCGTAGCTCCTCCTTGGGGATCGGTGCCATCTGCGTAGAGCTGATGGCCAGGGGTGGTTGCTGCTGATTGGCCCCCAACTCTTGGGGTTGGGGGGTGGTCCCACGACATAGGGAGATAGGGTTGATGAAAGAATATTGTGATGGTTTAGACACATGGAAAAATGAGTGAAGAGAGATTAGTAAAAGAGGTGTGGAAGGAGTGACAATGAGGGGGTGACCAAGGATGAGATGGATGGATGGGGTAAAGGGGGTATTGGAAAAGAGGGGAATGTTGGTTGAGGAAGGAAGAGCAACTGGAGGAAGTAGATAGTTTTAGATACTTGGGTGCAAATGTGGCAGGAAAAGGTGGAGTGAAGGTGGAGGTAGAATGTAGATTGAGAGAAGCGAGTAAATGCCTTGGTGGATTGAAGAGTGTAATGAGGAATAGACATTTTGGGAATGGATGCTAAGAGGAGACTGTATGAAGGAGTGATTATGCCAACGGCACTGTATGGAGCAGAAACATGGAACATAAGAGAGGAAGAGAGAAGGAGCTTGAATGTGTTTGAGATGAGGTGTCTGAGAAGTATGATGGGGGTTACTAGGCTAGATAGAGTGAGAAATGAGGAGGTGAGGAGAAGAACGGGGGTGGAAAGGGAGTTGGGAGATAGGGTTGATGAAAAAGTATTAGGATGGTTTGGACACAAGGAAAGAATGAAGAAAGACTAGTAAAAGAGGTATGGAAGGGAGATGTGGAGGGAGTGAACATGAGGGGACGTCCTAGGATGAGGTGGATGGATGGGGTGAAGGGGGCTTTGGGGAAGAGGGGAATGTCTGTTGAGGAAGGACGGGAGAGGACAGAAGACGGGTGAATGGAGAATGGTTGTATATGGATGATGTTGTGATGCATGAAGTGGAATGGGCGGGGGGATGGGGGGTGAGGGAGTATGTGTGAGCAAAATTTGACGCAGCCCGAAGGGATTTCTCCCCGTCTTCTCCTTTTATGCATGGGGGGACGGAGAGGGGTGGTTGCCGATTTAACCCCTTCCATACGGTAGGCGTCATGGACTTAGATCTCAGTGGCAGCAGCCAATGCCAGCCATACGACGTGTCGTAATAATACTCGCATCATAAAATATAGTCACCGCTTATATCGACCGTTCTCTCTTCACCCGTGAATTTTGATAACCATAGAAAATGCGATTACAAAAGAATTAGAAAGAATGTCATTATGGAGGGGCGACTACAATAAATATAATCAAGACGCCGATATGGCAGCCTCGCGAATACACTCGCTCCCCATGATGCCTACGTGTGCGGCACCGTATGGAAGGGGTTAATGAAGCGGCCTTGCTGTGGATGTGCTGTGTCTTGCGACACTGCTTCTGACCTAGGGCAGTGGACAAGGTGCAGGGATGACCTGTCATCCAGGAGGTGCTAAGATAAGAGGGAGGGTGGAGGGATGTGGAGTACATTCAGGGATGGAATGGGTGGGAATGATTTTATGCCTTTTCCTTTTTGGCTACCTCCCTTGTAAGGGGAAAAAAGCCTTGGTATATGTATATATATACTCACTCTTTCCATTTCTAATTCTAACACAGGTCTATTACTCTTGTAAAAAAAAATTGACAGCCCACATCTTTTCCCTGGTCCCATTTATATGCAAAAACCCACAGGGCCTTTTCTAAATCCATAAAGGCCCAAAAAACATTCTTACCATTTGCTAAAGCCTTTTCACATATGTCATATTTGTCCTGGCATGGAAGTTAAATAAAAATACCTTGTAAAAAAAATTAAATTTTACTATATTCATATTGTACTTGTACAGTAAATGTATGTACACTTTTGATCTGGTAAGCTAAGTACAGTTCAAAAATGTTAAAAGAACTCGTGTATAATTCTTTCATTTCCAGTTACAATACATACATACTGGTATACAGTGTAGTAACACTTCAATACATACAGTAGGCTGAATATGTATGACCAAATGCTGCCTCTTATAAACCAAACTGTTCAGTTTAGGAGACAAATACAAAATATATTATAAACAAAACTTTCAGGTAAATTCTGTGACCATACTCCCTGTATTAGTTCCATTTATCAAGGGTTTACTGTACTAAGCCCTAAACAGCTGTCAGTACAGTAGTCTTTCACCTGGACCCATCTCCTTGAGTTTCACTGTCACCTATTAGTATATTGTGGTTTTGACACTGTACTATGCTGTTGTGTTATATGGTTTAGTCCATAATGAGGAGCTGGGAAGCCAAAAGGCATGTATTCACCTAATTCTAACTAATTGTATTTACATAACATTTCTGCATCTCAAACAGAAGGGTCATTAATTGCTTCTATCCAGCCACAGTAAAGACAATTTTTCCCAACTATTAAAGCTCAAAGTGAAATATTGATGACTTTGATCACAACAAATTGCTTCATTTACCCTAAACAAACCTCAATATATTGAAGTGTTTCACATTTCCTGTATTCATTAATTGGATAAGCAGTTGATCAATCCATAACCTGATTTTTTTTTTTTTTTTTTTTTTTACTATAATTTGTAATTTTCAGTGCAAACATATTAATTTTGTGTTACACAGATTCTTTTGTACTATAATTGTATTAATGCAAACATATTTGGAGATGAGTAATTAATGCTCAAAGGATAATTTGGAAATTTTTACAGTGACTGCACATCAATGAGACTTTTTCCACAATATTTGTCTTTTCAAGTGGCATTTTTCAATCCTTAGAATGAGTACTACCTATATTATTCTTTGTTTCAAGGAGGGAGTCACAAGGTGTGCAAAGAGAGTGTGAAACAAGGAGGACAGGAGGAAATAGAAGGAAGGGTAGTGAGTAGTGGGATGATGAAGCAAAGAAGGTTGTAGAAGAGACGAAACGAGCATTCACAGATTGGATGCGAGAATTATGAGAGGTACAAGGAAAAGAGAAGAGAAATAAAGCAAAGATAAAGGAGGCAAAGAAGAGAGCAGATGTGAAATGGGGTAAGAGTATGACAGAAAATTTTGAAAGTAATAAAAAGATGTTTTGGAAGGTTAACCGCTTTGGTATGAGTCAAATTCATGTGTGCAGCATTGGCTGCCATATCTACGCTTCATTACACTATTTGCATTATAAAATATAAACTCACTGCTGTATTGTTCTCTTTTACTCCGAGTAATAATTAACATAAAAAACTGATCAAACCAGTTCACAGAATCCGATAGTAACTCATGTACAATTACAAATGAAATATATAATCAAGATGCCAATGCTGGCATCCTTGTGTAAAACAAGGAAAATAGAAGAGAAATAAGAAAAGATGAGGTGAAACCAGTTATTTAAATGATGGGAGCAGGTAAGGTACCTGGGTTAGATGGGTGTTATGTGAAGTATCTAAAAAAAGGAAGGAACACTGATGGTGGAATGGCTGGTGAAACTGTTTAATGTTTGTCTAAAAGAGGGTAGAGTGTCAGGACTGGAGGAGTGCCTGTATAGTTCTGCTTTACAAGGGGAAAGGGGACAAGTGTGAGTGTAGTAGTTTCAGAGGGATCAGTTTGTTGAGTGTAGTTGGGAAGGCTTATGGGAGGGTTTTGATTGAAAAGATTAGGAGAGGAACAGAGGGAGTAATTGGTAAGGAACAGTGTGGGTTTAGGACAGGTAGGGGTTATGTGGGTCAGATTTTTTGTGGTAAGGCAGATGTGAGAAAGCCTTTATGGATCTGGAAAAGGCTTATGACAGGGTAGATAGGAAGGCACTGTGAGAGATATTGCATATATATGGGATAGGAGGAAAGCTGTTAAAAGCGGTCAATAATTTTGCAAGAGTAGTACAGCCTGTGTCAGAATTAGAAATGGAGAGAGTAAGTAGTTTGAGGTAAACATGGAATTTTGTCAGGGATGTGTTATGTAACCTTGGCTGTTCAATTTATACATGGATGGGTTGGTGTGAGAGATAAATGAAAGGGTAATAGGCTGGGGATTGGAGATGGTTGAAGAAAATGGAGAGAAATGGGAGATAAGCCAGTTGTTGTTTACTGACAACTGCACTTGTAGCAGGAACAGAGATGGGTTTAAGAAAGTTAGTGATGGAGTTTGGGAAAGTGTGTGGAAGAAGGAAGTTCATGATAAACGTGGGTAAAAGTAAGGTGAACAGATGTATAAGGGGAGAGGGTGGAAGTAAGTATTAAGGGAGAGAGACTGGAGGAAGTGGATAGCTCAAGATACTTGGGTGTGAATGTGGCAGGAAAGGGAGGAGTGGAGGTGGAGGTAGAATGTAGGCTGGGAGAAAAAAAGTAAATGCCTGTGGGGATTAAAAAGTGTAATGAGAAAAAGACATTTGGGAATGGATGTTATGAGGAGATTGTATGAAGGAGTGATTGTGCCGACAGCACTATATCAGGCAGACACATATAAGAAAGTTTAAATGTGTTTGAGATGAGGTGCCTGAGAAGTATGGTAGAGGTTACTCTACTGGATAAGGAATAAGGTGGTGAGGAGAGCAAGGGTGGAAAAGGAGTTGGGAGATAGGGTTGATAAGGGAGATTTTGGATGGTTTGGGCCTGTGGAAAGTGAAGAAAGATTAATAAAAGAGATGTGGAAGGCAAAGGTGGAGGGAGTGAACATGAGGGGGCAACCAAGGATAAGATGGATGGATGGAGTAAAAGAGGCATTGGGAGAGGAGAATGTCTATAGGAAGGAAGGGAGAAGACAGAAGATAGGGGTAGTGGAGAATGGTTGTGTATGGATGATACTGTGATGTATGGGAGTGGGTAGGGGATGGGGGGGGTGAGGGAGTATGTGTGAATGATATTCTGATGCAGCTCAAAGGGTTTCTCCCTGGCTTCTCTTTTTCTGCATGAGGGGACAGAGAGAGGGGGTCACTGATTAAGTGAAGCGGTCTTGCTGTGGATGTGCTGTGTCTTGCTGTATTGCTTCTGACCCAGGGCAGTGGGCAAGATGCAGGAATGATCTGTCATCCAGGAATGATCTGTCATCCAGGAGGAACCAAGAAAATGGGAAGGAGGGGTGGTGAATGGGAGTGGAGTATGTGGGGATGAAATGGTTGGGAGTCGATTTATGCCTTTGGCTTTTTCCCCCTTGCAAGGGAGGTAGCCAAAGTCATTGTTATATTTATGTATGAGAAGATTATATAAGATTGCATACATCTACTTCATTATAGAAAGATATACTGTCCATGCATAACCAGCACATTTTATTTCAGAACATTTTATAGGATACTTAAAATTTGTAGTGTCAGGTTAAAATGGAAAATGTGATGATTAACAAGCTTTCTAGAACTATTGCAAAAGGTTTTAATAAAGATTAATAGTGCCTACTATATTGTATGGAATAGACATAGAATGTAAGATGCTGCCAGGATCAGTCAATCCATTCCCCCAGGTCTCTCTTGTATGAGACCCATGGCTCCTTGGTAACCAGCACCAGGTACTGGATTGACTCATATGTCACTCAATGAAGAAATAAAGTGTTGTTGTCTGGGTATGGCTATGGAGGGGGAGTGTGACATGAGTTGTTATGTGTCTTGTATGATGGTTGCACCTAGGGCAGTTTGTTTCTGTGGCCAAGCCACAGAATCTAGTGTTGAGAGATGACTTAAATGAAAGTATTGCTGTAAGGAACATACTGATGTAAATGGGTCTCATGCAGGAGACCCATGGCTCCCTGGTAACCAGCACTAGCTACCAGATTGGCCCATAAGTCACTCAAGGAAGAAATGTTGTGTTGTTGTCTAGGTATGGCAAGGATGGGGAATGTAACATGATAGTTCTGTGTCTTTTGTGTGATGGTTGCACCTAGGACAGTATTTCTGTGGCCAAGCCAATTCTATGTTGGTGTTGTGGGTGATTTGGTGTTATGTTCTGAATCTGGTGTTGGGAGATCACTTAAATGATAGTATTGCTATAAGGAATATACTGAATGTATTTGAAATAAGGTGTCTTGAGAAGTATACCAAACATTTAAAAAAAAATTAAATGGGAAATAAATGTGGAGATCAGCTCAAGAATTGGGCGGAAAAAAGTCATATGATACAGTAATTCTGTGTGTTAGATGGCTTGGGATTCTAGAGAAAGAACAAGAAATTACTAATGAGCGGAAGTAAGTGAAGTGAGCCTGAGAGGAAGAATTAAATTGAGATGTATCAATGGGGTGATCTTTTTTTTTTATAAAGGTATATGGTCAATGCTTAAGGGAGGAGTTAGTGCAAAAGATGAGAATGGGGAGTGAGACTGAGTATATGAAAGGATGATGTGGCTGATAAGAATATTTCCTGCATTTGCTCTGGAGATAAGGAGTGGGAATAAAGTAGCTTTGGCTATTGGGTCCTGCAATTGAGGAGTTGTGCTTTTGTTGCACCATTTGACTCAAGCAGCATGGTGGGAGGGCAAGGCAGTCTTTATCTCCAGAGTGCAGAGGAGTAGGTGAGTGATTCTTTTGGTAGATTTTGTGCTCACGTGTCAAAACACTCATATAATACCAGGAAATTAATTTTTCATGTTAAAATTCATAATGTATAAAACCTAAGTTTTATGTTTTGACTAAAATGTATATAATGACTTAAAAATTTGTCGAGTCAAGTGCTTGTTTGTATGAAGGTGGACGAATTTTATCACTTGAAGATTCCATATCAAGGGCAGGATTATCTACCCCATTGCTTGAATTTTTACTCTTCATTGTGATGACCACTTGGGTGTCCTCACTGAAGACTTTGAAGGTATCAAAGGAAGATGGGAGTTTTCCAGATTTGAAAAGATATTTTGCAAGGGCTGATACAAGCACAAGAACTATCAGAGTGACAACCATTGAAAGGGTTCTGTAAAAAAAAAATATATATATATTACAAGAGTTGCTTCAAAGGAAAGAAATGTTTAATATACATATTGCATATTATGCTTCATAAAAAATAGTGTCGAGAGTAAAAAATATATTACAAATAATATTCATACATGCATGTCTGTGAATAGACAAATACTTCAATACCTCTCACAAGGCATATTTTTGCCCAGATTCTGTGTAGCAGGAAAAAAAATAAATTCAGTGAATTAACTAAACAGTATATCCACTCAACCTATCATTGTAATCAATCAATTTGTCAATTTATTGCACCATTTCTCTCATTACAGTAAGAACCATTAGGCTTTTCATGGACAAGAAAATCTAGTGCTGCATGGTTTCCTGAGGAGGGGAATCTTACTGCAAAGTGTTTAGATTTACAATCAGGTAGGTCATTTATGAATAGGTATGTGGGACTTCAAATGATATGGACATGAGAGAAGTGCAGTGACCCGCTACAATAGCACCTATGGAATGGTTACAAAGAAAATCAGAAATGAGGGAGCAGAAAAAGATAAAGACTGTGTAAGGGTAGCTTGGAAATCAAAGATTTTTGACTGACTATCAAATATTTTTCTTGTCACCTAAATTTCCCAATTTAGACAGTCAAAAATACAACCATGGGTTGCAAGCAGATGCAAGGCTCCAAAGCACACTAAACATTCAAAAAGTTGAAAGTAACCAGTGATAGGTTTATCTAATTGTACATACAGATGATGCTCTTATGATGTTCAATACTATAAATGACACCTAACCATGCCTTCAGAATTATACAAGAGCACAATTAATCTACTACATTGTAAACATACTTTAAAGTATGTGCACATTTGCCTACTAAAACAAACTACATTTCTATTATGGTTTAAGTACTCAAAAGAGCAAATCCACAACCATACATGAAAACTTACCTGAATGGGAAATACTGAGTTCCATCTTTGAACCATGGGTACTTGAGGACAGGAGGTATGCCAAGTACCTTTTCTCCACCTGCAAAATAAATGTTGGTAAAATTGAAAGGGCCTTTTTTTAACAAATATGTGTATCGTTCCAACAACCATGCATTTTTAGGTAATGGTGACAACAGTTACATGCAATTGATATATGAAGGCCAGGGACACCCCTACAGACCAAAGTTCAGCATTTATTCTATAGTTGACCTTTCTCCATTAAGAGAAATGCTGAGCCACTTTTTAAATTTCATTATCCTTCATTTCCTTTCCCTGTGGTGGGGGGAAACAATACTGCCACAAAGTCTTCCCACTTGAGTCACTGTAGCCCCAAAGGGGACATTCATAAAAAAAGGAAAGGCATAAGAGGGTCTTGGAGTTTTCCAACCAGTACCTAGGTTTGGGTCTTTTAATGTGTGTGGATGTGGTACAGATGAGAGTAAAAGGGAAGAGATAGGCATTATGTTTGTGAGAAGATGCATGTGTTGGCATTGAGTGAAACTTAAGTTGAGAAGGAGGGGCAAGTGTGAGTTTGGGAGTGTAGTTGGGAGGTTCTTAAGAGTGAAAAGAGGATGAAGGAGAGAAGGGGTGGCTATACTAGTAAATGGAGATAGGTAAGCGTGTAGTGGAGTGGAAGGAGTTTTTTTCAAGGTTAATGTGGATGAAGGTGAAACTGGGAAGGGAGATGGGGGTTTTTGTAAGTGCATACAGGCCTAGTAGTGAGAAGAGGGTACAGGAAATGGAGTCTTTTTTGATGGATTTAAATGACTGCATCAAGGGATTAGGGAGAAATGTCAATAAAGCGGTATTGGGAGACCTTAATACTAGAGTAGGAAATGAACCAATAAGCAGAGTGGTTGGCAAGTGTGGAGTTACAGGAAAAAATTGTAGTGGAGAGTTGATGGTGATGTGTCTAGAGAGTTTATGATAGGATGGTGGATGGAAGTGTGGTAGATAGAGGGTTAATGGACTATATGGTGGTAACCAGGAGTATAGTATAGTAGGAGTATGTAGTATGGATGTATAGTAGTATAGTATGAGTATGTAGTATGTATATATGTAGTATGTATAGTAGGATGTACATGTTCTAAAGGGAGAGAGTGGGGGAATATCAGATAATTTTTTGGTGGAAGGTAAGTTGAGAGTGGAGGATAGATGGAGAAAGAGGAAAAGGACAGAAGATAGGGAGGTGCTTAGAGTAAACTGCTTAAATGAGAAAGAAAAGGAGAAGGAGTACAAGAAGAAGCTGAGAGAGGAGTGGGAGGGAGTGAAGGATAGAGTAGAACTAGGAGTGGAGGAGGAATGGGGATGGTTCAAGGAGGGAGTCACAAAGTGTGCAAAGATGGTGTGTGGAACAAGGAGGATGGGATGAAATAGAAGGAAGGGTAATGAGTGGTGGGATGAGGAAGCAAAGAAGGTTGTAGAAGAGAAGTGAGCTTTCACAGATTGGTTACAATAAAGGATGAGGGAATCATATAAGAGGTACAAGTAAAAGAGAAGTAAAGCATAAGATAAAGGAGGCAAAGAGGAGAGCAGATGTGACTGAAAATATTGAAAGTAATAAAAAGATGTATTGGAAAGAAGAGAGGAAGAGGAGGTGAATCGAGTAGAAAAGAAAAGATAATGGAAGAGAAGGCAGTAAAAGGAAGATGGGCAGAGTATTTTAAAGAGTTGCTAAATGTGAAGGAGGATAGGGAGGGAGAGGTAGTTGCAGTGGGAAGCGATAAGAAAATGGCCGTGATGAGTAAGGAAAATGGAAGAGAAATAAGGAAAAATGAAGCAAAGGCAGTTGTTAAGATGATGAAAGCAGGTAAGGCACCTGGGTTGGATGGATGTCATCCAGAATGTCCAAAAAAAGGAGGTACAGTGATGATGGACTGGCTAGTGAGGTTATTTAATATTTGTTTAAGAGAGGGTAGAGAGCCAGTGAACTGGAGGAGTGCCTGTTTAGTTCCACTTTACAAGGGGGAAAAGGGGACAAGTGTGAGTGTAGTAGTTTCAGAGGGATCAACTTGTTAAGTGTAGTTGGGAAGGCTTATGGGGGGTCTTGATTGAGAGGATTAGAAGAGGGACAGAGGGAGTAATTGGTGAGGAACAGTGTGGGTTTAGGTCAGGTAGGGGTTGTGTAGATCAGATTTTTGAGGTAAGAGATATGTGGGGAAGCTATGGGAAAAGGTAAGGATTTTTTGGGGGCATAAATGGATCTAGAAAAGGCTTATGACAGGGTAGACAGGAAGGCACTGTGGGAGGTATTGCAGATATATGGGATAGGAGGAAAGCTGTTAAGAGCAGTCAAGAGTTTTTATGAGAGTAGTAGAGCTTGTGTTAGGATTAGAAATGGAGAGAGTGAGTGGTTTGAGGTAAAGTGGGACTTCGACAGGGATATGTTATAACACCTTGGCTGTTCAATTTATACATGGATGGGGTGGTGCGAGAGGTAAATGCAAGGGTAGTGAGTCAGGGATTGGAGATGGTTAAAGAAAATGGAGAAAAATGGGAGATAAGCCAATTGTTGTTTGCGGACAACACTGCGCTTGTAGCAGGATCAGAGGAGGGATTGAGGAAGTTAGTGAGAGAGTTTGGGAAGGTGTGCAAAAGAAGGGAAGTTGAAGATAAATGTGGGTAAAATTAAGTTGATGAGATGTACAAGGGGAGAAAGTGGCAGCAGACTGAAGGTGAGTATTAAGGGAGACTGGAGGAAGTGGATAGTTTCAGATACTTGGGTGCAAATGTGGTGAGAAATGGAGGAGTGGAGGTGGAGGTAAAGTGAAGATTGAGAGAAGTGAGTAAATGCCTTGGTGGATTAAAAAGTGTAATGAGAAATAGACATTTGGGAATGGATGCTAAGAGAAGATTGTATGAAGGAGTGATTGTGCTGACAGCACTGTACAGGGCAGAAACATAGAACATAAAAGAGGAGGATTTTGAATGTATTTGAGATGAGGTGCAAGAGAAGTATGATTGGGGTTACTAGGCTAGATAGAGTGAGAAATGAGGAGAGCGGGGTTGGAAAGGGAGCTGGGAGATAGGGTTGATGAAAGAGTATTGGGATGGTTTGGACACATGGAAAGTATGAATGAAGAAAGACTAGTAAAAGAGGTGTGGAAGGAGTGAACATGATGGGGTAAAAGGGGCATTGGGAAAGAGGGGAATGTCTATTGAGGAAGGACAGGAGAGAACAGAAGATAAGGGTTATTGGAGAATGGTTGTGTATGGATGATGCTGTGATGCATGAGGTGGAGTGGGTGGAAGATGGGAGGTGAGGAAGTATGTGTGAGAAATAAATTGATGCAGCCCAAAGGGATTTCTCCCTGTCTTCTCCTTTTCTGCAAGAGGGGATGGAGAGGGTGGGTCGCCAAATTAATGTAGCGGCCTTGCTGTGGATATGCTGTGTCTTGTAACACTGCTTCAGACCCAGGGCAGTGGACAAGATGCAGGGATGACTTGTCATCCAGGAGGAGTCAAGATAAAAGAGAGGGTGGAGGGGAGTGGAGTGTATTAGGGATGGAATGGGTAGGAGTGGTTTTTATACATTTGTTTTTTTGGCTACCTCCTTTATAAGGGGGAAAATCCTTGGTATATGTATCCTTCATTTCTTAAATCTCAACTGTACCAGTCTTGGACACCACCCCTCCTGCTCCTGTTAAGGGGTGGGGAGATAAAAATGTCGCTATTGCATTCCCAAGCATGTTGAGAATTTTTGTCCTCTGCTGCCCCAAAGTACCACCTACTGGTTGAGGTTACCAACCTCTTCCTATAAATGCTACCACCAGAACTGAATTGCAGAAAAGTTGGCAGTCACAATGTAAAGTTTTAATATAAATGTTTAATAATAAGTCTATATATATCAAGACCTATTTCCACCACCCTTTCACCCCTCTCATCTTAGCTCCTCATGGATGATGGGTCATCCCTGTATCCCACCCACTGCCCTGGGTCAAAAGCAATGTAGCAAGACACAGTACATCCACAGCAAGGCCACTTCACTTTATCAACAACCCCCCTCTTTGTCCCCTTGTGCTGAAAAAGATAAGAAAAAAGTATCATTCTTACATAAGCAGCCCCTACCCCTGTCCCTCCCTTCCTTGCATGACAGTATAATAACATAATAATTAACTTACCTAAAATACGAAGCAATAGTCCAACCACATAGGCCACTATGGAACCATATACATTGACATACTTGGCCCCATGCACAGTCATGGTCAGCTGTGGGAACAACATCACATACACAAAGTCCCCACATAGGTAACTGTGGAGTAGAGAAGTATTGTATTAGCACTGGGTCAAAAGTGGGGCTGGGAAGAGTTTGTAACAAAATACCAGCACCAGGTTTTTATGATAAAAACTTACAGGAGGGGGTTGATATTCATGTAGGACCATCATTACAGTGGCTATGATTATATAGAACAATGTGTTGTAATAGAAAAAAAAAATAGTCATTTCCTCTTTTATTGAAACTAATTTTCAGAAGATTTCTCTTGCTGATGACTAATTTTGAAATAATTTGTCCTTCTTTAGATATGATTATAAATGGAAGTTCCCTTTTAAGTAAACACACTACATCAACTATACCAAGATCTTCAAATGGCCTATGTTGAACATCTATGCATATGGAAAAGCAACCTCACTGTGATCACACACTGTTTTCTAATCAGGTGGGGTTGGAAGGAAATTATAGAGTAAGGGGAGGAATGAAAAATGTCAAGAGAAATAGGTTTCTAGGGATGAACACAAAGAAAACACGATGAAGAGGTGATTGAACCCACAACACTGTATGGGGCAGTGATGTGGAATTTAAAAGAAGCAGAAAAGAGGAGTTTAGCTATGTTTGAAATCAAATTTAAAAAGTATAGTTCGGGGGAAAAGCCTTTTGGTATATCTGGATATGAATGCAAGTATACACATTTTATAAATGGGCATACATTTACACACATGTAAAACGTGCATACATATTCTCCCATAACTTGATTTGGCCAACTCCATATAAGAGGACTGAATGTATGTATGTATGCTTTATACATATATATGCATATAAAGCTTAAATATATTTAAGTAAATACCCTAGCACAAGCTTAAATATATTTAAGTCAATACCTTAGCACAAGCCCTGCCATACCTTCTTTGTGCCCCAAAGAAGAGGATATACAACAAAAGAAGGAAACCTGATTTGTATTGTATGGGAGGGGAGAAATCATGGGTGTCTGAAATGAAATATCTGCAGTGCTAGTTAAATGGAGTAAGATGTAATTAACAAAAAAAAAAAAAAAAAAAAAGGGGGAAAACAATGAAAAGTCTGACTTGAATGACAACTTCACAGCAGAGTCATCTAGTGGCGTCAAGCTGAAATATGATGTAAACAACCACTGCGAAACCCCAGTGGCCACAAGGTTATGCCACAAGGTTATACCACGATGATGCTTTCTCAGGTTTCGGTAAGTACAAAAGGATTAGTTTAAATCGAATCTTAGAGATAGGTAAATGAGCAAATATAGAAAATGATGGGAGAATGAAATTATGGACTTATGGAAGGAAATTGTTGAACTAATGGATTGCTTAGCATAAGCTAACATTGAAATTTCTGATCTAAGGAAAACTAATTTGGATCTAAGAAACAAGATTAAGGAAATGAAAAATTATATGAGGTGAAGAGTGAAAATGAAAAGAAGAAAATTAATGATACTACCAATAGTGACAACTTAAAAAAAAGAGGTAAATAACAAATACAAGAAATGACTGAAAAAATTGAAGAGAACTTAGGTGAGGAAAGTATCCAAAAGATTAAGAAATGGAAGGAAAACAAACATAGAAAATAAAGAAATTGCCTTTAAAGAAAGTCCAACAACAAATGCAGGGACACAATTATCCAAGTAATTAGTGAAAAGGCAAATTGGATCAGAGATGCAGTGGATAGGATAAAATGTATTGTGGAATATGGACTAAAAAAAAACATGGTCTGGTGAGATACATGAGATAAAAAGAAGAAAAAGAAAAAGCAATAGCAATCTTAAAAGAAATTCAGGATGTAGGGAAGGACATCAATGATGTGTATAGAATTGGTCATTATTCTAAGAAAAGATATTGACCCCTAAAGATAAAACTAAGATCACAAATGGTAGTAAAAGACATATTTGTAAAAGTAGGTAAGTTGGCAAGGAGTGAACATTACAATAAGATATGGATAAAAAGAGAAATGAGTATTGAGGGATTAGACAAAGAGAAGACACTAGGAGATGAAGCTAAAGAAAAGAACGCAAAGAGAACGGAGACCGAAAGCAAGGAATTCTATTGGAGAGTAATCGACATGAGACTGAGAAAATGGTACATCAGAATGGGCAAACCAAAGACAGAAAAAAAGATGGAGAAAGGAAAAAATTGAAAGAGGCCTATACTAACATCGACCAATTAATTTCAGGACTGAATGAACTTATTGATTACCTATAAGAAGAAAAACCAGATATTGGGAATTGTGGAGACTAAACTAAGGGGTGCAATACCACCCATCAATGTAGGACATGGACTATACAATTACTAGATTAAAAACGGACAAGAAAAAGGGAGGTGGAATTGTTCTTGGCCAAGAAAAACTTGAATGTGACAAAAATTGCAGAGGGCAAAAGTAATGTAGAACTGATCATGATAAAAGTCAAAGACAAGGACATGAAAAGTGGTGACTTATGTGCCCCCAAAAATGAATGCTTGGAAAGAGAACAAGCATAGGAAAATGCCAGAAGATACAAGGCATTCATTAAATGAGATACTAGTGGGTGGAGGTAACCTGGTAATTATGGGGGTCTTTAATTGCAGAGGAATTTGTTGGGAGGTCATGACAGTGAAAGGCGGAGAAGACTTGTGGGGTAATGTATTACTGGACATGACCATGGAATATACAATGACTCAGTGGGTCAATTAAAACACCAGATACAGAAATAATGAGGAACCATCAAGACTTGATTTAATATTTACAACAGAACCTGAAATTGTGGATAAAATCCAATATAAGACACCAATTGGAAAGAGTGACCATATACTCATTGAGACTGAACTAAAGGAAGAAATATACATGGAGAGATATGAAAAGCATAGAAAAGGAAGACTGATGTACAGCAAAACAGTCTTTGGAAAACTAAAGAAATTCCTTCAGAATGCAAATTGGGAAAAATTTTACATGGAGACAAAAATGGAAGAGAAATGGGATATTCTGATGGATAACTGCAATGAAGGGGTGAATAGGCATGTACCAAGACAGAAGTTGGAGAGAGTGTACATTAAATGCTGGTTCAACAAAAGGTGCAATGAGGCAAAAGATAGAAGGGACAGATCTTGGAAAAGATGGAGAAAAGATAAAAAACCTGGAAAATGGCAAATATATATAAACTATAGAAATGAGTATGTAAAAGTATGAAGAGAGGAAAAAAGGGAACAACCCAAGCTATTCTATTGATACATGAATGGTAAACTTAAAAATAAACAGGAAATGGTGAAACTACGCCAAGGAAATATAGAATACACAGAAGAATTAGAAATGGCCGAAGTCATGAATAATCACTTCAAGTCTGTTTTCACTAGAGAGAAAGCACAATATTGGGACGAGGGAAATGAAATGTGATCTCCCCCCATGAGCGAGATAATAACACAAAAAGAAATAATGGAACATCTATCAAACCTTGATGTCAGGAAATCACATGGTCTGGATGGAATTGCAAATTGGATTCTAAAAGAATGCAAAGAAGAACTAATGGACAAAATACATAACATAATAAGTTGCTCACTTAAAGAAGGAAAAATACCAAAAGACTGGAAAAATGCTAACATTGTACCAATATATAAAGGAGGAAACAAGGAAGAACCAACTAATTATAGACCGGTCTCACTAACAAGCACTATAGCCAAAATTTGTGAGAAAATCATCAAGAATAGATGGGTAAAACACCTGGAAAAAAATAATATAATAAACCCAAGACAATTTGGGTTCAGACAAGGAAGATCATGTACAATAAACTTAGTATGTTTTTACTCAAGATTAATAGACAGTGCAAGAAAGGAATGGATGGGCTGACTGCGCCTTCCTGGACTTACAAAAAGCTTTTCACAAGGTACCACACGAAAAATTATTAAAAAAACTGGAACATGTAGGAGGGATACAAGGGAACCTACTAAAATGGATGGAGGACTTCCTGATTGGTAGAAAGATGAGAGTAGTGCTCAGAGAAAAATATTCAGGTTGGAAAGAGGCGATCAGTGGAGTTTCGCAAGGATCTGTATTGGCTCCAATAATGTTTGCTATTTATGTGAATGACATGGATGATGATGTGCAATGTTGCATGAGCTTCTTTGCAGATGACGCTAAATTGTTAAGGAAAGTAAAAACTGAAAAGAATTGTGAATCACTACAAAAAGACCTGAATAAAGTATGGAACTGGAGTCAGAAATGGGAAGTGGACTTTAATATTAAGAAGTGTAGCATAACGGAGTTTGTAAAAGTAAAAATAGAATATCAGGACAATATAAAATTGGAACTAAGGAGGTAAAGAAGGTGGGATCCAAAAAAGATTTGGGTGTAATTATCTCAAACAACTTGTCCTATGATAAACAGATAAACAAAATTCTTAGAGAATCCTATAACTTGCTAAGATCAATAAAAGTGGCATTTACATATTTGGATGAAGAAATTATTAAAATAAATATTGGTCACACTGATAAGGCCTAGACTAGAATATGCAGCAACATTGTGGTCACCCAGTACCAAAAAGAATATAAAGAAAATAGAAAGAATCCAGAGAGCAGCCACAAAAATGGCCCCTGCACTTGCAAACTTGTCATATGAGGAGAGACTGGCTAAACTGGAGTTACCAACTCTGAAGCAAAGAAGAGAGAGAGGTGACCTACTGACCATCTACAGAATCATGAAGGGCACAGAAATACTTGAAAGAGAGAACTTGTTAAACCGGGACAAGAGAAACACAAAAGGACATGGAAAGAATATAAAAAAAACATAGTTATAGAAGAGATCTGAAGAAAAACAGTTTTCCACATAGAGTGGTGGACACTTGGAACAAACTGGATAAAAAAATAGTGTGAGCAAAAACCATTCATGAGTTTAAGAGCAAACTAGACACTGGGAGATACAAAGGCAGGACACGACAATCATAGCTCCCCTTCCTGTAAAATACAACTAGGTAAATACCTTGACTAAGCCAATTCCTTATAAACAGGAAAGGGCCTTTTGGTTTATGTATGTATGAATGTATGTATTACACTTTTCTTGGAAATCTAGCAGGCTAAAACTTGGGTGCATCTTTGACAACTGATGGTCTTGGATGTTAAAAAATATGATAAATTGTGGGAGGGTTTTAGAATTTTAAGATAGCCAGTACTTACAAGAGTTCATAGATGGAGTTGCCCTTGATAGCAATGGCAGATGCACTGATTGCAACAACAATGACTGATCCACGCATAACCCATATTAGTTCATTTTCACTAGCCTGCAATGAGATAAGGATAAATGGTATAAATTCTGGCAACAAGAAGAATATGCTCCTTAGGGAAATATAATATTCCAGTTCAATCTACTCATGTTCACAAGTTGTCATAATTATATATAAATGCCTCCAGAGGCAGACTATGATTTATCAAATTTGTAGAGGCTAACAGTCTGAAAATTTAAAATTCCAACAACTTAAGAGATCTGGATGGCAAGTAGATATTTTGACTTCAGATTTAAGCATCATAGTAAATAGAGGTTAACAACTACCTCTAGCTTTGTCCTGTTGTATTCAATCTGTTCCCCCAAGTCTCTCTTACAGAAGGCTCCCAAGTAAGATGCAATGGCCATCAGACTGGCCATAGGCATAGGTCATTCAGATAAGAAATATTGTGTATGCAAAAGGCAGTTGCCAATGAATCTATCTTTTACTTAATAAAGCTCTGGCCTCGCATGGTGTTTCTTAAGAAATAATGTGTTCTTATCTGAGGATAGTGCAGGGCAGTGTAGGATGAGGTGTTAAGGATGTACATGTTCTAAGGGGAGATAGTGGGGGAATATCAGATCATTTTTTGGTGGAAGGTAAGTTGAAAGTGGAGGATAGATGGAGAAAGAGGTAAAGGACAAAAGGTAGGGAGGTGCTTAAAGAAACTGCCTAAATGAGAAAGAAATGGAGAAGGAGTACAAGAAAAAGCTGAGAGGGGAATGTGAGGGAGTGAAGGATAGATTAGAACTAGGAGTGGAGGAGGAATGGGGATGGTTCAAGGAGGGAGTCACAAGGTGTGTAAAGATGGTATGTGGAACAAGGAGGATGGGAGGAAATAGAAGGAAGGGTAGTGAGTGGTAGGATGAGGAAGCAAAGAAGGTTGTAAAAGAGAAGTAGGCATTTACAGATTGGTTACAAAAGAGGACAAGAGAATCACATGAGAGGTACAAAGAAAAGAGAAGTAAAGCATAAAATACAGGCGGCAAAGAGGAGAGCAGATGTGAAATGGGATTAGAGTATGACAAAATTTTGAAAGTAATTAAAAGATGCTTTGGAAAGAGATTAAGAGAGGAAGAGGAGGCAAATCAAGTAGAGAAGTAAAGTTAAAAGGTGCAGATGGAGAGATGATAAAGGAAGAGACAGCAGTAAGAGGAAGATGGGCAGAGTATTTTAGGGAGTTGCTAAATGTGAAGGAGGATAGGGAGGGAAAGGTAGTTGCAGTGAGAAGCGCTAAGAACATTACATTGATGAGTGAGGAAAATAGAGGAGAAATAAGGAAAGATGAGGTGAAGGCAGTTGTTAAGATGATGAGAAGGTACCTGAGTTGGATGGGTGTCATGCAGAATGTCTAAAAAAGGGAGGTATAGTGATGATGGATTGGCTGGTGAGGTTATTTAATGTTTATTTAAAAGAGGGTAGAGTGCCAGAGGACTGGAGGAGTGCCTGTATAGTTTCACTTTACAAGGGAAAAGGGGACAAGTGTGTGTAGTAGTTTCAGAGGGATCAGTTTCTTGAGTAGTTGGGAAGGCTTATGGGAGAGTTTTGATTGAGAGGATTAGGAGAGGAACAGAGGGAGCAATTGGTGGGGAACAGTGTGGTTTAGGATGCGTAGGGGGTTATGTGGATCAGATTTTTGTGGTAAGAATCAGAAATGGAGTGAGTGGTTTGAATTAAAGGTGGGATTTCACCAGGGATGTGTTATGTCACCTTGGCTGTTCAATTTATACGTGGATGGGGTGGTGCAAGAGGTAAACAAAAGGGTAATGGGTCAGGGATTGGAGATGGTTAAAGAAAATGTAGAAAAGTGGAAAATAAGGCAGATGTTGTATGCTGACGACACTGTGCTTATAGCAGGATCAGAGGAGGGATTGAAGAAGTCAGTGACAGAGTTTGGGAAGGTGTGCGAAAGAAGGATGTTGACTATAAATGTGGATAAAATTAAGGTGATGAGATGTACAAGGGCAGAAAGTGACAGCAGACTGTATTAAGGGGGAGAGATTGGAGGAAGTGGATAGTTTTAGATACTTGGATGCAAATGTGGAGGGAAAGGGATGAGTGGAAATGGAGATAGAATGTAGACTGAGAGAAGCAAGTAAATGCCTTGAAGGATTAAAAAGTGTAATGAAAAATAGATATTTAGGAATAGATACTAAGAGGAGATTGTATGAAGGAGTGATTGTGCTGACAGCACTGTATGGGGCAGAAACATGGAACATAAGAGAGAAGTTTAAATGTGTTTGAGATGAGGTGCCTAAGAAGTATGATAGTGGTTACTAGGCTGGATAGAGTGAGAAACAAGGAGGTGAGGAGGAGAATGGGGATGGAAAGGCAGTTGGGAGATAGGGTTGATGAAAGGGTATTGGGATGGTTTGGACACATGGAAAGAATGAGTGAAGAAAGATTAGTAAAAGAGGTGTGGAAGGTAGAGATAGAGGGAGTGAACATGATGGGGCAACTAAGGATGAGATGGATGGAGTAAAAGGGGCATTGGGAAAAAGGGGGATGTCTGTTGAGGAAGGACAGGAGAAGACAGAAGATAGGGGTGAATGGAAATTGGTTGTGTACGGATGATACTGTGATGCATGAAAGGGAGTGGGTGGGGGATGGGGGGGGTGAGATAGTATGTGTGAAAAATAAGTTTACACAACCCGAAGGGATTTCTCCCCATCTTCTCTTTTTCTGCATGAGGGGACAGAGAGGGAGGGAGTGGTCACCAATTAAATGAAGCGGCCTTTCTGTGAATGTGCTGTGTCTTGTGACACTGCTTCTGATCCATGGCAGTGGGTGAGATACAGGGATGACCCATCATCCTGGAGGAGCCAAGACAAGAGAGAGGGCGGGTGAATGTGAATGGAAAATGTGTGATATTTGTACCTAGGGCAGGTTGAGTCTGTGGTTACACATATTCTGTGTTGGTACTGTACATCTTGCAGGACTATTACAAACAGGTACCCATCATTGGTCCCATTGGTATGATTAAGGAAGAATGATAGAACCAGAGATCTGAAATTGTGTTGTAGCATCACCATTGGCTCACCACTCCAGAACAAAGCTGTTATTCACCTTGGGGCGAAGCACATTCTTGTAGATATTTCTTGCAAACATGGAAGAAGCTGACAGCACTGAAGAATCTGCTGATGACATGACAGCAGCACTGACAGCACCAAGCCCAAGGAATGCAACCCACTGAAATTAAAAACATGATTACTCTATTTGGCACCCAGATACCTGGCAATAGCCACTGGATTGCTCATAAGTCATTCAAAGAAGAAATATTGTGTTGTGGTCTGGGTATGATTAAGGTTGGACAATGTAAGATCTGTGTTCTGTATTCTTTATGATGGTTGCATCTGGGGCAGTTTGTTTCTGTAGCGAAAACTATTCCATGCTGATGGTCTGAATGCAGCATTCTTATTTGCCTTGGGAGGCATTTCTATGTTGGGTGTGGTAAATCTGGTGGAGTATGGAATATAGGGGTCTGTTGTAGAGTTCTTGTTTTGTGATGAATTTTTCTAGGATGTATTGTGAAGCACAGGTTGCAAGGTATTTTTAATGTTTGAAGAGTATGTTACTGGGATTGTTTATATATTACATTCAGAGGGTTGTGTTTATGTAATAGGGTTTGAGGGATGAGAGAGTTTGAGAGCTCATGCATATAAATGTGAGTTGATCAATTTCATGTGACATTTGTTCTATGGGAAAATATTGGTTTCTGAATGTATATGTTCTATAAGGGTTGTTTTAGTGCATCCAGTTATTAATTCATTATGCTTTGTTTTGTGTTGTTAAAAGGATATCCATTTTCTTGATTGTTGGGTATCATGCTGTAGAGGTGTAATCAAGTGTGGTTTGTACAAGTTCTTTGTATATAGTGATAAGTACCTCATTCTGCTGACTTGCAACTGTTTTGAGTATGCTTAGTTTCTCATTTGTCTTCATTGTCAGGTTTTGATGTATGGGCTGAAGGATATATGTATCATAAGGGAGACCCATTATTTTTGGGTTTTTATAAAGTAGGAGAGGTTGAGTATTCAATCTAACATTTTTTTTTTTGTCTCAACCATATTTCTTGCATATTAAAGGATACATGTGTGTTTTGGCCTATACAAAATGAAATACTCACTCCAGGTGTTAAATACTGCAGGACAAGGGGTAACACAAGCTTGGTCTGTGCCTTGGTGGAAATTGTCTGGTTATAGTCTGTGGCTGTCCAATCTGGTGTAAAAAAAAAAAAAAAAAGGAAAAAGAATACATCAAAAGCTAGGTATATGAAGTCTGTTCATGTGCAGGTAGACAATGCATTTAAATGAATTATCACCCCTCCATTGGGCCTAAAATTATACAACATCCAATGACTACATGGCATCATGAAGATGGGTGTACATGTACAGTGGAATCTCCATTTTCGAACTTAACTGGCCCCACAAAATTGTTCAAATATAATTTTTTTCATTATGTATTTATTCATTTGTTTTATTTTTCATTTTTATCATCATTTTTTTTCCAAGGGCTGCACCTTGCACTTTCTTTTTGGGGGGAGGGGGGCATTTTTACTGGTCTGTTGATGTTTTGTAGCCACTTTTAAAACTTAACATTCTTGCACACTGGCACCTCCAGCATTCTTTCCTCACCCTAAAGAACTGTATAATTTTCTCTCATTTCTCAACAATGGTCATTTTCAAACACTGGACACATCAAGTAATCATTTAGATAGCTATAGCGAGTAGGGAGTATATTAGATCAATTTTTCTCAAATGAAATAATGTCCATACATATACCAAATGGCAAATTTACCCCTTATAAAAAGGATAGCTCAGTCAAGGCATACACCCCACTACCATCATCCACCCCACACCCAACACCCATTTATTGCCTATTTTATCATAGCTCCTTGTTCCTCATTCACTGCTCAGCTCAGAAGCAATGCAGCAAGGCAAAGTGCCAACAGAGTGCTGACAGCTAAAATTGGTTTACCCACACTTCTTCACTACATGGCAACACTTCTTGGTGATCTATTCCAAGATTTAGAGCAGACAAGAAATCACTAGTAGGAAATCACTACTATCCACTCATACATAACTGGCCTTCTCCCTTACTAGTTTGAAAGACATTCCCCTTGTACCATGGGCCCTCCTCAACCCATCCATCCATACCTTAAGTTCATTTCATCCACCTCTACCTTACCTAGTATATCCTAACTCCTTCCATGTGCCCAAACTTGAAAACTATAAAAAGCATAAGTACATGCCAAAAAAAATTAATTTAAACTACACTTTTACCTTTACTAAGGAATGATAATGATCTGAGTGGAGTTGGGAGAGGGATGTTATTGTTTATAAAGGAAGTAATCTTTGATTAAAATTTCTGGTGTCTACATAATTTTAAGACTAAAAATAAAAATTTAATTTATATTTTTTCAGAATCCTCTTTGCTAGCAATGGCACCCTCCCTATGCTTTCCTACCCTATGAATTCTCATTCTCTTTCTTAAACCAACTTCTACAGTCTACATGCTTTAAAATCATCACTTTCAGGATTAGTTCCAGGTGCATCTTGCAGATACTTTGGTTTTTCACAAATTGCTGTTCCCAAAAGACTGTCACTGATCCACACAAAAGTTTGTTCATTTGGCCAGATCTGAAACATGTGTTCCACTACCCCACTTTCCTATTTTTTCAACTCAATTGTTCCCCCAACTTTCCTTCTAAGCTTCTTTTCTTCTTCAATTTCCTTCAATGAGGTCAGGATCACAATTTCACTAAAAAGGTATTCGAAATACAGAATGATGAATCAGTTTCCTAAAACTTAAGGAAGGGTCATAATTACAAAATTAAGAGAACTAGAACAAGGCTTGAAATAAGGCAATATTTCTCTAGTAACAGTGGTAAATTGTTGGAAAAAATGACCAGATAATGTAGTCTCATCAAATATGTAGTTAAAATAATTTAGACAAGCATATGACAAATAATATTGACATGTTTTTATGCTTTTATATTTTTAATCTTTATTCTCATATCCTATGACTTAGCCTAATGTGGCAAAGAATTATTGACTTTTTTGACACCTAGTCATACTGGCCTAGCATTTCTATATTTACAAATAACTTCTTATTTTTAGCTAGACATCTCAAAATTGCTCAGACCATACATATTGCTTGCATATTTTTTGGAGCTTGATCTGAAGCATGATCTTATGTTCTTGTATTTACTGATTGTTAATACAATGCAATGTTGATTTTGTGGTCCAGCTGTTTTGTTCAGTTATTGAAAATATGATCAAATAAATGAGCAATTATTTTATTTTTAGGGGGGTAGAAGTGTTCACTTACTTGATTGCTCAAATAAAAATATGTTCAGATATAGAGGCTCCACTGTACTTCCATGCTTGCATGGATAGGTATGTGCACAGTGCAGATGTTTGTAAAGATGTACACATATGGTTGTTGTTACCTGTAGCTTTTGCAATGGCACCTATAATGCAGGCAGGTACTGCCATGATGAAACAGCCCAGTGATCCAGCAAACGAGAGAATCTGTGCATTACGACTAGTCTTTGCTGACAGCACACGCTGGAAGTATACCTGTAAGTATATGGGGAAGACAGTTTTTTTAGTGAGCCAAGTAGATAGTTCTAACCTATCTTAGCCTCCTTATTCCTAGTGTGGGCCCCAACCACACAATATTACCAGTAGCTAATTAGATATCCACCTAGTTTGTGCATATATCTAATTATACTAATTTTAATATACAGGAGAAAAGCTACACTCATATATACGTCTCTTTTTCTCCATCTACTATGTATGCTTATACCAAAGCACTTTCCCCTTTTCCCTGGACCTTTCTAATGTGTGTGATAGATAGGGAGAGAGTATTTACAGTAATTGTATTTACTGTCTGTACCCCCGTCTAGGGTATTGGCTGCATGCTTTTGTGGGGTTAAAAGCTGCTAAGTAGCATGCAGTTATACTCTAGGGTCTATATTGGGTGCCCCTATGGACCAGAACCACACATCATTTTGTCTGTGGTAGAGGAAATCTCTGTTCATAGAGAAATGATGATACTTTATTATACTGCGACTGTCCTTCCGTTATGCTGTCCTCTACTCTTGTTATTGTCCTGTACCATGTCTCTAAATATTCATTTCCTTTCTTTGCCTAACCATGTGGTGGGGGAAAAGAATACTGTCACTAGAGTCATATGAGGCAACAAAAACGGGATGGGGATAGGACTACGCATCCTTCTTCCTCTAGCCCCAAAGGGGATATTCCTAAAAAAAATAAAGGCATAAGAGGATCTGGGAGGAGTGTTCCAGCCAGTACCCTGAGGTTTGGGTCTTTCAATGTGTGTGGATGTGGTACAGATGAGAGTAAAAGAGAAGAGATAGACAGTATGTTTGTGAGAAGAAAGATGGATGTGTTGGCATTGAGTGAAACCAAGTTGAAAGGGAGGGACAAGTTTGAGTTTGGGAGTGTAGTTGGGAGGATCTCAGGAGTGAAGAGAGCACAAGGAAGAGAAGGGGTGGCTATACTAGTAAGTGAAGAGATAGGTAAGCATGTAGTGAAGAGAGGACAAGGGAGAGAATGGGTGGCTATACTAGTAAGTGAAGAGATAGGTAAGCATGTAGTGGAGTGGAAGGAGGTTTCTTCAAGGTTAAGGGACTGTGGGAAGTGCTTATAGGTGAGCGTGTCATAAAAGTTGTTCAATTTCTTTGGTGAACTTATGTATACTTACTCTATCGGAAAGAGTATTATTGCATACTAAATTGTTTTAGTAACATGTATATATTACGTGTAGTTAATTTTTTTCTTTTTCTTTTTTTTATGATAGTATCTGTAATCATTGAAGTATCCATACGCATAGGTAATCAGCCTACTATGTAGGAAATGAAAGATTAGAGTCTTGGGAACAACTTCATTGAGTTAGATTTTTTCCTACTCTCTTTTATTTTTTTATGATTTTTTTTATTTGAATAGTAGAAACTTCAGTGAAAATCTGCTATGATAAATTAAACAAAAAAATTAAGTTACAGTTTCCTTTTTTTTTCCTAATCAAATTAAAGAATTACTCTTTCTCTTTACAAATTCTAAAGAATGAATGAAATCGGACAAAAAGAAACAGAGATATGGCTATTTTAAAATAAAAAAAACATAAACTTTTTAGGAGAGGCATTTAAAGTTTAAAGGAGCACACCGGCATTTAAAATCCTCCGGCCGCGTACTCACTCGTGACATTGTCTATTTTTTTACGTTTCTGTTTAAAACTTTAAACAAAACTGAACTGGCTATCGAAAATTTGACTTTATTTCAATATACAGAATGTTTTTTCATGCAATGGGGTTGCCAGATGTCGCCAATAATTTATCTATTTCATTTTATATATAAGAACAGAAACAGAATTGAGCTGTAATATTTGGTCAAAGTGTTACAGCCATCATAGAGAATCTTTTGAATACCTGTTGGTAGAAAAAAAGATAATACGATCGCATGCATGACTGGTAGGCTAACAGATACGCGACAGGGCGACATCCTTTCTCCTTTAGCTTTGAAGAGATACTGAGATCCTTGTGGTGATTGACGATTAGTGTTGGGCAAGTTGCCAGATATCTCCATATATATTAATTATTGTAAACAAAACAGAACTGGGTATCAAAATTTCGACTTTATTTCAATATACAGAATGTTTTTTCATGCATGGGGTTGCCAGAGGTTGCCAAAAATTTATCTATTTTATTTTATATATTAGAAAAGAAACGGAATTGAGCTGTAATATTTGGCCAAAGTGTTACCACCATCATAGAGAATCTTTTGAAATGTTTACCTAAAATTCGTTAATTTTCCAGAATTTTTCGTGTTTTCGCGCCCTACAGTCCCTTAAGGGGACCGGCTGGTCAAGAATTGATGAAAATTGGGTTTTTCCCAATTTTCATCAATTCTTGACCAGCCGGTGAAAAACTGGGAAAAATTTTCTACATCTGTGTATGGCAATCGACAGTCTGTATGCAGAGTATTTCATCAAAATTCGCCTTATTTTCATAGTTATGGCAAATAAACCCCCTCCTCCCCCAACTCGACCCCATCTCGGCCCTATGATACGTATTGGTCAGTACAATATATATATTATTGCAATAAATAACAATAATTTGTAATGATTGAGTGCTATTGCTAGTGACTTCTGGCAACTCTGTCTCTGTACCAGAGGTTATATATAGACCCCAGCATGGAGGAATGGAACAAGAAGGAGCTACAAGAATGTTTGCACGGTCTGAGTCTCTAGGAATCCGATACTTCAATTTTGTTGGAGATGGGGATTCCAGCGCCTACAATGCAGTTTGTGCACTGAACAATGACCGTGGCCCCTATGAAAACATCAAGGCCAACAAATTAGAATGAATCAATCATGTATAGAAGAGGATGGGGACAAGACTGAGGTAGCTGCATGATGAGGAATGAGTGGAGACTGTGGCGAAGAGAGCTCAAAAGACCAAGTTTGCTAGGGCATCAAGACTGCAGTTTGTGTGCCAAGCAACAATTCTGGACCACAATTTTGGGTATCAGCAGGCAAGTTTATTGAAAGCCCTGAAATTAGGCTCTGCATCCCTTGACCACTTCCTAACGATGCAGGAAGATCAAAGACAGTTGAGTCTGAGGAAGAAGAAACCCAAAACTGTGAAAAAAACAAAGAAAAGTGTAAAAGAATATGCTCCTGGAACATTCAACTGAAAACCTGGCAACAATGAGTAGTGTTGGCAACTGACACCCTAATGTAATAACCTGCCTAAAATGCAGGTGGGGACCAGGAGCCAGAAGACAGAAGATTATATGACTGGACATCAACATATGACTGAATATGAATAGATTTTATTCTAAATATTATGAACATTCAAGCCTAAAAAACTAAATAAGGAAATGCCATGATATCCCTTATTTATATTAGTATGTAGGGGTTCAAAGTTAGTGAAAACTTTGAAGGCCCGTATCTCAAAACCTATGTTTTATACCTTCAAACTTCTAATCCTCCATAACACCTTAATCAATTTAAATGAAAATTCACACATAATATGTCTAAATCTGCCTGATTGATGAAATAGAACGTTTTTATTTAATGTCTGAAAGGGTTAATTTTTGCCAAATTTTTTTTTCCTTATTTGAAGGGGGACGGGGTGGGAAAAAATATAAAAATTAAAATTCCACAAACTAATTACTTTAACTAAAATTTCTCTCTATTAGTTTGAAGGTCTGGATGAGGTCCTTCCACCATATTAGTTTCATTCATGTAGAGCAATTATTATAGGAGGAGTAGCCATTTCAAAATTATCAATTTTTTTGAAAGGGAGGTGGGGGGGGGGCAAAACATGAAAGGGTTGCAGATTAGTTTTTTGGGGTTAGGAAAGATGTATATGGTGTCCCTAACTCCTGGCACAAATTTCTGTGCAATAACCCAATTAATAAAGATTTTCATCTTTTGATCAGCCCGTCCCCTTAATGTAGATGAAGATGAAACTGGGAAGGGAGATGTGGGTTTTTGTAAGTGCATATGGGCCTGGTAGTGAGAAGAATGTAGAGGAAAGGGAGGATTTTTGGATAGATTTAAATTAGTGCTTAGAGGGATTAGGGAGAAATGTCAATGTAGTGGTATTGGGAGATCTTAATGTTTGGGTAGGAAATGAACCAATAGATGGAGTGGTTGGGAAGTGTGGAGTTCTAGGAAAAAATCATAGTGGAGAGTTGATAGTGGAGATGTCTAGAGAGTTGATCATAGCAAGTACAGTGTTTAGGAAGGAAGTCAAGCATAAGTACACATGGGAGACGGTGATGGAGGGAAGGTTGGTAGATAGAATGTTAATGGACTATATAGTGGTAACCAGGAGTATAGTAGGAAGAGTTAAATGTACATGTTCTAAGGGGACAGAGTTGGGGAATATCAGATAATTCTTTGGTGGAAGGTAAGTTGAGAGTGTAGGATAGATGGAGAAAGAGGAAAAGGACAGTAGTTAGGGAGGTGCTTAAAGTGAATTGCTTAAATGAGAAAGAAAAGGAGCACAAGAAGAAGCTGAGAGAGGAGTGGAAGGGAGTGAAAGATGGAATAGAACTAGGAGTGGAGGAGGAATGGGGATGGTTCAAGGAGAGAGTCACAAGGTGTGCAAAGATGGTGTGTGGAACAAGTAGGATGGGATGAAATAGAAGAAAGGGTAGAGAGTGGTGGGATGAGGAAACAAAAAAGGTTGTAGATGAGAATAAGTGAGCTTTCACAGATTGGTTACAAAATAGGATGAGAGAATCATATGAGGTAAAAAGAAAAGAGAAGTAAAGCATAAGATAAAGGAGGCAAAGAGGAGAGCAGATGTGAAATGGGGTATGACAGAAACTTTTGAAAGTAATAAAATTATGTTTTGGATGGAAATTAACAGAGGAAGAGGAGGTGAATCAAGTAGAGAAGAGAAGGTAAAAAGTGCAGATGGAGAGATGATAATGAAAGAGAAGGCAGTAAGAGGAAAATGGGGAGAGTATTTCAGGGAGTTGCTAAATATGAAGGAGGATAGGGAGGGAGAGGTAGTTGCAGTGGGAAGTAGTAAGAAAATGACAGTGATGAGTGAGGAAAACAGAGAAGAAATAAAGAAAGATGAGGTAAAGGCAGTTGTTAAGATTATGAGAGCAGGTAAGGCACCTGGGTTGGATGGATGTCATGAAGAATGTCTAAAAGAAAAAGGAGGCACAGTGACTGTGCTGGTGAGGTTATTTAATGTTTGTTTAAGATAGGGTAGAGTGCCGGAGGACTGGAGGAGTGCCTGTATAGTTCCACCTTAAAAGGGAAAAGGGGATGTGAGTGTAGTAGTTTCAGAGGGATCAGTTTGTTAAGTATAGTTGGGAAGGCGTATGGGAGGGTCTTGATTGAGAGGATTAGGAGAGAAACAGAGGGAGTAATTGGTGAGGAACAGTGTGGGTTTAGGACAGGTAGGGGTTGTGTGGATCAGATTTTTGTGGCAAGACAGATATGTGAGAAAGCTTTAGGAAAAGATAAGGATGTTTTTTTGGGCATTTATGGATCTGGAAAAGGCTTATGACAGGGGAGACAGGAAGCCACTGTGGGAGGAATTGCACATATATGGGATAGGAGAAAAGCTTTTAAGAGCAGTCAAGAGATAGTAGAGTTTGTGTTAGAATCAGAAATGGAAAGAGTGAGTGGTTTAAGGTAAAGGTGGGACTTTGTCAGGAATGTGTTATGTCACCTTGGTTGTTCAATTCATACTTGGATGGGGTGGTGCAAGAGGTAAATGCAAGGGTAGTGGGTCAGGGATTGGAGATGGTTAAAGAAAATGGAGAAAACTAGGAAATATGCCAATTGTTGTTTGCTGACTACACTGCACTTGTAGTAGGATCAGAGGGATTGAGAAAGTTAGTGACAGAGTTTGGGGAGGTGTGTGAAAGAAGGAAGTTGAAGATAAATGTGGGTAAAAGTAAGGTGATTAGATGTACAAGGGGAGAAAGTGGCAGCAGACTGGAGGTGAGTATTAAGGGAGAGAAACTAGAGGAAGTGGATAGTTTCAGATACTTGGGTGCGAATGTGGCAGGAAACAGAGTGGAAGTTGAGGTAGAATGTAGATTAAGAGAAGCAAGTAAATGGCTTGGGGAATTACAAAGTGTAATGAGAAATAGACATTTAGGAATAGATGCTATGCTATGGATTGTATGAAGGAGTGATTGTGCCAATAGCACCATGAGGCAGAAACATGGAACATAAGAGAGGAAGAGAAGAGGAGTTTGAATGTGTTTGAGATGAGGTGCCTGAGAATTATGATAGGGGTTACTAGGCTGGATAGAGTGAGAAATGAGGAGGTGAGGAGGAGAACAGGTGGAAAGAGAGTTGGGAGATAGGGTTGATGAAAGAGTATTGGGATGGTTTGGACACATGGAGAGAATGAGTGAAGAAAGATTAGTAAAAGAGATGTGGAAGGCAGAGGTGAAAGGAGTGAACATGAGGGGGCAACCAAGGATAAGATGGATAGATTGGGGCAAAAGGGGCATTGGGAAAGAGGGAAATGTCTGTTGAAGAAGGACGGGAGAGGACAGAAGATAGGGGTGAATGGAGAAAGGTTATGTATGGATGATGCTGGGATGCATGAGGGGGAGTGGGTGGGGGATGTGGGGTAAGGGAGTATGTGTGCAAAATAAGTTGATGTAGCCCAAGGGGATTTCTTCCAGTCTTCTCCATTTCTGCATGAGGGGATGGAGGGGGGGGTCATGTTTTTATTGAAGTGGCCTTACTGTGGATGTGCTGTATCTTGTGACACTGCTTTTGACCCAGGGCATTGGGTGAAATGTAGGGATGACCTGTCCTCCAGGAGGAGTCAAGATAAGAGGGAGAGATGGGGGTGGAGTATGTGGGGGTGAAATGGGTGGGAGTGGTTTTATGCCTTTGTTTTTTGGCTACCTCCCTTGTAAAAGAGAAAAAGCCTTTGGTATATGTATGTATTTATCTGATTATAATTTACTGGACAAGAACTATACTTATATGGTATCATTTGTTTCCATAGATCATACCTTCCTTTTAATTAATCTTCCATTATCTCTGTATTCACATACAAATTATGATAGGACTCCACTGGCGATGGGCCAAAGTAGTGCCAAAGTACTCACCTGCCATGGAATGCCACCAAAAATGAGGAGCACAGCGTAGTCAATCCACTCACCCCATAAATGGGGTTCTTCGATGCTTCCCAGCCAATCTGTATCACTTGGAGCAAGGGAGCCTACAGCTTCATGCTTGATGGCAAAAGGAATTGATATCCACTGAAATAAACAAGGCATTTGTTGAAACTGCATATCATTTATTCAAAGTAGGGTTGACCAAAGGTTACTGGAGTGGTTTGGACATATGGAAAGCCTAAAGGGATTTCTTCATGTCTCCTCTGTATATTCATGAATGGATGAGGGGGGAGGGTCACCATGTAATAAAGTAGTAGAGGTAAACTAGTTTTGGCCTTTCTACATTGCTTCTGGCCTAAGCAGTGGACTGAGGGATGGTCCTTCATCCACAAGGAGCTAAGGTAACAGGGAAAACAAATGAGTGCTGGATGGATGAAGGGTGGGTGCATCTCTTGGTTGACCATTTCCCTTGTGAGGGAGAAAAAACCTTTTGGCATTTGTATATACATAATCAAGGCACTGTGTAGAATAACAAGACTGTTGTCACTACTCACCAAACCAATGAAAATGCAGAAAAGCTGCACAACATCTGTGTAGGCTACCGAGTAGAGTCCACCAAAAAGTGTATATGCCACTGCAATAGCTGCACTTACGATGATGGACAATTCATTGTTCAGGTCAAGAATAACAGCCAATGTTGAGCCTGAGATGGGGATAAGTAAATGGTATTTAGTGCTAACTTACTTTCTGTGTAAGCAAGATCTGTGGCGACAGTTTGACTAATTCACACAAAAAAAAAAAGGATAAGGAGGATAGAGTAACAAAGACAAAGAGGACAAAAAAGAGGAGAAAGGAGAAAGAAGAAAATTATAAGAGGAAGAAAATGATAAGCGGAAGATATGGAAAAATAGGACAAAGTAAAAGAAGATGAAAGAGAAGAGGACAAATAAGTAGAGGAAGAGCAGAACAGAGAAGAAGGAAGACAAAAGAAGTGGAGGACAAATAAGAAAAGGAAAAAAGAGGATGAAGATAAAGAAGAGGAGGAAATGAAGAGTGTAAAGAAAAAGAACAGAGATATACAGGAGGGCCCAATGACCACTGCCAGACATTGTAGAGCTGTAGGTCACCAGTCATTGAAACTCGAGGCAACAATTATTTTTCCTATGTACTCTGTACCCTCTGCACAGGGGTTGATAGGCAAATTCTGTGTTGGTACTGTTTGAGCATTTGATTATGATCAGAACATTAGCATGCCAGTGTGATTCTTGCTTGTCTCAAGTGAGTTATCTACAGAGTTGATTTTTGGAGAAGTTTGGTGAAGTATAGAATTTGGCAGTTCATTAAGGAGTTTTTGCTTGGTGATCTGTGTGTGTATATGGCACTGTATGTCTCTGAGGTGTCAAGAAGCTGAGCCTTCAAGTGACAGCACCACAGTGATGGAAAGAGGATGGACCCTCTAAAGCACAGCACCTGATAAGATGAATCATTTACCAGACCATCATTCAGGACAACTTGAAAACTGAAAACGGCTTTACTAATATATAATAACAAAGCCAACAAGTCCATTCACTGCAACAGGTGGTGGATATACCAGCTCCTTTAAAAAAATGGATCTTCTATCTACATACATATACACAATCTAAACAATGCTTCAAGTATCACAGACAATAAACCTAATGAAGGTAGCAGTGGTCCTCATGCCCTCCCATTGATCTTTCTATGAAGAAATGCTGGACTATCATCTGTGGTGTATTTGTTTGGGGCTTTTTCTGTGTCACCAACTTTTAATAGTAAAATGAATGGAGCAGTCACTGGGTGTCAGCTCTCCTTACATGAAAACATAGAGAAAACACAGCTGAAATTGATGGAGACCATGGACCTGGTCTAAAGACAAAGTGCCAACTCCTCAGGGCCCTCTAGGTGTAAGTGAGGGCACTGATGGGTTTTGTTGTGAAACAAAATATATCAGGTTTAAGTTGTCAATAACCAAATGCACAAAATCCAATCTACTACATTAAAATATAGAGAAAACAATTGAAACTGATGTAGACCATGGGCTGACTCCTCAGGGCTGCACCTCAAGTGTAGGTGAAGGCATTGATGGGTTCTAAAGATGGTTGGGAGGAACATAATTTGTAGGTACCTGTCATTAACCTGCCACATTCACAAAACTAACAAAAATGGACTTCTCCAGCTCCCAGCCTTTATCAGTCCAAAACCCTATTCTCTAACCCTGACCTCTTCTAAAGATCGTACCTTAAAACTTACCTAGAGCCGAAAGAATAGCTGCTGACCACAGAGTTTCCCCTAGCACTGCAGGCAGGTACAACATACCACCCCACCGTTTGCCAAATTTGTCCTGTAAGGGATCCAACATAGTCACATAGCCAGCTTCACGCATAGGCTTGGCAAAGAACATACCTCCTGTAGAAGAGCAAAATAATTTAAATTAAAGAAAAAAAATCCTGTTTGTTTTAGGTAAAAGCTGGGTTAATTCAAATAGTTCTAATTTACCTCACCATATTTTGCAGAAACAAATTAAACTCAATATAAGCATGCCATAACACATTCAATTCATCCATGGCATTAGCTTGTTTCAATGCCCATTTTCCTAAGACTTACCAAGAGAAAGGCTGATAGCATAGCCAAAAGGTGCCTGGCACCAGATGAGGCCTGAAGTGAAAATGGATTCTGCAGAGCCGTTGATGTAGCCACCACCCACCCATGTTGCTGTGAAACAAAATATAACAGGTTTATGATAATAAACAACCAAATGTACAAAATTCAATCTAACCACTCCATTATTCTGGTATCCTTTTGGAGACCCTTAACGCCCATGAAAACTGTCCATGGCTACTGGTTCATCCCATAAATCAGTAAATATTCTATTTTGCAATTTTGAGGGAGTGAGGGACAGTGTGGTATTAGGCTGATATATGTGTGTGTGTGTATATATATATATATATATATATATATATATATATGTATATATATATATATATATATATATATATATGTATGTGTGTGTATGTTAAAGACAGATTGAACATTTTTTGGAAGCTCTGCCATAGGATTCGAACCCTGACCCGTGCGTCCATAACCACAAGGTCAAGACGATAGCAACCGTACTGCGTGTGATGGTTCACAAGGACTGAACAAGTCCCCGACCACTCTTCACGTAACATCAGAAGATCTAGTCTTATTTTCATCCAATCCCCGTATTAGGCGAGCCCTCCGACAAGTTGTGTATGTTACAGATTGAACATTTTTTGGGAGCTCTGCCATGGGATTGGATGAAAATGAGACTAGATCTTCTGATGTTACGTGAATCCTGGTACTTGTACAGTTCCCTATAACCATCACACGTAGCACGGTTGCTAGCGCATTGACCTTGTGAATATGGACGCACATGTCAGGGTTAGAATCACGTGGCAGAGCTTCCAAGAAATATATATTATATATATATATATATTTTTTTTTTGGGGGGGGGTTGTATAACCTTGTTATGGAACAAAAAGTCTCCTGTAGATATGCTTTACTTATGTAACTCAATGTAGTTCACTCTTCTGTGTAATGGTTACACCTTGGCAAATGAAAGCGGGGCAGGGGAAGGATTGGATTTACACCAGGAAGTGCATATAGATGTGCCTTGCGTGCTCAGACTTCTTGAAGAAATTGAAGTCCTCTTCAGCTGCTGGATCCTAAAGTGTTCTTTCTTTATTAATTTTTATCATAGAAAAAACCTGCCAGACGTTCAAATCCGTGACAAGTTCAGAAACAAACATGTTGAATTCACGCGACATTCCTGCATACTACAGCGTGCTACAAAACGGAATCATAATAACCAGAACTGTATTGTGTGCCTAATACTCTGTAACTGTATCTAAACTTACTCATTTATGGTGCTCTGCTTACCTAAATATAATCGTCTGACGTCAATTAAGGTTGATGGGAACAAGGGTGCAAGTGAGTTAATGAAGTTAAAGGCCCTACTTCGCTGAAAAGCAACGCCTTGGGACGTTCCTTCTAATCTGTGCGCATGTGCGCGCGCACGTTCTACAACATAAAGAAAAAATTTGTGCACACAAGGTTTTCAAATTATATTAAAATCCATTCAATACAGAAACACCCAAACATCAACTTATAAATTCTCTAAAAATATGGTACGTCACTGCTTGGTGATATGTAATACAAACTTCAATTGTGTGTATTTGCTTAAATGATCAGATGGTACATAACCAAATTTCTGCTACGCTCACAGAAAAAAAAAAAAAGAATGAACATTGTTTAGGATACTCCCAACCTCCCTCGGCTGTATAAAATCACCTAACGGCATCTAAAATAAAACTGCCCGTCGCCAGCTGGAATCAAGTTGTTATGCGCCAGTCTTTCGAGCGAGTCTACACGGGTTTCAAACATGTGACATACACCCTTTCCTTTAGTACAGTTAGGTACACGTGATCAAGGTCACGTGTAGGCGGAGACTTGGGAATTGTTACGAGTTCGTTTGAGTAGAAACGACTTCGAGTACAACGTTTTGTTTTTCGAATCTCCTATGGCAAATTACCTTTGCGTCATGTAATGAGACACGATACAAATGCAAGAAGTTAAAACAATGTTAAAATTTTCAATGTTAAGTCCTGTTCTAACTATTCACGTTCTCAACAGTTAAAATTAACAAGTGTGGTGCACGTCCTAATACTTAGTATGTGTAAGATCGACCTCACTTTGACCACGAATACAAATTGTGGTCATTAATCACAGGACCATAAACCGGTAACAGATGTCATATCTTCCTGACGCTCGTCTTTGAAAATCCATCGAACACAACTGACCTCCATCTAAGGGACCGTTTAGCTCCGAGGGGCCTGCTGCCCCCCCCCCCCCCGGTCTCTCAACCAAACCCAAGAAGTGTGTCAACTTGCACTGCATTAGCCGGCGACACAGATATAGTCTCGCGCTGATACAGTACAAGCGAGTCCAATGTTTCTTCCTAAATCATTGCCATTATTGTCATCATTATTGTTACTGTCATCATTACCATAAACATCATTATTATTACCATCAATGCCATCATCATCACCACCATTATTATCGTCATCAGTCCTTACCGTTATCAGTCGTTATAGTTTTTTTGTTTATTTGCTTTTTTTTTTGTTCTGTTTGTAACGATGATTATGATTATTATTATTATCATCATGCGCACCTTGTGACTCCATCCTTGAAACATCCCCATTACTCCTTCACTCCCTCCCATTCTTCTCTCAGTTTCTTGTACTCCTTTTCTTCCCATTTAAATAGTTTACTTTAAGCACCTTCCTATCACCTGTCCTTTTCCCCTTCCTCCATCTATCCTCCATTCTCAACTTATCTGCCAAAAAACGATCTCATATTCCTCCACTCTCTCCCCTATAAACATACCTTTAACTCTTCCTACTATTCTCCTAGTTACCACTATGTAGTCCATTAATGCCCTATCTACTACCCTTCCATCCACCACCCTCTCCCATGTGTATGCTTGACATTCTTCCTTAACACTGTATTTGCTATCATCAACTCTCTAGACATATCTCCATCATCTCTCCACTACGATTTTTTTCATGGAACTCCACACTTCCCAACCACTCCATCTATTGGTTCGTCTCCTACCCTAGCATTGAAATCTCCCAATACCACTACATTGACATTTCTCCCTAAACCCTCTATGCACTCATTTAAAGCCATCCAAAAAGCCTCCCTTTCCTCTACACTCTTCTTTCCACCAGGTCCATATGCATTTACAAAAAATCTCACCTTCATCCACATTAACCATGAAGAAACTTCTCTCGACTCCACCACACGCTTACCTACCTCTTCACTTATTAGTATAGTCACCCCTTCGCTCACTCGTCCTCTCTTCACTCCTGACACCCTCCCAACTACACTCCCAAACTCAAACTCGCCCTCCCTTTCAACATAGTTTCACTCAACGCCAACACATCCATCTTTCTTCTCACAAACATACTGCCTTTCTCTTCCCATTTACTCTCATCTTTAACATATTCACGCACGTTAAAAGATCAAAACCTTAGGATTCTGGTTGAAGAACACCCAGACCCTTTTATGCCTTTGCCTTTGCTTTGCTTTTTTATTTTTTTTATTTTTTTTTTTTTTAAGAAAGCCCCCTTTGGGGCTACAGAGAGCAGGATGCCTAGTCCTATCCCCGTCCCGTTTTTATCGCCTTTTACGACTCAAGTGGGAACCTCGGTGGCAGTATTCTTTCTCCCCTACCATAGGGTTCGGCGAAAAAAAAATATTCAAAGTGGTAAAGGACAGTATTAA
>NC_134797.1:1204718-1249718 GCF_046742065.1 Oratosquilla oratoria | reverse complement strand
TATACATGTATATATATATAATGTATATATATATATACATATGTATATATATATAATGTATATATATATATACATATGTATATATATATAATGTATATATATATATACATATATTGGTGGAAACGTAGAAAACACCAGACTCAGGAGTAGGTAATTTATTCCCGACGTTTCGAGTCCTGTCCGGGACTCGTCCTCAGGGGATACAATGGGATACAGTGAATTACATGTTCTTAATATACTAATAGCTCCGTCCGCCGGGGGGGGGGGACGCGGTAACCTGTCATGGGGGGGGGGGAGTGATGGCAGGCGCTATGATCTGGTTCATGCGAGAGATCATAGCGCCTGCCTTCTCTCCCCCCCCCATGACAGGTTACCGCGTCCCCCCCCCCCCGGTGGACGGAGCTATTAGTATATTAAGATCATGTAATTCACTGTATCCCATTGTATCCCCTGAGGACGAGTCCCGGACAGGACTCGAAACGTCGGGAATAAATTACCTACTCCTGAGTCTGGTGTTTTCTACGTTTCCACCATTATGGTTCCCGGACTCCAGCTTTTTTCGTACATATACATATATATAATGTATATATATATATATATATACATATATATAATGTATATATATACATATATATAGAATGTATATATATATATTTATATATATATACATATATACATATACAGAATGTATATAGAATGTATATATATATATTTCTATATCTATATATATATATATTTCTATATCTATATCTATATTTCTATATTTCTATATCTATATATATATATTTCTATATCTATATCTATATTTCTATATTTCTATATCTATATTTCTATATATTTCTATATATATATATTTCTATATATATATTTCTATCTATATATATATATTTCTATATCTATATATATATCTTTTTCTATATTTATATATATATATTTCTATATCTATATATATTTCTATATCTATATATATCTTTCTATATATATATATATCTATACCTATATATCTATATGTCTATATTTATGTGTATATATAGTTCTATATCTATATATCTATTTCTATATCTATATATCTATATATATATATATATATATATATATATATAGATATATATTACTTTTTCCTTTACATTTTGCCTATACCACCGGTTGGCATGTGGGGTAGGTTGGTGTTTTCTTCGCCCGTTCGTGATGCAGGCAGGATATTTATGGTGGCGACGTTACAAACTTGAGTTGTGACTTCGCACCATAGTAGGATGAAATTTCTTTAAAGATTTAAGTCATAAAGGCGACTCGAACTTGGGACGTCACTACTGTCTCACGAGTCTTTTACCGGTAAAATAACGGCAATCCCGGAACGCCATTGTTTTAACCGGTAAATCCGGTACTGAAATTAGCTGTATTTGCTCAGCACTACTGCCCCCCCCCTCCGAACACCACTGTTTTGCTGTGGTTACGCTGTTGACAAAAAATAAATAAATAATATATATCACCTGACCAGTTTCTTTTTCACCTATTTCCCCGTTCTCTGGCTATCCACGTGAGCAGTCACCCCACCCCCAAATCTCGTCCTTTATAATAATTAAATTAAGCTTATCCGTTCGTGTCTTATTCGAATTTCAAATACGCTTCCCGTACATGTGTGTCATCAAAAGTGAGGGCCAGATTATTAGGGTTCTTCTCTAGTGGAGGTTAGCAAATGAAATTTGCTTTTTTTCCATTGTTATTGGTGATGATTGTTACCTGGGGTGAGTGATGTCACTGATGATTTATAGATGGGAGGAGTCCTATTCCGTCTTAGAAGGGTTCTAGTATGTCTAAGTATGGGTAATCCTTGCAACTGTTGTTGTTGTTGTTGTCGTTCCCTAGACTGTCTGTTGGAGCAGTCCCGTCTCCCCAAGGAATGCCACAGTCGAAACTGGGTTTTCCCACAAATCCTTTATAGAGTGTATGTTGTGTTGTTTGCGTGCATGATTGTGTATAATGCAGTCTTCCATTATGTGTTGTATGGTATGGGGTGAAGTGTTACATCCTGGGCAGTTGTTCAAAATGCGGTCATCCAGCCTCTTCTGGTAGCTTAGAAGTGCTGGGTGGTGGCCGCACCGCATTCTGGCCTGGTGGACTCTGTCCTTTCGTGGAAGAGAGGATTCAGAAGGGTGGATATCAGGGGGTCTGGCATGCAGCAGTGTGTTAATGGAGCGGTGAGTGATATGATTATGAATATGTTTCCGGAGGCTGGTATTTGGTGGTTGTGGAGGAAGAGAAGAGAGTATCTGTGTGTGATACAGGTCTTTGGGTGTTGTTTTAATGTTTCTTGGTGTGTGTTGGTGTTCTGCTATGTAGTGTAGTGGGTGTGATGTGTTTGTGGTGGCTGCGGCAAGTGTTTGTGTGCCTCTCATGTCGAGGTGGTCCTTGACTTTGAGGACTTTTGTTTCATGGTGTAAATGGTCTGTAGGTGTTGTATTTGTGCAGCCTGTAATTGTTTTTAGGGCTTTGTTTTGTATGATTTGAAGGGTGTTGTGGTGTGTCTCACTGAGATTAGGAGCCCATGCAGGACTCGCATAATTCATCACTGAGCATATGCATTGTTTGTATATTGTTGTATTAGTTTCTTTGTTTTGTCCAAATGTTGTTCCAGCGATTGACTTAAGTGCGTTAAGTCTAGGTGTGCATTTGTTTTTTATGTTTGTGATGTGTTGTTTGAAAGACATGGATGTATCGTATGTTACACCAAGAATTTTCGGTGTGTTTGTGTGTGGTATTAGTGTTGTTGATGTAGAGATGAGGTATGTATTTGTGTTCTTTTGTCCAGTTGGTGAGAAGTGTTGCTGTAGATTTGGTTGGAGCTATTTTGAGTCTGTTTGTGATGAACCATGTGTTAAGTGTATCAAGGTATGGCTGGATTATTATTATTTTTTTTTTTTTATGAAAGTGGCAGTTGCCGACAAGATTGACGAGTTAAACACCATATGAGGACGGAGCCTTTATTTGTACGACGTTTCGCTTATTACAGGTTTTTCAAGTACAAGTTGAGATACATATGCTTGAGATTAAATAAGGGGATAGGAGGGAACGGGGAGAGAAAAGAAGAAGGGGGGGAAGGAAGAGGAGGAGGAGGAAGGGGGAGAAGGGGGGGGGGGATGGATCACTGGGAAAGGTTGAGAATGCTGGCCCAAACGTCCGTGGGCGAAATGTTCACAAAGGGCGGATTTAAATATTAAAAATTTTGCTGACCATGGGTATTAGGGGAATTATGTGGGGCGAGATGTTAAACATACCCCTGTTTTGTTCAATAGTGTTCGTTCCTTGAATGATTGCTGCTTCTAAACACTTCCTGCGGATTTTGTCTGGTTCTCGTATCAGCAGCTCTGCATTCTTCCAGTCCATAAGATGGTTTTCCTTGTTTCTATGTGTCACACATGCATTGGTGGTGACATCATGCCTGACGTCGTAACGGTGTTCACGTATTCGTGTATTCGTGGATTATTTCTGCAGCTTTGTCTGTGTTACGATGTGTGCATGTGATTGTTATGTCGTCTGCGTAGGAAGAGATTTGTATTTCTGAGGTGTTTGGTGCATGTATAGATTAAAGAGCGTGGGGGATAGAACAGAGCCCTGTGGTACTCCATTCTTAATGTTTCTGATGTGCGATGATTGGCCATTATATGACACGTAAGCATTTCTACCTGCCAGATAATTGGCCAGCCATCTTTTGGTGTTATTGTGCATGTCTGTGTTATATATTTTATTTGTTAGGTTGTGGCGGGGGATAGCATCAAAAGCTTTACTAATGTCTAATGTTATAAGAAGTGTTCTGTGGTGGGGCCTATCTGAATTGATGCCACCTAAAATTCTTTGTGTGAGGTTTATCAGAAGAGTGTCTGTGGAGTGTAGTGGCCTAAAACCGTGTTGTGAGTCAGCAAGGGGAATATGTGGTGTGACAAGTTTAAGTATTAGGCGTTCAATGACTTTAGAGGGGGTGCAGAGAAGTGTGATTGGGCGGTGCGATGTTGGGATTGTTGGGTCTTTGTTCGGTTTTGGAATGGTGATTATTTTACCATGCTTCCAGATGTCGGGTATAGTGTTGTGTGAATAGCTGTAGTTTGCAATGTTTGTGAGTGCATGTATACCTTGTGGTCCAATGTGTTTTAGGTGGATGTTACTTATCAGGGCCACAGGCAGATGAGTGCTTGAGATTATGTATTATGTGATTTGTCTGACTGTCTATGAAGGGTGTATAGTCTGAGTCTGTGGGAAAGTCTTTCTTACGTCGAATAGTGCGTCGGTCGTCAGGGTGAGAAGTGAGATGGCTTGTCTGTGCAAAATGATTTATGAGTGTGTTTGCTTGTTGTCTGTTTGAGAGTAGATTGTCTGTTGTTGTGATTATTGCTGCGTGAGAGCGTGTTGTGTTACTGTTGGATAGTGTAATGCTGTTGAGTGCTTTGTACAATTTGCTGGTGTTTGTTTTGTGATCAAGTGAATTGAAAAAGTTTTGCCAATTTTGTGTTTTTTGTTCGTGTATTTTATTGGCAATCACAGTGTTTAGTGATTGTATTTGGTCTGCTATGTTTTGAGGGATAGGTGTGGGGGTATTGTGTTTAAGTGTGTCCCGTTGTCTGATGAGGCCTTGGATTTCTGGTGTGAAGTTGGGGTTGTGTGATTTTCTGTTGCCTCTAGGTATGTATCTCTTGTCTGCGTTTTGTATGATTGTATTAAAAGTGTGCACAGCATTGTTTATGTTTGTGATTGGTGTACTGTTAAGTGTCTCAAAATGTTGCTCTGTCTCTTCAGTAAAAGGTTCCCAGTTATCTCTCTTGTAATTGGTGTATGTGTGTCTGTAGCCAACTGGGGTGCATCTTGTTTTGGTGGTGATGATTGGAAGGTGGTCAGAACCAAGGGTTCCGACCACTCTCCATGATGTTGTTGGGGTTAGGCAGGGGGAGCAGAAGGTGATATCATGAGAGGAGGGAGTGTATAGGGCTTGGTGTGGGATATGTATATACTGTTGTTGGATTCCGAGCCTAGGGATTGATTTCATCCAACGCTGGAGGGTTTGGGTTGGAATCCAAGCCCAGGGAAGCCCAACGCAATATCGGAAAAGAAAATGAAGATATATGTTAAAGTATTCGTATTTACGACATATTAAAATATGTATATACATTTTATTCAGTAATAAAAGGTGAATTATTTAATAGTATTAAATTATCTTGAAATAGAAAATAAATTTTATTGTTGTTGTACTGGGCTATTATATTATCGTTAGATCATCTGAACATCTGAGTTTTGTTGTTATGCTCTGAATATGGCGCGGGGGAGATGCAATCAGATTTATCAATGACACAACCTTGCAGGTCTTTGCTCTTTGGGAGACTCGAAATCTGTTCATCCCAGGTAGTTGGTTGTTTTGGATTACTTTGTACTCTACTAAAAGTTTGTTATCTTTTTTCGCTCCTGTGGATGTTTGTCTCAATAATGTTTTTTTTTTTTTTTTTGTGCGTCTCGAAATTATATCTAACTTTACTTGTCTATTGACGTCATAACTCTCTAGAGGTGATCTCTTGTTGAATCCTCTAGCACTTGTTATGTTTATGAGAAGTATCCTCGTGGAGTGTCCCTCCTAGAATATGTTTCATACGAGAAGCGAGCAGACTGATTCATTCTCTCCGTTTGGATATGGTAGATAATTGGAAGTTTGTAAAGGATGCCAGACGGTTTGTTTGGTTTTAACACAGGTTATATGCGCTCTATTTCACATTGCTGGAATTTACTTGTGCTACCTCCACATAAAACAGTTAGTGCATCTGCACTGGTTACGAGGTCAATTCCACCGATACCGACTTCGATTGTGTCCAAGGGCGTGAGAGTGAGGCCATGTGAAAGCTGCAGGAGGCCTGATGGTGCTCGACCTGAGAACGAGCAATGAAAGCAATACACATTGTTATGATGCGGCGGCGTGCAAAATATTTATAAAAAGGGACAGCGAGGCGGGTAATTTGAAACCAGTGGCGGACTACCGAAGGAACCGGATTGCAGGCAGGCGGAATAGAGAAGGTCGACGCGTTAAGTTTATTGCAATTATTGAAATGTAATAACTCTTGTGGATATCCACATTACTTGCATTACACTCGTAGAGCCCTGTATGGAAATTGGCTCTTGTTGCAAGATGAAAGAAATATTCATTCCCTTATATGTCCAGCGTGCACACGCACCCGTTAGCTACAAGATGTCAGGTCCGACGTCTCCAGAAAACTCTCACGGGACCGTCTATTGTGTCTGACCACACTGCGGTCATTTGGGTACGAACGCGAAAGGACACCTGCGTACTAATTGCCAACTGGTCGTCATACGACCAATATTTTTAATGTGTTTTCATTGCCTTTATATAAATAACCTATGTACTGTGCATTGTAGAAGTAGAGTAGGCAGTAGATAGAGAATAAATTGTATATAGCTTTTTGATATGGCAACAGCCACCATATGTATGATAACTCCATTGACAACCGCCAGTTTTTTCCTCGTGGAATGTTCCGAGATGTAAGCAGTCTAGGCGGAGAGATTAAAGACCAGAAAACATCGCTACGTTTGTCTCAACCCCTCCAAAATAATTGCAGACCTCTTTAGAGGACCACAGTTAGTGGTTGAAATATAAGAATTGTTTCATCTCTGATATTAATTTTCTCGGAAAGTGGGTCATAAGTTTCAAGTTTACTTATGTGCTACTACATCACGTTACTATAAATAGATAAATAAGATTAATGAATACATAGATATGAATAGATAAATACAATCACAAAAAATCAAGAAATCTGTTTGTGCAATGGCGGGCGCTTAAAGGTAGTGTTACACTACTCGTCGATAAGCTTAGAGTCCAACTTTCGTATTCGTCCATCCAACAATAAGTGGTTATACGTAAGTCCAGCCTTACCTTGTAAAGAAATTCCCACTAATCTCGTAAAAAGAGCTACAGCAAGCCCCACTCTCTATCCAGAATGAGAAATCTCATTGGTAGAGTCAATGTCTAGGCCACTTTCTCAAATATTTTATCCCAAATAACTTGGAACAATTCGCGATCTCTCTAAAGTGCATATTTGACGACCTTTGCATATCATATATACACACGCATGCACACACACATATATGAGCTCTAAGCTCTCTTCCGGGAGGAAAATAGCTGTCCATCACGAGTCAAACACGTGATCCAAGACCATGGTGGTGAATAACACACATGCACACACACGTACATAGGTTATCGAGCACTAGGCAGAAGATATTTGTTGTCCATAGACAAGGGTAATTGAGGGGCTGAATGAGTGCGAAATTATCATTATTTCTTAATATAGTCGGGATGCCTCACATTCCAAAGCGCCTCTTGTGGTCGTATCCTCTCTATTGCAGCACGGATAACTTCAGTGTTCCACTCCATCAGGGCGAAAAATGTAGATATCAACCAAATGGTGAGAAGAGTTTTCGCGCGTAAGAAAAATTACCAATGTTTACATACAGCAGTATTCAAACGACTGATTATTGCCACAATATAAATTCAATAAAATTTATTTTCTATTTCAAGATAATTTTATACTATTAAATAATTCACCTCTTATTACTGAATAAAATGTATATACATATTTTAATATTCGTAAATACGAATACTTTAACATATATCTTCATTTTCTTTTCTTCCGATATTGCGTTGGGCTTCCCTTGGCTTGGATTCCAACCCAAACCCTCCAGCGTTGGTTGAAATCCATCCCTAGGCTCGGAATCCAACCCATCCGTTGACTAGTCCAACTGCACCTTAAATAAGCCATTGGGACGGAAAGGGCAGCATTTGCTTTATGCAACAGAACAGAGTGAGCTGGACTGTGAATGAAAGTGCACAGGAAGTACGCTTCACTATCAGGGTGGGGACCCACCATATTACGCGTAGAGTACAGAGGACACAACCATTAGTCAGAGGAAAATTACATAGTCACACAGTACGCGAAGCACGCACATTGCACATAATATCACAACTTTCTATGTATGTAAGACTAAGACTACACGCACTAGAAGAAAGAAAAAAAAGAGAGGTGATCTAATAAAATGTTTAGAGCCATCTCATAAGATGCAATAGAAAAAAAAACATGTTTGAAAGACATGGAAAAGAATTTTCTCTACAGAATTACTGATTCCTGGAATAGATTGGATGTAGAAATAATAGACAAATTACAGCTCTTATCCTTCATACTACAAGAAGATGAAGGTATGAATATATTCACAGTATTCTATTATATTACTAATATTCGTGACCAAGCCTTAACTTATCCTAACACTGCTTATCCTAACTCAGCTTAGCTAAGTCGGATTCAGCCAGTAGAAATAGAAGTAATTTCCCCCGTGTAATACCCACTGGTGCATTTCAACATTCTGCTTCCGTTCGTCTTAAAAAGGAAAATCAAGACGAACATAACAGTCACCACAGCGCTTAAAGGTTACCGACATGACGTAAATGAAGGCTTATTAAGCAAGACAGGAAATACTGTACAAGAAGTGACTCAAGGTCATAGTGAGGTAGAATCTAATGAAATATATAAATCAATATATTAACTAATATAAACAAACAACTAAATAAATAGTAAATTAATAAACAAAGATATACATAAACAAATATATATGAATAGCGAATAAGTAATGATGTAGAATATAAGGAAAATAAAGAAAAAATCAATAAGATAAGCATGCAAGTAGATAAATTAATATATAACAAATTAGTAAACAAATGAATATGTAAAGATAAATAGTCAATAAATTAATGAAATTAATAAACAAAGTAAGCATACACACGCGCAAAGATCGAAAAATAACCAACAGGCACGTAAAACATTTTCTAAGTCAAACTTGTGGAGATTGTATACTGGGCACCATGCCCAGGTACAACTTTGCATGTTTTCTTTTGTAAACTTATTCATTCTCACGAGAATCATGTTTAAAAAAATAATTTCTCAAAATAGTTTTCTACTGATTTTTTTTATTAAATTATTTGTCGCCTGATGATTTGCTTTCTAAAACACAACATGCAATGCCATCCTAATTAGCAATGCCGTACTACGGCGAAATAGAAATCGATATTGATTTCTACAACGCAATGTAGACATGGTTTCTTCTCGGCCCAAGTGTGCTGATAAAAAGGTTAATTATAGTGATGTGTGTTACTAGTAGATAAAACTAATTATTCTTTACATAAGTGAGATGTGTCATTTCACAATGTTTACACATTGTACAAAAACGAAAGCTTCACTACAAGTATCGCTAAGAACATGTCAATCCGTGTTTTTTTTTATTTCTCTTGTTTTGTTTTGAAATTTCCTTGTTATATCTATTATTCGTAATTTCTCTGTTATTCACTTCTTGTTTCTCCTGGTTTTATTTTCTAAGCTTATTTTCGTCAGTATTTATTTCTTGATTTTCATGCTTCCTAATGTTTAAATTAGCCTACGTGGAGCATTGGGTAACGCTCCTGTCTCGAAACGCGGAAGGTCCGGGTTCAATCCCCGGTATATGCAAACGTACTTTCATGTCTTTCCAACTCCTCTCCGCAATGGCGTCGCATATACTGTACGTATGCTTATAGAACCTACTCAATACGATCGACCCACTACCACTGGCTCCAGACTTCATTCATACCTACAGCCATTTCGACATATTAAAAATAATTCACATGTAGCCCTTCTCACACCATACATACAACCTTTCCAAGGATTAATTAAGCCACCACGATGAGATACATAGGCTGCATCGTCCTTCAGGGTCTTCAGAGGAGATACATATCAGCTGCGTCAAAAATGGACTGAACTTCGAAACATTAAAATAGCCTGCGCTACTCGACACGATCACCATTCAACAAACACTACGGGTAGGTTTTACGAGAATGGCCAAAGCAGACGACGTTTTTGGCGATAGGATAAGTAAATCAAAATTGCAATAGATAAAAACCAAGTTTTTTGCAATTTGTGTAACTTTTACTGGAGTTTGATAAGCACTAAAGCATATCCCGGTAAAATTAGACACCTATAATTTCCAAAGTTTTTACACTTTTAAGCACACGGTGTAAAACTGGAATATGGCTAACTCAGCTATATAAGCTGTAAATCGAGTTTGACAAAATACACTCTGACGAAAAACATTTGGTGAAATATGATTAGGAGAAATATAATTTGAAGAAATACATTTTGAAGACATACGTGGCGGAATATAACTTAATAAAATATAATTTGACGAAATACAATTTAGGGAAGTATAATTTGGCGAGAAAGAATTTGGTAAAATACAATTTGCCGAAATATTTAGCGAAATGGAATTTGGCGAATCACAATTCGACGGAACTGAATTTGAAAAAATAAGAAACCGACCCAAAATCCACTTTGAGCAATTATGCATGTCACAATGTGAAACTGACGGAACACTACCTCCAAGCATCCACTTTAAACGAGCTATATGCCACCACCAATCACCGTATTTCAAAAGGTTATAGAAAATATAAAACATCCACACTGCAGTATATGAACACAAAACACAATGCTGAAGATACTATTTATCAACAATAACTGTTCATGAATTTTTTTTAATAAATCTAAATTAGAAAAAGACCTGATACACACATCCTTCCTCACAATAATAAATATTTTTCATTGGGTCTCTTCTTTGACCAAGGGACCTGCTAGGAAAGAATTCAAAGTGGAGAAAGGGACCCGTTAAGAAAGAATTTTAAGAACGAAGAACCCGTCAGGGGAGAATTCTACTCTTGCTTAACATTTCGCTTTGAACAGGTCGGTTTTATTTGGTTATATATACTGCTACAGCAGGATATTCGAATAACTTAAAAGAGATAAACAAAAATCAATGAGAAATAAAAATGAATAAATTAATAAAATTAATAAAATTAGTAAAACGGGTAGAATAAAACAAGATTGGTAAAACAAATGATATGAAAAAGCTAATAACACATACCAATAAAATGAATAATAGATATAGATAAAAAGTAAAAGAAAATATACAATTAATCAAGTAAAATAAAAAACAAGTAAACAAAAATAAACAAAGAATAAATAGTTACTTTAAATAAGCGAATACAAGTTAGGGATGCTCATGTATATTGTAATTGTCGTGAGACGACCAAGGTCACAGAAGGGATTCTGTTACGCTCACCGAACAACTTCGCCGAGATGGACCACATAATGGCACATAAAAAAATCGTCCTTGTCACCTGTCGAAATATGTGCATGAAGCATCTAAACTCACCATCTTGAACTTAGACAAATGATCACCTGCATGACTCCTTTAGCAGCTCGTCAAAATTTCCTTTAGAGAATTTACTTAGAATTCAGAAAGAGATGTGTCGTTGGCAATGCTCAGCCCATACGAGGGCTTACGAGAGTAGAAATGCCTTCTTGTGCTGTGCTATTCTAGCTACGATAAAAGTCATAAAAATGACACAAACCAAACGCCCCGGTACTTTCACCGAGTCTGCCATTCATGCACTGCGCTGAATGTTTCCGATTCGCACTCGGCACGTTCGGAAGGCTCGAAACTTGAGAGGCGCGAAATTTGAAATTGAAAGGTCTGAACGGTTCGCAATTTTGGGCGTTTTTGAGAAAATAAAAGACAAGGGGAAAAACGGGTCGAGCCGTTTTCTTGGGTAACCAACTAATTCTTTAATGTGGTCTAATTCCTCCGTCGCTGAGATGAATAAAATTGCCTGGCGGGAGCCAAACTACAAGAATAAGCGTCACCTGGTACGCATGGGAATATCTGTCATAAATGTAAACACTACACTACTTTATCAAAATCGACTGGTGTCCCCCAGAATAAAATCACGTAGTCAAGTGACAATATGGACTGAATTTTATTTGTTGTCTAGATACCACCTGGCGATTTTACTAACTCATTAATTACTGTGACATTTAAGCTAAATAACCAAAATCTGGTGATGGCGGTTGTGGTGATGAAGATAAGGAGGAAATGAACCGGATAGACTTGGGAGAGACAAGATAATCAAAACTTGAGAGTCTGAATTTAGTTCAGAGAACGAATACCACCTGGGGGGAGACTCACCTCCCCGACGTCTGCCCGTCAGGAAGGACAAGTCGAGCGGGTACTAGACCTTGAGGCCCCACATGATACAAGTCCCCAGGATTTCCTGAGTGGGTAAACTAATGGGAAAATCCGTTTCACAGAAGTTCACAATAATTGAAGAACCAAGTTCGACTTGGTAATGAAGGAATGAATTATCTAAACCAGTTTGGCAATTAAAAACCTTATTCTTAATTAAGATGTCAAAAAACGTGTTTCCTATTCCTGCAAGAAAGAGGAGTGTCTTATTGGTGAACCAGTTTGGTGATTAGGAACCTTCACCTCATCGAAATTGTCAAAAAATAATGATAAGCACGTATTTTTGTTTTCCTGCAACAAAAAGAATATCTTGATGAACCGCTATAGCTTAAATGTGCACTTAGTCGGATTCCACATCCAGTTTGGTAATTAGTACTTTCACAGTCTCCCTGTAACGTGGCTGTACTATCATAAGTTTTGAATGCATATTGTAGTTCTTCAAATCAACATTGTGCTGCTTTCAGGGAAAAATCTTGCTGAATCCTAAGTAGGTTTTAATTTGGTAGTTAAATATTTTCATAATCTCCTTGTTTGAGTGTATGTTCTAGTTCTCCAAATTAATATTGCGGTGCTTTCAGGGGATTGAAATCAGTTTCCTACAGCGGTACTGTATTTCTCACAAATACACAAACTCAATTAACGAGACAAATAGAAAAAGGAGACTTGATCGTGGTGTTCTGGTTACTAAAAGGTTTTGACAAGTGACAGATCTTTTGGTTTGGAACAGGAGGGCAGCACAAGGGATTACAAAGGATTACAAAAGCGGAGCATGCCGACAGGAGACCTTTTGGTCCATATCTAGGTCGGATGCGAAAAAAAAATCATAATGATAATAAACTAATGAATAAAAACTATAATTATGTAAATAATAAATAAAATGCATAAATAAATGCATATGTATAGTTAAATAGTAAACAGGTAAATAGTAAATAATAATAAATTGAAATAACTAATAATGAATGAGAATCAAACAGACAAATGATAACAAAACAAAAACAAATATTAAATAAAATATAATCATTTCAGCATCTTGCTTAGGTTTTTATCTAAATGATTCTTAAAGCTTCGAACTAAACTACATTGCACTACCTGTGCAGGAAGTCTATTCCATTCATTAACCACACGGTTGGCGAAGTTGTTTCTACCTACTTCCAAATTGAATCTGTTTCCGGACAGTTTGAGACCATTGTTTCTTGTCTGATTCTCATTCAATGTGAAAATTTTGTCACTTTTTATGTTGTCAATTCCCTTTAGAATTTTAAAGACCTGTATCAAGTCACCTCTGAGTCTACGCTATTTTAGAGAAAACAGATTCATATGTTTTAGTCGATTTTCGTATGATTTATTTTTGATATTTGGAATCGGTTTTGTGGCTCGCCATTGTACTTTTTCCAGTACAATGTCTTTAAATAGATTGAAGAATGTAAAATAGTTTTTCGTATAAATGCTCTAACTCTTGGATTACTCTTCAGGGCGATGCAGTACAGATTGGAAACGTAAACGAATTCAAGACTAGATACAATAAATGGGAGAACAGGATTATACGAGTGTAACTGGATACCACAATTAAGCACACACACACGCACGCGCGCATACACACACGCACACACGCGCGCGCGCGCGCGCAAAGTAATGAAAAAGGTGATGTCTGGTGTAGCGGAGTGCTACAAGTATTCTGTTGTAGCAGCACCTACAATGTTTTTGATATACGTAAACGACACGATGGAAGGTACAAGCTACACTGACATGGTTGCAGATGATACAAAGATCATGAGAAAAGTAAAGAGTACATGTTATAAGATAAAAGTAATACATATGTATTGAGTCAAATGCATAAAATCAAATCTAATGTCAAAAATGTAAAATACTGATAATGAATGAAAGCAGAAGAGGGCCATTAACGAATTACATGGGACTTGATCAATGATATATATATATATATATATATATATATATATATATATATATATATATATATATATAATGTCTAGAGAGAGAGAGAGAGAGAGAGAGTGTGTGTGAGTGTGAGTGTGAGTGTGAGTGTGTGTGTGTGTGTGTGAGTGTGTGTGGGGGGGTGGGGGGTGTTGGTCACAGACACCTTGTCATCTGCGAATTATCCGGAAATTCATGGGCGAAACAAACTCTTAGACGGAAAAAAGTAACCTCAGGCACGCCCTAGACCAGAACATGCAGCGGTGGCGTGTTCTACGCACAGTGGTGGATATAACCAAGATTCGAGAGAATACAAAAAGCGGTCATCAAACTGGTTTCCAGCGTTGAAGTTAAACAAACATATGAAGAAAAAATGAAAGCCCTAAATTGGGGGTCACTGAAAAAAAAGGGAAATAAATAAAACTAACAAAAAAGCCACGTGGTCCTCATTAAAGGATACAAAGGAAAAGCAGTTTATTGCAGTACTACAGAAGCCGATATAGCCCAAGCCAAAGAAAAGCATAAACATAAGTATGATCGTTTCAGAGACGAGTTGCTACGAATGTAGTTCATTTCCTGGTTAATGTAATTAAATAAATAAATACACATTGCACGTGTGCACGGTGACTGGTGCCGAACTACATTTTCATTTTTATTATTTTTTTTTAAACACCTGGTCAAATGAGGGATGAAATCACCAATAAATCAAACGTGTTTTGTTTTAAGATTTTATCGAATGCAAAGATGGCTGACTGTACATCCATACAAATCTACATCCAAAGTATCATAGCTGTTACAATTATCGTCATAATCATGTCGTCGCCACAATCTTAATAGACCATCATTGTTGTCACCATAATCATCAATTATATATTACTCGTGCATCCAACGTCTGATTTATTAAGATTTAGTAACATATTACGGAAACTCTTACGGTTTCTTCGGTTAGAAAATATTTTTCTACGGAAACAATGCGGCAAGAAAGAAGAATGATCTTTCTGAACATGCACCAAGCATCACGTGGATGAACATATTCAAAGACACCATCGTTAACTATTACGCAGTGTTATGAACTGAAGTTAACCTCTCTACTGTAGTGACACTGTGCACATTGCCTTCGACTCGTAGCAGGCTATTCTATTCGGCTCAAGGTAAAACCATTAAATATAGGACTTGTATTTTTGTACGTTCTGGTAGCCCTTAAAATTTTCCTTGACATGCTATAGAAGCGCTGGTAAACTATAGTCTAAGACACGTCATTCGAGCAGACTTTTTAATCTTGGGTTTCTGTCTAGTTCTGTTCCATTATGCTTATCATCTATTGGCATCCAGTCAGTGAGATGACGATTCGTAGTTCATCATTACTTCTGAAATAACAAGTCCACTTCTATCAATTTATAGGTTGGTGATGGTCCTGCAAAATGGGCGTCAGAGAGAACCATCTCCCTGTCATCCTTCAAAACTTAAAATTCTTACCTCCAACTGGAGGTGAAGCCCCGAGGGGCTGACACACGGTCCCCAGACCAGGACCAAAATATCTATAACCTTCAAAGGAACAGTGCCACACTAATGCAGTACAGACAACACAACTCAGATTATTCTCAGGCCTGGGGACCGTTGCCAGCCACTGTGAGGCAGCGGGTTTGATGTCCGTAAAACTCGAGACTGCATTCATCATCCAACCTAAGTGTTTTTTCCCTCTAAACGAAATTACTGCCTTCCTGTTCTTCAATGTTATCCCCAGCGTTGATTTCTCCTTGGAAGCTTCCGCCTATTTAGTCATTTCCTGGTGTTTCCGGATATATCATAATTCCAAAGTATACTGGTGGACGGGGGATCTTGTAAGTGTTTATGGTCCTCCTATCCTTTTTCTACAATTTCCATCCATTTTTTTTTTTTGTACCTTCTTAGGTGTCAACAATAGACAAAAATGTAGTAGACATTATTGAACTATTTTACTTTGAAATTCAGAGATTTATATTAATGTGATACCTAACACCAGCTCGACTCTAATTAGTTCACTTAATATTTCCCCCGAATTTTTCCGATATACCCGGGAGTAAAAGTATTAAAGCAATAGTACATACATACATATACCAAGGCTTTTTCCCCCTTCCAAGGGAGGTAGCCAAAAAGGGAAAGGCATAAAAACACTCCCACCCATTTCATCCCCAAATACACTCCACACCCCTCCCACCCTTCCTCTCATCTGAGCACCTCCTGGATGACGGGTCATCCCTGCACCCCGCCCACCGCCCTGGGTCAGAAGCAGTGTCGCAAGACACAGTACATCCACAGCAAGGCCGCTTCATTTAATCGGCGACCCCCCCTCTCCGTCCCCTTTGCATATAAGGAGAGGACGGGGAGAAATCCCTTCGGGCTGCGTCAAAATTTACTCATGCAGTCACAACAACATCCATATACAACCATTCTCCACTCACCTCTGTCTTCCGTCCTCTCCCTTCCTTCCTCAACAGACATTCCCCTCTTCCCCAAAGCCCCCTTCACCCCATCCATCCACCTCATCCTAGGACGTCCCCTCATGTTCACTCCCTCCACATCTGCCTTCCATACCTCTTTTACTAGTCTTTCTTCACTCATTCTTTCCATGTGTCCAAACCATCCTAATATTCTTTCATCAACCCTCTCTCCCAAATCCTTTTTCACCCCTGTTCTCCTCCTCACCTCCTCATTTCTCACTCTATCTAGCCTAGTAACCCCCGCCATACTTCTCAGACACCTCATCTCAAACACATTCAAACTCCTTCTCTCTTCTTCTCTTATGTTCCACGTTTCTGCCCCATACAGTGCTGTTGGCACAATCACTCCTTCATACAGTCTCCTCTTCGCATCCATTCCCAAATGTCTATTTCTCATTACACTCTTTAAACCACCAAGGCATTTACTCGCTTCTCTCAATCTACATTCTACCTCCACCTTCACTCCACCTTTTCCTGCTACACTTGCACCCAAGTATCTAAAACTATCCACTTCCTCCAGTCGCTCTCCCTTAATGTTCACTTCCAGTCTACTGCCACTTTCACCCCTTGTACATCTCATCACCTTACTTTTACCCACATTTATCTTTAGCTTTCTTCTATCACATACTCTCCCAAACTCTGCCACCAGCTTCCTCAATCCCTCCTCTGACCCTGCCACAAGCGCAGTGTCGTCCGCAAACAACAGCTGGCTCACCTCCCACTTTTCTCCATTTTCTTTAACCATCTCCAATCCCTGACTCACTACCCTAGCATTCACCTCTCGCACCACCCCATCCATGTATAAGTTGAACAGCCAGGGCGACATAACGCATCCTTGACGAAGTCCCACCTTTACTTCAAACCACTCACTCTCTCCATTTCCAATCCTAACACATGCTCTACTACTCACATAAAAACTCTTGACAGCTCCCAAAAGCTTTCCTCCTATCCCATAAATCTGCATAACCTCCCACAGTGCCTTTCTGTCTACCCTATCATAAGCCTTTTCCAGATCCATAAAAGCCCAAAAAACATCCTTCCCCTTTCCTATAGCTTTCTCACATATCTGTCTTACCACAAAGATCTGATCTACACAACCTCTACCCGTCCTAAAACCACACTGTTCCTCACCAATTACTCCTTCTGTTCCTCTCCTAATCCTCTCAATTAAGATTCTCCCATAAGCCTTCCCTACTACACTCAACAGGCTAATCCCTCTGAAATTACTACATTCACACTTGTCCCCTTTTCCCTTGTAAAGAGGAACTATACAGGCACTACTCCAGTCCTCCGGTACTCTACCCTCTCTCCAGCAAACATTAAATAATCTCGCCAACCAGTCCACCATCACTGAACCTCCCTTTTTCAGACATTCTGCATGACATCCATCCAGACCAGGTGCCTTACCTGCTTTCATCATCTTTACAACTGCCTTCACCTCATCCTTCCTTATTTCTCCTCCATTCTCCTCACTCATCACTCTCATTTTCTTCGTATTTCCCACTGCAGCTATCTTTCCTTCCCTATCCTCCTTCACATTCAGCAACTCCCTAAAATATTCTGCCCATCTTTCCCTCACTGCCATCTCTTCCATTATCAACTCTCCATCTGTACCTTTTACCTTTTCTTCCCTACTTGATTCGCCTCCTCTTCCTCTCTTAATTTCTTTCCAAAACATCTTTTTATTACTTTCAAAATTTTCTGTCATACTCCTACCCCATTTCACATCTGCTCTCCTCTTTGCCTCCTTTACCTTTTGCTTTACTTCTCTTTTCTTTTCTTTGTACATCTCATATGACTCCCCTGTCCTCTTTTGTAACCAATCTGTGAATGCTCGCTTCTTCTCTTCTACAACCTTCTTTGTTTCCTCATCCCACCATTCACTACCCTTTCTTCTATTTCCCCCTGTCCTTCTTGTTCCACACACCATCCTTGCACACTTTAAGACTCCCTCCTTGAACCATCCCCATTCCTCCTCCACACCCATCTCTGCTCTATCCTTTACTCCCTCCCACTCCTCCTTCAGCTTCTTTTCGTACTCCTTCTCCTTTTCCTTTTCAATAGTAAAATAGCAATAGTAAAATAGTAATAAGATAATGGTAATAACGCTGAAGTAATAGTAATAACACTGAAATAATAGTATATGCACTGTTTTTGGGAGACATTTATATATTCCAGTTCTTGTATAATCATTGCCTATTTCAAGTATATACTTACACCAAAAGAGGTGTGCAACTGGCGCTTGAAAACTCCTTACGCAAATGAAATAACGACGATAGACCACACATCTAGCATGTAATGGTAGCGTACCATTATGTACAATATATTTACGTACTGCGTTGTAGCATCGTACAGTTATTGTAGCGTCTTTTACTTTCGAACTGCTCAATTGTGTGTTTTTCCATTGCATAATTATAATAGATTTTGTTGTATATTAATTTTACTATTATCATTGTAGTATTTAATTGGAACTCAGTGTGCCTTTGTAAGGAGAACCAAGCGAGTCGTGCGTGTTTCCCGCGTCAACTCAAGGCTTGGCGTCCCAGTTGTTTCTCCGCTTCCTTCTTGTGCACACGCATTTGTCATTGTAGTGCTTTATCTCGTGATTAATATGATTAATAATTCCTATACCTTTATTTAGCCACCCTATAACAAGCACTCATTTGTTTTTGCCTTTTCAATTTTAGCTCCTTGTGGATGAAAGGCCATCCCTGTCCCCCACACACTGCCTGGGCCAGATGCATTGCAGCGAGACAGAGTACCTACACAGCAGGGCCAAGCAGTTCAATTGCCTTTGTCGGACGTCTGTTATTGAGCTTCCTGTTCTGATGCGCAGTTTGGGCTGGAAATACCCGCATCAACTGTGAATCTTAAATGGAGAGAAGGGCGAGACGTGAATTAGTGAGCAGCTGCTACTTGCACGGATTGATTCAGTACAGGTATTCTGGTTGGAAATCATGTCAACACATAATCGTGCACTGGGTACTGTGTGTGTCGCTGCAAACGATTGACTCTGAACAGGTTATGTTCATCTATCCTTCTGAAGGAAATAACAAAATTAAAATATTTCCACACGACTTGGAGGACAATACCATGTTTCTTTCTCTCTTGGTATATAGAATATTTTGACTACAGATTGGCATCCGTACATATTGTGCTCATGGATGATTCCCGGGACACATTGTAGACTAAGATTTCTGTGTTCAATCGATTTGCACCTCTTAAGAGGGGTTCGAATTTTTTAAACACTGTTCTTAGCTTTCGTCTGGGTTTCCAGCACCTTCCTCAGCATTTTCCAGGGGAATACATTCACTATTGTCATACTGTTTCTACAAAACAAATAAATAGTTCTTATTCGTATATTTCTCGATTACTCAATGACCCCTACCATGACTCACTCGCTCTGTTCCTCACTTACCCCCTTATAAACGAGGTATCCATTTCATTCCTCAGTCAAATTCTTTGGTTGGACTTGGAGGTGACCCCCTTATGACTTTCCTCTTTATCCATTTTCTAAAATCTTACAAGTATCGGCTTCCCTGTTTTGTATTTCCATATATCTACTTAATGCTCTACCTCTACAGTAGAACAGGTAAGGACAAAGAAAGATCTAGTGGAGTAGGATTCTTGATAAACCGAGAGGTTTTATCACACAAGGTAGCTTGGGTTGTGATTAGGCTGTCTAAAAGGTACACTCTAAAATAGTTCAGGTTTATGCACCAACTTCACAGAGTTCGGACGATGAAATTGAGTTCTTCTATGATGATTTAAGTCAGGTTATGAGTCAAGAGAAAAGTAAGTACACGTTGGTATTAGGCGACTTTGATGCTATAGTGGGGAAGAAAATGGGAGATGAGTTATGCATTGTGAAGTTTGGAGTAGGTGAAAAATAATATATGAGAGATATTAGTCAATTTTGCAGAAAACTACAACATGAGGATAATGAACACCTTCCAAAGCGTCTAGGTCGTAAATGGACCTGGAGAAGTCCAAATGGAACAACAAAGAACGAAGTAGACTTTATATAAGGAGATGAGAGCAAGATCGTTGACAATGTTACGGGGATAAATAAAGTCACCTTCCCCCACACGTTTCATTGAAATTCATAGCATTTGCCATTGCCTCTATAATAGCTCGGTTGGTATTGGTGTAGACCGTTAATCAGAAAGTAGTCAGTCCGAATCCAGCTTGACCCAAGAGTTTCCAGACGCCAGTCGGTTAAATGCTGTTCATATATAATGTAGCACTCCTTATGACCCCTTGTCTGTAGAAAAAAATAATTTCATGATCTTGTGTGACTTTAAAAATTATGACAAAATATAATTGTTAATCTTTCTCAAATCATTGTATATGTAAATTATAATCAAAATTGTATATTACAAATATTATGTCACATACGAGGATGACTATTATATTGTTAAATGCATTAACGTGTAACTTTATTTGCATACTCTGTTCAACGCGTTAGTATTCACTGTGTATAGCTTATGTCATGGCGGACGGGATATTGAAATATAAATCCTATAGAAATTTCCGCCTCCGACACTAAAGGAAGATACCTTCACCAAGATATGATAACCGACTATATCACTTTGAAGTACTTGTTATGCGATCTGGGTGTAATTAAGTTATGTGGTGCAAGCGGAAGATTGTTGATATCCGAGTAGAATATTGCTGATGTAGTTTTATATTGCGTTCAGTTAATTATTTGTGTGATGTAATGAAATGGGTGAGTCGGGTTGAGGGTTCTGGTCCTCGAGAACTGTAGATTGTGACTAGCTTCTTTATGATGTGCAAAGCTTTCGACTGATCTTAATTTCCTTTTTCAAGTGCATTGCCATATATTTGATGTTTGAGCTGGAGGTATTTTTTTTTCGAATGACACGGTTTAACTATAGTTCATTTCTCTGACTCAGGTTATCTGGAGTAACAAATATTTTTACCTGATACCTCCATTGTATTATTAGCAATTGTCCTAGCTTGCGCATTCTTATCAGCTGCGGCTTTGTATTTATTATGATGGTTTATCGCAATGGAACTTGAATTCGACTTGCCGCGATAATACACAAAAATTTTCTTTACCAGCGGATGTTCTTTGTTTTAGCCCGACCACCTTTGTCTACAAACAAATGCGAACACTGATGGTTTTACTTTCAGCAGAGAAAGGCAGTTTCCGTCTCACCGAAAACAATATTCTCGCTTGTGTATGCAAACACGGTTACTGTATGATGCTACCCTGAACAAAGTCTTACCCTTTCCCGTGCCTCAGTACACGTTTGTTCTATCTACATTGGTGATCTTTTCCGTTTGCCTACTTGTTCCCTACGTCGTTAGGGTAACGTCGATATATACGTCAGTATCTCACAGTGAAACTATATCAAGCTACTTCACCTTGGCCATGCATTACTAGATCAGTTCATTTAGCAAAATTCTTACAAGCTTACAACAGCAACATGAAATGTGAAAATGTTAAATGTGAACAGGGATAATATAAAAAGACTAAACGTGCTGAAACTGTGATGACTAGAGAAAAGAAAACTACATTCTGGTCGACAGTAAAGCAGATTTAGTAGCATTTCAATATCAGGCCTGGTATGAAGGCCAGCTGCACCCAGCAAACAGCAAATCATGAGAAAACAAAACTAGACGAGATCTAGGACTCAGTATAACAGGTCATGGAACAAAATAGCCTTATGTGGTTATAATGGCCGTACGAAACAAAATAGCGGGGATGCAGAGGAGCAGATGATTGAAGCAGTATCTAATGCCAATTGCGAAGCTAGGGACTAGTAAGCATTTCAACCTATGTCAGCACGTTTGGATGAGGACAGGAAATAAGCAATGAGGAAGAACAGGACTAACAATGATATCAGTACCATTAAGATATCGGTACCCCAAATGGGAAAAGTGGAACGACACCTATTTACCATCTCCCTTTCAAACTGAAATCTAGAAAACTTATAACAAGCCATCATTAAATGGGTTCAATGCTTTAAAAAACACTTCAGGCCGATGTTCACCATAGCAACTTGACATGCATGCTGCTAGGTGCAAGATGTGACGTCACCAGTTGTGTTCCTCCACGGGCCTTGTTGCCCCAACTCATCCTCTCCCAAACCCTCCATCCCAGTCCCCTCGCCTGTAATCAGAAGTCAGACCCTATAATCCATTTCACACAAAATACTACACACTCTCCACGACATATTAAAAAAAGTCGTGGAAAATAGATGGCTGGGAAGATTGCCCTTCAGTGAGAATGCGTTTTTCTATGATACAAATTCTTCTGGAAATTACTGAAATTTAATATCAGAGCACTTCAACATGTCCTCATTCTCCACGGGATACGAAGAAGATGAACCGGCATTCTTGTTTGACAATTTTTCATTCTAATTCTACACAGCTCTCTAAGCTTTACTTTGGAATTAATAACTGGTTCTTAAACTTGGGAGAAATAATAGTAGAGAACAATAGGATATAACATATGCAACAAAGCAGACGCTGTGCATTAATAATGTATTCCGTGGCGGTGCTTGACGCTCCTGAGAATATACATTTGTGGTGCGGCAGGCATAGGAACGACGGTGGAGCAGGGTGACTGTTCTGTATTTTCTTCCTTAGGATATTGCAATTTAGTAATAAATGGGTACCAATTTACTATATATTTACCAGTCAATGCAGTATGCATCAAGTTAAAAAATCCTTAAGAAGCAAATCTAAGACCAGACAAAATCTGCCATTGCTAAGGCAATACAGGTATAGATGTCTTGACATCCTTGAATACACTGATATTTAATCAATTAAATATACGAAATCTTACTAAACTATCATGAAAAAGAAGACTATTTTCTATTATTAAACTGATATTTGCTACGTACATCTTTGTGCACACTAAAACCATTTAAAATGTTCATCTTTGTTTATGGCCTCCCTTGTAAGGGGGGGGGGGAAAGCCTTTGGTATATGTATATGCATCTGTTTATCATTACGGATAATTTTTATCTTGCAAGCCTTTGCCTTGCATATTTTTGTCTTCAAGTATGCGTTTTGTAAATACTTGTCTAATTAACCTTTGTCTTCTTAGTTTTTGCCTTGTATGCCTTTGCCTTGTGTGTCTTTGTCATGCGTGTCTTTGTCTTGTATGTCTTTGTCATGCGTGTCTTTGTCTTGCAGGCTTAATGTATTGTAAACTTTTTCCATGCATTCGGTATTCAGCATGAAGAGTGGAGAACATACAGCAACATTCAAGGTACTGGATACACCTATAGTGCTGCGTAAAAGTATTTTTTGTAGATTTGATTAATGGTCTGCACACGCAACCGATCGAAACGTTTTGAAACAGATTCGTCAAAACCATGCGTGGCTGCAAACGAAGCTTTTTGAAACCTTGACTTCAAGAATTTGTGGCATGATCTTTTTCATGATAACTCTCTGGACATTCTTTTCAACAAACTGCATTGTGGAATACTAAATAAACCATTTTGTATTTTCTACAGACGTATAACCCAAATGAGTTTAAGATTTGTTTTTCAATTCATATAAAATGTGTTCAGGGAGGGCTGGGGTGAGAATACCAGGTGATTCTTATTGCATAACCAGGTCAAGATTCTACAATTCAGGAACAACAGTCATTTCAAATAAACATCAGTAGTTTGAGTCTTTCTTACTGGGTTGGTTCTGACGCACGGCTTCTTCAATCTATAGAACTAATATTTTTTTCTTTGTCAATTTAATGCTTCAAGACCAAAAGAATATTCAGTGCATCGTTTCACTTTGAAATGTGTAATCTGACTCTGAAATGTTAACATCAGTCTTCTATAATAGATTTAAAGTTTTATATCCTGTATATTTATTTTCTTTTATAACGATATTAAATGGGCGCAGTGTAAGAAATGACACTCCTATACTACTTTTGGTCTGAAGTAGCGACAACCATCGCAGCGTAAAAGATACAGTTTTTGCTAACGAAAAATTGACAAGCAAAACGATTCGCTCAGGAAACACGGACAAGGATTACGATTCTTCGCAAGGATCGGCCGCGGGTCGTAGTTCACTCATCTGTATCAACTAACAAACCGTCTTCGGTAGTACTTGAGTCCTTATTCTCTTCTTGGAGAACGACATATGCCGAGTAGCAACAAGATAGAGAAGTGGAAGGCGGTGGAGGAGGAGGAGGAGGGAGCAGAGGGCGTGGGAATGGGACACTAATGATCAAATGGTGTGGGCGAATAATCAGCAGTATCACGATTTTATTTCAATGGCGCCTTGATGAACACGCTCCCGGGCGCTCGGAGTCACCTCGACTAACACATTTCATGGCTAATCAGCTGGCGATGTCACCTGGAAAACGACTTTTTATTCTCCTCCTGATGGTGTTGGATCCAAGGAAAACCATTTTTTATACGCTTCGACATTTTTTTCATATATTTCCAACTATCGATTTCGTTTCAGAAACTGTCGTGTTGTAATGACTCAACTGCTGGCCCTCCTTCCCGACGCTTATCAACTTTGCATGTGCATGACCTGATCCCCTCCCTCCTCCCCCCCCCCATCATTGTATTCAGGAACCCGAGCGTGGCGACCAAATCTTGCTAGTCTCCCATAATTATTCCCTCATCCCATCTTGCCGCAGTTCCCATCCATTGTTGCGTGATATCCACCTGGAAGTTATCCGGATTTTACGTAACCCCGTACCAATGTGACGAGGCTTCTGGACAGCGGCTCTAAACAGGAGGCCACGTCACATTTCTGGCGGGGGGAGGGGGGGTCACTAGTTGCCTTGTGTGAAAGTCTCGGGCAACTGCAAGCAACCAGTGACTGTCACCGAGTTGTGGAATCCTTTCTCATCATCTCGTTAATCGAAAGAATGGCATCAATGGAGGAGGTGCTTCTGTTGGCTTTGCTGGTCAAGAAAAAGAGACGCTCGGTGACGGCAACTGCCAGTGACGGTCACTTGTTACCGGAGCGGGCAACAACCATAGCCTGTTGCGTAACCGGACAACCGCAGTGACGTAGTGTGAAAGGCTCAATTTAAAATAATGGTAGGCAACTAGTGACCGTCACTAGTGACGGTTACTAGTTGTCTAGTGTGAAATGGGCCTAAGAGTAAGAAATGTCCTCAAAGGGCTACAGAAATATACAACCTAAAACTTACAATAACTGCCTCCTTAATAAAATGGGAAACAATATAACAGGGAAAGAAGAAACCATCGCAAGAAAAAGAAATTACAACAAATGACAACAGTACACAAATAAACAATAAAGAGGGAAAAGTATGAGGTATACTACAGCCAAGATACAAAAATATATTTCGCATACTCGCGAAGCATTTTGGCATGATAACAAAATACAACCACTAAAAGAACAAATTCAATATCCCCCCAAAAAGGTTCAAATTCACATTATCAGCAAATTTAAAAATAACTGAGGATATCGGCCAGATAAGAACAAACACAGAAGCCACTCCCCCCCCCCCCAGCAAAAACGCAGAACACGCCATCAAGAACGTTATAAACTACCACTGGAAACAACTGAGTCCTGACAGTACTAATAAAAGACGTAAATATCTTCAACCGTACCTGGTCGCACAATAGCATTCTAATAAACTAGAATTGGCCACAACATTTCCCATCCTGAAGGCAAACCTCTCAGGAAACCTAACATCCTGCACATATCTCTTCTCTCTACTTTGTCTAAACCAGATGTTCTCAACCTGAGGTCTAGTGATCCACAAGTGGAACCAGACTAGAAATTAGTGGTCGTGCATGAATGCCAGACGATTTTATTCAGGGCTGAAGTGGTTTCCAAGATAAACAACAAGACAAAAGCATGGAATACGTGAGAATGTAGGCTGAGAACCCTTGGCCCAAAGTGATGGAAACATTTGTATTAGAAATAAAACACATACGTACTTCACTAAATCAAAATTCATTTCGGTGCCCACCGCACTAATACGTTGCTGAAAAAGTCCAACCAACACATACTGGGGGACTCCAAAGAAAATGTCACCAGACCAAACATTATGATTGTGGACCCGAACTAAGTGGTTTAAAAAAAACAACGGTAACGACAACAGCACAGGCAGCAATAATGATCATGATACCGGTAGAGACAACGCTAACGACAATGACAACGGCAGAGGCAACGATAACGATAACAGTAGATACAATGATAACGATAACAGTAGAGGCAACAATAACAACAATACTCAATCCATTAACCCAAATCGTTCTGGCAGGAGACTCGACTCCTAGGTATCCGGCAAAGCATTCCTGTTGTTTGGGTGTGGCCAGGATTGTGCAATGTAGGAAGAGATTGCCTGGTATCTTCTGTGTGATGGCTACATCTGAGGCAGCTTGTTTCGGTGGTAATGATTTAGTTTTTGGTTGGTAACTTGAACATAGCTGTGCTAATGTAGTTCTTGTTTCTTTTGATTTTTTTTCTCTGAACTTAATCTGAGTAAGGGTTTGACGGAGTAGGAAGTTTTGTGGTTGGCCTTGAAGTGCTCGTTTTATAATCCTAATTGTGTTTTTTTATAGATGTGGTGTGTGAAGCAGGTGGAAAGTCGCTAATATTTGAGCGAGTAAGGTTTAGGCTTCTTGGATAGAACAGTGTACTTACAATTTCCCTGTTATGCACTGTGGGAAGATTTTGTTTTCGCAGATATTCTATTTAGGGGTTTCTTGGTGCATTATGTTATCGTAGTTTTTTTCGGTGTCTGTTAATGTATTGTTGGGAAAATTACCTTTTGTGTTGCGTGTTTTTTTATCGTATTTTTCACGTGTGGGCTGAAAAGCGATGCAAATAACAAAAGTGAGGTCCAGAATTGTTTAGTTCTTTTACCAATTAAAGTATCTGACAATTAAATCCCTTATGCTAAGAGTCCCTGTACACAGAGTTGCGACATGATGATAAGATAAATAACTCAAGGAGCCATCTCGTGATGTAACGTTTGTTCTTGCTCATGATTCTTCGAACCTATTGTGTCATAATATGCAGGATTTTTGTTCATAATGGTGCACCAACAGGCCCTTTATACAGAGTTGCAAGAACTCCGGACACGCCGCCATTTTGTGGTCATTCAACAGTTGTCGCAACTCTGGATAAATTATTCTACTTAGGCTGCCCCAACTGCATTATGTGGTGGGATGTGAATTCCGAATTTAGGTGTCTACATTTTATCTATTTATTTATTTGTTTATTTATTTTAATTGCATTTTCCAGTTGTCTTCATTATGTTTGTTCCGTGATGTCTCATTTTTTTCTAGTAGTTCTTTTTCGGCGACGCCCATCAATAGAACACATCGCCCAAGGCTGGCCCGAAACACAATGACGATATTATGGCCACGGCTTGTCACAGGCCTGTTGAGCCAGTAGTTGTAATGAAATATTGATAACTATAACTAGAAAGGTCTTACTTTAAGTTCGAGTGTGCGAATAGATAACTGCTAAACGTCGCTTTCCAACTCAACTTAAGTTAAAATATAATTAATGTATAACCGAGGTTTGTTTTGATAAAGGGCTGCCAGGAGACGCAGGGTGTGTGGAAAGACGTCCCCATTTCATCCACTGATTAAAATCGCCAGGCGCCAATCGTAACAAAATAGCAGACATGAATGATCCCAAATAATCGAGCATAACTTAACATTTTCGAAGGGTAACGACAGCTGACGACACGTGATTTCATATAGCTGTGGGGATCCTCCTCCGCAGTGAAAGGGTTATCAACTATTACATACAGAGGTTATCTCGATTAAATAATTTGCTGGAAGGAATACGCCTTGTCCACTAGTTGCGACCACTTACATGGTCTCTGACGGGTCAGAGTGTGTTCTCAGGGGTCCAACATAAGGTCCCAAGTTTACGAGTTAGTCTGGAACCAGCGGCGAGCGTGATGAAAGGTGGCAGGTTCTCTGTACACGTGCTATGGCTGGTTGGCACCAGTCCTCGCTGAATACATTCATTTATTTTGTGTGTTCTAATCACACTTGGTTTCGTCTCCCCGGCAAAATGGCTCCACACACACACACACGCACACACGCACGCACACACACACACACACGCACACACACACACACACGCACACACACACATCGCAAACAAGAAACACGATTACACGCCCAAACATCTACATACGCTTTATCCCCTACTGAAATTCATTTAATTTCCAATTTTCTTTTCTACTGCATCTTCTCATTTCAGTTTACCTTACAACAAAAATATTTCCATCTTTCTGACTGTCCCTACGACTTAGCCTCCGGCTCATTTCCGAACTTTGTTGGTTAAGATCTTGAATAATATATGAAAAAAAACTCGCAAATAGTGAAGCGAACCTTGAAATCCAAGTCCCTTGACCATGCCTCCTAAGCCATATTAAACTAATAGATACCCCCTCACCCCCCCAAAAAAATGTGCACAGTGGCAATACCCCTTTTATACACAACTATCTTCATTTTCCCATAAACATCGATCCGGCGTGAGTGGGTGGTCTTTTCTAGATAGTCCATAATTCATAAGATTTGCCATCAGGTCAGGGTGAAAGTGTGCGGCATTAACATCCACTTGAGATCATCTTTATATTTGCAAACATAAATCTTAGATCCATGCTTAGCGTATACGTAGTTTCCAAAACGCATCCACTCTTTCAACCAATATGCCTCCTCACGCTTTTCTCCTTCGTAGGAACATATATGGGGGGGGGGGCAAAATGAGCAAAATTAAACCAAATTTCCTTACATACTACACAGAAAATTTGTATCCTTCAACATCACTTTCAGCTACGCTCTCTTACCACCTTTTATGCTTGAAGCGCTCATTGAGAACGAAATTTCTGAAATCATTATTTCCCGTGGGCAGGTGCAGGATGGGTTACGAACCACTGGTTGAGTGCATTAATCCAAACAATTCGATAAATGGATTTAACGCCACGAACTCCTATCAGAGCAGGGTAGGACTCGAAACTAGACCATGACCCTCCTCGTTACCGACAGGGTGTACCGAAGATTAAGAAATAGCACGGCGGTAGTCAGAACACAAGTAAAAGTGCAATGCAGCACGGGAGTCATCCCTGTTCACAAGCGGAATAGTTGAAACAGGTATCCGAACGCAACTGGACACTGATGCTACCTGTGACTGCCTGAGAAACTCATAACCGAATGGTGAAAATAGCAGATCAGGCTAAAATTCCAAACGGTGAAAATAGCAGATCTGTTCAAGACCTTGCACGGTGAAAGCAGCATTTATTTCCTACACCAGCCGCCCGCCTCCATGCAATCTCACCGGCATCATAACACGCTACACACCCGTCCCCCAGCCCCGGCGCCATGCACTAGCACGCCTTCGAAAGAACCATTGAGTATTGGTGGTCAATCAACTACACCTTGTTTCGCCACAAGTCATTGGCAATCGCATTCACAAGCTCAACTTATTAACCGAAATAGAAATCTTTATTTTCAATTTAATCCCTTACAGGGAAGCAACGAAAAACACTGGAAATCTTTGGGTCTGAAACGCTAAACTGATATCCTAGGGGATGAATTTACATCAATTCTCCGAATAGGAGAGACCTGGTCGAGCACTTCGCCTCCCCTTCCACACTTGTACAGGAACACGTGACCCCTTTCACTTTCGTTGGAAGTCCACTACTGTGGCGACCCGTTCATCTTTCCAATCCGCACCTCTTATCCACTTCCTAAACTTTCCCCAGTTGAAATGTGACCCTCACCGACTTCCATCTTGGACTATATACGCTAAGGGTCTATAACAACGTCGCATTTCGATCACTACAGAGAATAAACATGCAAGGAACACCTGGAAGAAGAAAATGCGTCTGTAACAATCTCCAGTTTGACGACTGCCGCGCGAAATCCACTCGCCCAAGGACCGTTCCTGTCAATCCACCTCACAGCAAGGACGCTTCTACAAAGCTCTCAACTGTTTTCCTCAATTCTTCGTAAGTAATTGACAATTGCCGACAAGTCTATCAAAATAACTACCATGTGAGGACGGAGCCTTAATGAGAACGACGTTTGGCTTGTTTCGGCTTTATCAAGTACATAGTCGTAAAGACAACAAGCGAAACGCCGTACAAATAAAGGTTCCGTCTTCGCATAATGCTACTCGTCAAAGATTCCCCCACGTCCCGCGATCCACGTACCCTTTTAGCACTATATTCTTCCGATACCTTCATCTACTCCAAACATATATACATGCATGTATCGCTTGTTTGCGAAAACGTCGTCCTAACTCAAAAAACTGAATTTTTGAGTTATCTATACAGACATATTCATCTTCAAACACGGATTTTTTGGGTAACAGTGTCATATCTGTAGCTCAAAAATTGACCGCTAGGGAGTGCTAAATGACCCAACGACATAACCTTACATGTTCCAACTTGTTCCAACAAATATTTTAGACTTAGTAAAGATTATGATTGTTTCAACTTCTATAAACTTTAGAGGCGTATATGATGCTCCAAAAAATGTTCCACCTATGGTGTTTGAGGGCTTTCTATAATATTGAGAGCGTTTTGAATCTTTAAAATGCCTCTCCTGAAAAATTCGATATTTTGAGTTATGACGACGTTTTCGCAAACAAGCGATATCAAAATGTCCTTATCCCCTTATAGGGGAGGTGGCCAAGTAAGGCGTCCCAACCTGTCGCCCAGTACGCTGTCCCTTTTACCCCCACCTCCTTACGGAGGAAAAGTCTCACGTGTTACACGTGCGCACTAGGAGCTATGCAGTAAAACGCAACCTGGCCAGGCAGCCGAAACCGGTTTACCTCCAACGCTTGGCCAACACTCCACCATTCACTCAAGAATACGGAATGAGCATGCAGAAACTCCACGCGAGTGAGCCTGGGAGGTGGGGTGGGGTCCAACGAAAGGGATGGGCAGATGAACAGGGGAAGGCCATGGGTGCGTAGGAGGATGCTGTCATGACTCATTTGTTTTATATTATTTGTTTATAATTATTTTATGTTTGTTTATCATTTGCTTGATTTTCATTTATTATTATTTATTTGTCAATTTATTATTATTTACTATCTACCTGTTTGTTTATTATTTAACTATACCTATGCATAATATAGATGCGAGTGGAGAGCGGTTGTAAATGGACCTCAAACACACACACAAAAAGAGGAAAACGTCAGGAGGGGTACGGACAGCTGCTGTCAACAGGAGTTAGTTGATAACTGCTAACCAGAAACGTGAATAGAGAATCCTTCAGATGCGATAGTCCATAACGATAATTGTAGATTTATTAACTCGTATGCTCAGCAACTGTCCACCCGCCAGGATGGTTGGACATGAATGAATCCGAAAGGATAATTAAGCCACAGTTTAAGGGGCAACTTCAGGGTGCAATCTATCGTAGTATCCGTAGTCTACGTTACGCAGTGTCCTGACTTGTTTATCAGAACCGGTGATGTTGTGACATGGCCCAAATTGTTACGTTATGTTAGGAGTAATTTAGGTCAGATTAGGTCATAAGGTCTACAGAATAGGTCAAATTAGGTTACTTTATATTACTATGATTGTGATTTAAAGGATTACAAAGGATTACAAAGGTGGAGCATGCCGACAGGAGACCTTTTGGTCCATGACTAGGTCAGATGGGAAAAATATGATAAAAGAAATTAAATAGAAATTATAATAATATAAATAATAATAAACAAGTAAATGCATAGGTATAGTTAAATAATAAACAAAGAGGTAAATAGTGAATAATAATAAATTGGCAGATAAATAATAATTGAAAATCAAGCAAATGATAAACAGACAAATAATAACAAACAAATTATTAAACTCTATCTAGCGATAGTTAGACCCATCCTTGACTATGCGGTACAGTTTTGGTCTCCGTCCTACAGAATGGACATAAATTCACTAGAATCACAGAGAAGAATGACCAAAATGATACAAGGACTCGGAAATTTGCCTTATGAAGAGAGGCTTAGGCACCTAAACTTACACTCTCTAGAAAGACGCAGAGTGCGGGGTGATCTAATAGAAGTGTTCAAGTGGATCAAAGGCTATAACAAGGGTGATGCAAACAAGGTCATCATAATAAAACAACAGGGCAGTACTCGCAGTAATGGGTATAAACTGGACAAATTTAGATTTAAGAAGGAAATAGGCAAGAATTGGTTTACAAATAGGGTGGTCGATGAATGGAATAAACTTAGTAACCACGTAGTAAGCGCTGAAACTATCAGTTGTTTTAAAAAACGATTAGACAACTTTATGGATGGGGATGACAGGTGGTGATGGATACGGAGCTGCCTAGTGTAGGCCTTATGGTCTTTTGCAGTCTCCTTTATTTCTTATGTTCTTATGTTGTTCAAATAATATAAGAGTGTCAGTAATAATGGAATAGGCATTCATAATTCAACTTATGATCAATATAATTTTTTTGCAGGAGAGGTAGTCTGCACGCTGAAATATAAATGCGTAGATAAACCCACGCCAAAATTACACAAAATATCGGCTTTAATAATACCAAGTGCAAAAACATCCACACCAGTAATATTCGGCCACACTTGCGACACTGCTTGGGATACACACACCAACAACGACGTATACAGAGGTCATAAAGAAGAAAGCAACAAGATGGCTCTGACGTGATCATAAAATACGCCACATCAGTCACTAGGATAAAACAAGATTTTATTGAGCCTTGAAACTTTAACCACTTGAGTGTATAAATGGTGTATAAAAGCACAATTTAGATAATATAAACAAAGAAACTTACACCAAACAAACACACGAAAAAATAGACAGTCACAAGTTAAAATACTACACATACCAAACGAGCACCAACATGTTCGAGTGTTGATCCTTCCCCTTCAGCATCCAAGAGTGGAATACTCCCCCACCCCCCCACGTAGTTAATAGCCCCACTCAATACCTTCAGAAATAGGATTAACCCTTACTGCCTTCCCCTCCTAATCTTAACCCCGACCTCGGTCAAAATCCTGTCCCCAACCCTTAAGTCCCCGGCACATCGCCCGTACATTGTGCTGTCCGTGAGCGGCCCTCTGCGGGTTCCTAAAAAGAAAAAGCAGATGGGATACCAGTGTGATTTGCCACCCGGACGTGTAATACCTGTCGATCACGAGCCCTACACGTGATCCGAGCATACTGGTTGATAATATACCATACCATGATGATGATGATGACGACCATGGTAATGGTAACGATAACAATAATAGATATTGCTAAAGCTCCACTTAATGGAAAAGCCGCGTCCCCCTAACGGCTGGCAACTCTCCACAGGTCCACCCTGATCTCCCTGGAAGAAAGGGTCTACTGCCTGTGTCCTATTAGTATAAGAATGATTATCACTTGTCAATACCAAATTTATTGTTTATTTTTTAAGCCGATTTAAAATAATTACTAATACCTACTAATTACCATTATAAACAAAACGCAAGAGTTTCCAGAGAGACATGATCCCACTGTCCCGTGAAAATCATGGAGTCTCACTAAATTGTTGTCCTCATGGAAAAGTTGGGAATCCCGAGAAAATCCCGAGACACTTCACTTCCTGTGTGCCGGGATAGTCCTGGGAGTATCGAATACCTTTCCCGGGAATGTGTATCTAGGGGAACGACAAGACCAAGAGCCCCGAAATCTCGTTTGATGAACCCTAGTGAGCGGTAAGCGATTGTCAGCTACGCGAAAAAGAATGCTGAAATTAATTAGCTCTCAGTACCTGATGGAGTTGAGGGGTTGACGGAATATGATAATGGACAGCTTGGGTGCCTATCACGCAGGCATCCCTCACCTATACCGTATATGAACGGAGTATTGTCATACCTATCGAAGTTATAATTACTACTGTTATTGTTATCAGTATCGTTATTATAGTGGTGGTAGTATCATCACAATTATCATCATCATTATGACCGTCCCCATCATTTGCCTGCGCCTTATTCCCTTGGCGGCAATTCAATTCTAGGTAACGCTAGGCAGAAGCGGAATACCGGGTACTGTGTCTTAGCCTGAATATGACAACTATTTTATCGGTGTACTAATTCAAACTCATTCTTAGCTATCCAAATTACCCGCGCGTTGCTGCGAGTTCGTGAATAATCCCTAACCTAACCATATCCCACTTAACCCATTCAACTCCGATGACAAGATGTCTTGTCATTTGGTCAAATAAAACAAAAAATCATAATAAAACAACAAAATGTTTGATGATCAAACAGCACCAGAAAAATATGACGTCATCAGTCCTCCTCGAGGAGGACTGATGACGTCATATTTTTCTGGTGCTGTTTGATCATCAAACATTTTGTTGTTTTATTATGATTTTTTGTTTTATTTGACCAAATGACAAGACATCTTGTCATCGGAGTTGAATGGGTTAACTTTAACTCTTAACCCTAACCAATATATTTTTTTTTATGAAATATAGTTATCCAAATACTTGGAGTGATAGGGTATCAGAATATACATGGTTATGGGAGTCTATCTCCAAAACCCAAGGAGGAATTCGTGAACAAACAAACAGACAGACAAAAGATAGTAATCAAAGTACCTTGGGTTATAAAATTTCAGAATATATATGGTTATAGGGGTCTATATGCAAAAACCTAGGAAGAGTTCGTGAATAATCTCTAAACTAACCATATCCCACCTAACTTTAACTTTTAACCCTAACAAAAATATATTTTTTAAATGAAATATAGTTATTCAAGTACCTAGAGTGATAGGGTATCAGAATATATATGGTTATGGGGTCTATCTCCAAAACCCTAGGTTTCAGAATATATATGGTTATAGGGGTCTATCTGCAAAAACCTAGTAGTAGTTCGTGAATAATCACTCGCCTAACCATACCCCACTTAACTTTAACCCTAACAAAAAAAATATATATTTTTAAATGAAATAAAGTTATCCAAGTACCTGGAGAATATATATGGTTATGGGGGTCTATCTCTAAAACCATAGGAGTTAGTGAACAGACAGAGGCTACTACTTTATAATAGTAAATATGATAATTTTATTTTTGGAATAATATATCTCATGTTCGGATTTTTTCAAGACTTCCGCCAGAGACGGATAGCCAATCTTGTGACAGTAACATGATTCTTCTGAATTTTAACTTACCTTGAAAGAATTCCTACGGAGGATAACAAGTACTTCGGATCACTCACTCAAGGAGGAAAGAAATGGTACAACTACAGTATTTCACTAAACGAAGTAGTGTGCGTTTACTGTACTCTTTTGTCTTTCCAGGCTTGACTTTTACGTTCTAAAAGCCTGCCCGGGTTGTCTTCACCACCAATATTCAGTCTAGCTTTCACGAGCACTCCGACGCCACCTACCGTCGTCGACTCTAGTGACGAACTGAAGCCGACTACCGGGACGCGGAGCGGACCCACCTGTTTCCTCACGTGGCGTTTTTTTTTTTTTTTCATTGGTCATCCCCGTTGGGTACTAAGCACGTAGGAGGTACCTTGCCAAACATCACGTGTTAACAGACTTTATATATCATGGGTAACCCTACAGAAATTTACCGTTTTATTAGAATATGACGGCAGTTGAGATGTATTGTGGTATCTTGCTGGGTAATAATGATTCTGTGAGGGGTAAGTTGCATACGCAATGTGTCAAAATAACTTAATATACAAATAAATAAATAAATGAATTGTCATCTGATGGGTAGATTTCAATTGTAGTGTGTAATGTGGAGGTGATTACGGGAAATCCCCACACTACCTCACCAACCACAATAGTGTAACAATTAATCCCAGAATGACACTCATTTGTAATCCAACCCTTTAAATCGTTATGCATACGATAGAGCAATAAGTAATAAAGTTTATAGACATATGTATGTTGGATAATATGCAAGATACGTGAATAAAAAATGGAAAGTTCATACAATGTGGTGCCAAATGTACGATTCAAATGTAAGGTTTGAACTATGTACATAATGATATTTGTTCGTGTTAACTTATACCCACGTCCTTTTCTTTTCATCCACTTGAAATTCAACCAAGTCCCTATAAAGTATTTGGTTTCCTTGCATTTTTTTTTTGTGCCACGTCTTTCCAAGCGTCCTTGCGTAGTTGCGTAGTACCTTGAAGGTAGCCAACTCTAAATCAGTATTACCGATTTCTCTTTAATCCTGGAGAAGGTAAACTACAGATTTTATTTTAGTAGCTTACGACAAACGGCTTCGTCCAGTTATTTCAATCATCTGGAAACTATAGTAAATAAAACCTGAATGGAATGTTGTAACGTTAGTGTAGAAACAGGCGAGTACGTCAACAGCAGATGGTGCTACCAATGACCTTGTGACGGTCTTTAATATGATGTTTTGTTTATCACACCAGGAAACCTCGAACTTTTCGGTCTCTTCTAAACGACTCAGACCAGTGTATTTTTTCCAGTAATCAGAGTACGTGACTCGTGGCTGCCTAGAGTGTATTTTGTAGATATGACGGCTCGCTAACAAAAAAAAAAAAAAAAAAAAATATTGTACATGATTATTCATTTGTGTGATTCTTTCACACTATTTGTTTAAGTCTTCTGGTCTCACCGGGAAGCATATATATTTTACTTCAGGTTGATTGATTTTGATTCCCTATGCAATAAATGAATAGGTAAATGCATGAATGAATAAGTAGACGAATAAATAGATGAATAAATATATGAATAAATCAATATTCTGAATCTACCATAGCCTTAGTTTGCAAGTTCAGCGCCTTTCGCCAGTGTCATTGATATAAAAATTACACGGTTTGTTATATATGAAACGGACTAGTGTGTCGAAAATGAGAGTGAAAATTAGTCTCTCCTCTCCTCCTCTGTCCTCACCCCTCCCATCCCAACCTCTCACTTCCCTGCCCCCATTCTTCTCAGTTCTTACTTAGTAACCACCCCTCCTCCTCCCGTACACTTTGTTTACCGGCCTTATCTTTCTCATTGTTCTTCCAGGGCTGTACTCACATACAAGCAGCCAGCAACACCAGCAGGCAGCACTACAGCAAAATATATTTTTACATTCTCATTCTTTTATGGATGGAAATTCACCTTTAAATATTTTCTTTTATCATCTCCATGTACCTCTTCATCGCGACAGTACGCCCAAGGACAGAGGCGCCGGTGTGTGTGTGTGTGTGTGTGTGTGTGTGTGTGTGTGTGTGTGTGTGTGTGTGTGTGTGTGTGTGTGTTATTCCCCACTGTCTTGGATCACGTGTTAGACTCGTGGACGACAGCTATTATTCACCCATATGAGATCTCATATATGGCCTGATCAGTGAGTAATGCCGTAACTTTACTTACCCACATACAACTCCTTACCCACCAGAGCTGGACTGCCGGTTTGCAGAACATCGATGCTGAAATTTTTAACCAAAGGCAGGGCTTGAATTCTGATCGCTGAATTGCATTTCAGGGCATTACCGCCACCGCGCGCGCCTATGTGTGTGTGTGTGTGTTTTCTTTGAGGTGCAATAGAACATAGGCTTGGTATGATAATCAAAGTTAAGCTGGGGTCTAGGTTTTGTTAGGTTAGATGAGTTACGATAAATTCGCTAAAATTACACCGGATAATATATTTTTGTGTTCCGGTTCTGCCATTTCCTAGTTTGTTGCATGCCATTATCATAAAAAAAAACACCACCATTTAATCAGAAGTTTGGATTTGTGATCAGGGCTTTGATATTTCAAATTTTTAAAGAAAAAAATAAATCTATCAGTTCCTGCAATTAAATCAACCTAGTATATATTTAAAGGCTCAAGCTTATCAAAAACAAACAAGTGAAAACAAATGACAGTTATAAAGCAACTTAAACACGTCAGAAATGACTGGATTTCCTGTTGTCGTCCAGGTCGCAATCCTGCACCGGCCCCCAGGCTTAGTCCCCATCATTTTTTCATTGCAGTGGCCCTGGTACCTCTTCTCCATCTTATTCAAATCTTTGTGGTAACACTCGCCCCGTTCTTCAGAACAGGCACCATTGTCATTAAATTTCTCCGGGTGAACGCCCTTACCATAGTGTGTATGGGCCATCCTTTTTAAACGAGGTTCCATAGGCACAGTTATGTATATAGATATTTCTCGCATATAGTAGACATAATGACCGAACTAAGTGTAGGTGATATGTGAAAGCACTACTTTCGTTAATAGATTTAATGACCGTCCGCCAACCAATACATAATATAAAATGAATATATTAATGCTTTGTAAAACGTATGCAAATAGAACTATATATAAATACATTTAACAAAATAATGATCAACCATGTACGTTATGTAACATTTACAACATACTGTATTGATTACAATAGATATATATTAATAATTTTACAATGATTAACAACTTTATTTACAATAAAGCTATGTGCAATAGGGGGATACTGCAGAAGTGGCGGCGTATTGCCACAAGCCTTTACCAGATCTTCCACTAGCTGCTGGTAGTTTTCAGCTCTGTGGTTGCCCAGAGAGCCCGTGACAACTGCTATAAAACAGTTCCATGTTGTTCTACTGAGCTTATTGGAGATAATTATTTATCCTGTTGAATATACACCCGCAGAGGCAACAACCCTCCCTGCATAGCATACACACACAAGCATATCGCAAACAAAAATACGACTACACGCGCAAATATATACATAAATTTTTTCTCCTGCCGAAATTAATTTCATTTCTAACTTTCCTACTGCATATTTTCATATTAGTTTACCTACCACTAAAAGTCTTTCAATTGTTCTGACTATCCCTATGACTTAGCAATCATAAGTATCTCAACATGGTAGTGCTGATAATAGAAAAAAAAAAAAAAAAAAAACGCGAATCTCAACACTCCAGACAGCTTCATCTACAGTACAGGAAGGAGTCGAAGGACAAGCTTTGTGGAGCCAAGCAGCACTGGAGGTGTGTCCAACTGGGATGTGGCGGGCGTTTATATACCACAGGATATGATAGCAATTGCTATTCATGGGGATGAAATTCCTCTAAAAAATAGCAATCGCTATTATAGGAAGTCGCGCATTTGACATCACGAAAAAAAAACAGGGTCGCTGAAATGGGAATAGCTATTTTGAGACGAAACGTTTGAATTTAGTGTCGCGAGTCCAGTATGTTTTGTCCTCATGGGCCTTTATCCTACAATCGTTCCTAGATTCGTACATCGAAGGGCTCCTCATAATATTGTTAACGGTGAGCGAGCCCATAGGGCATAAACCGCATACCCCCTTATAAGGGGAGATTGGATGAATGTAGAAATGTATAGTTTTTCCAGCCGTATGCCAACATTCTTCAGGGTAGTATACGAATGGCTGCGTAACAATTTGCACTTATCAATTCCCATAGATTATTCTACGTTTAATCTCTGTAGTAATGGAGACATTTCTTATGATTTCAGGACGTAATTCTTTGATTTGATACTAAGCACATTCTTATTTTTTTAACTTATCCCAAGAGATAAGGTCTCCTCTCGTGCTTTTTCCAGGTACTCGTTCAAGTGACGAAAAGGATCAAGTGGTCATATCTTTGCTTGTTTCCATCGAGCAAAACCTTTACACGAATGAATCCTGGACATACGATCATCAGGCCAAGCGGGCTTTTGTAGCCGTTTTGGTTGTGTCATCTACTAGGTCATCATCTGTAGTTTCTCTGTGACATTACACCTTTTCTGTTTGCCAGCTACAGTGCTCCTCCCGGCCCAGAACAATGTCTCCTCGTGAATGCGGCATTGGTGTAATTATTTCGCGACGGGTCTATTCACTGACTTCGAAACCCTTCTCTGGCTTCGGAACTAAGAAAGTAACTTGACCTTGACTAACATGATCTTTTTTAATTTGAATGACAACCAAGAACTACTAAATATATTGATAATTTGTGCAACATGACGCCTCCCATCCCGACTGAGTCTAAATTCTCTACATCTTTCCTGCTTTCTCTTTACCTTCACTTCCCTCCTCCGAATGCACCACCCCTACCCATGCTGGGCATATGTTTTTATAGATCTGATTCTCATTTTCTAATTGTATTATGTTCAATTCAGATATCGATGGAAATATATTTCTGAACATAAAACACCAATACATGACAATTTATGGGAAGCGTCGTTTCACTGACACGCCAACCTATCCACTGCAAACAACTCGCAGCGGGAACCATGATCAGTCGACTTGCCAAGGCCACGAGCACTGTTGGGAGGGGGGGAGTCCCCACGTCTTTTACACCGTGGAAATCCCCCTGTGACTGGGATCAACACCTGAGAAGTGTCCTACATGCCCATAAGCCTAGTTTGAATTTCATAAATTGTCAATAACAGGTTTTGAAAGAACTTATTCCTGACATTCACTTCATCCTGAGACCTATCCTACCTTCATAAAGTCTTAAAAATAGTCAACTGCTGGGACAGTTGACAATCACCAATGGGATTCGGATAGGTAAGTGAGGGACACGTGCCTTGGAGGATACTAGATCTGTATGCTTCCGATTGCGACACAAAATTTAATGCTTCTTGATCTTGAGTTATATGTTTTGGAGGTGCCAGTTAGGCAATTTTGTCCGGGTTTATCTTACATTGTTACGTTATTTCAATCGACATTGTAGACTATGGGTTTGAGTTTTTCCTTTCTATTCTTTGTGAAACATTTAATCGTCAAAATTGGTTGTGAGAGACGGAACAGTGAAACAAATGAATAGTTGATATAAGGAAACGCCAACCAAACAAATGCTGAAACTAAGAAATGAAAAGAAAATGGAGGCATGTGATAAATCGGCAGATTTATTAATAAGCGTAATTGATTTACGTTATGGTGTGCATGGGAAAGAAATATTGCAATACTACCCAAGTTGCTTTTTGTTTTGAAACGGTTAGTTACTCACGCCTCATACCACTTCATTATTTATGTCACCATGCATTTACCAAATATGTTCAGTTGCTCGCGTTGAAAGTACCATTAAGCACCATTAGATTATATTTTGTAACTTATTCATACTATTTGTCAGTCATATTAGTATTATGAAAACATTGGAACACGTTGGAATATTTTAACTTCAGTTATTTTTTTATCAGCCTTGATATGTCTATAAAAAGTTACGAACGCATTTCTAAACAAAGATTTCGGAGTCATCACACAGTTATTGTACATACAAATACCAAAGGCTTTTCCCCCTTACAAGGGAGGTAGCCAAAAAACAGACATAAAATCTACTCTCACCCATTCCATCTCCACATACTCCACTCCCATTCCCCCCACTCCCTCCCTCTTACCTTGGCTCCTTCTGGATGACCCACTACCCTGGGTCAGAAGCAGTGTAGCAAGACAAAGCACATCCACAGCAAGGTCGCTTCATTTAATCGGCGACCCATCGTCTCCCTCTCATGGAGAAAAAGGGAAGATGAGGAGAAATCCCTTGGGCTGCGTCAATTTATTATTCACACATACTCCCTCACCCCACCCCCACCCCCTCCCTTCCATGTATCACATCATCATCCATACACAACCATTCTCCATTCACTTCTGTCTACTCCCGTCCCTCCTCAACAGACGTTCCCCTCTTTCCCAATGCCCCTCTTACCCCATCCATCTCATCCTTGGTCGCCCCCTCATGTTCACTCCTTCCACCTCTGCCTTCCATACCTCTTTTACTAATCTTTCTTTATTCATTCTTTCCATGTGTCCAAACCATCCCAATACTCTTTCATCCACCCTCTCTCCCTACTCCCTTTCCACACCCGTTCTCCTCATTACCTCCTCATTTCTCACTCGATCCAGCCTAGTAACCTCTATCATACTTCTCAGACACCTCATCTCAAACATTCAAACTCCCACTCTCTTCTGGCCCAGACAGTGTTCACGCCTGGGGTGTTGAATGCATGTTATTGTGGATTAAAAGCTGCTCAATAACATACAGCTGATACTTTAGGGTCTATATGGGGCGCCTCTACGAACCAAAGCCACACATCACTTTGTGGTAGAGGAAATCTCTATTCATAGAGAAATTATGGTACTTTATTATACTGCGATGGGGAGGGAAAGATAGTTGCAGTGGGAAGTGCAAAGAAAATGACAGTGATGAGTGAGGAAAATGGAGGAGAAATAAGGAAGGATGAAGTGAAGGCAGTTGTTAAGATGATGAGAGCAGGCAAGGCACCTGATCTGGATGGATGCCATGCAGAATGTCTAAAAAAAGGAGGTACAGTGATGGTGGACTGGCTGGTGAGGTTATTTAATGTTTGTTGGAGAGAGGGTAGAGTGCTGGAGGAGTGCCTGTATAGTTCCACTTTACAAGGGAAAAAGGGACAAGTGTGAGTGAAGTAGTTTCAGAGGGATTAGCTTGTTAAGTGTAGTTGGGAAGACTTATGGGAGGATCTTGATTGAGAGAATTAGGAGAGGAACAGAGGGAGTAATTGGTGAGGAACAGTGTGGATTTAGGACAGGTAGAGGTTGTGTAGATCAGATCTTTGTGATAAGACAGATATGTGAGAAAGCTATAGGAAAAGGGAAGGATGTTTTTTGGGCTTTTATGGATCTGGAAAAGGCTTATGACAGGGTAGACAGGAAGGCACTGTGGGAGGTTTTGCAGATGTACGGGATAGGAGGAAAGCTTTTAGGAGCTGTCATGAGTTTTTACGTAAGTAGTAGAGCATGTGTCAGGATTAGAAATGGAGAGTAAGTGGTTCGAGGTAAAGGTGGGACTTCGTCAGGGATGCGTTATGTCGCCCTGGCTGTCCAACTTACACATGGATGGGGTGGCGCGAGAGGTAAATGCAAGGGTGGTGGGTCAGGGATTATAGATGGTTAAAGAAAAGGGAGAGAAGTGGGAGGTGAGCCAGCTGTTGTTTACTGACAACACTGCGCTTGTAGCAGGATCAGAGGAGGCAGGAAGGCACTGTGGGAGGTACTGCAGATATATGGGACTGGAGGAAATATGTTAAGAGTAGTCAAGAGTTTTTACGAGATTAGTAGAGCTTGTGTTAGGATTAGAAATGGAGAGAGTGAATGGTTTGAGGTAAAGGTGGGACTTCGTCAGAGATGTGTTATATCGCCCTGGCTGTTCAATCTTTACATGGATGGGGTGGTGCGAGAGGTGAATTCAAGGGTAGTGGGTCAGGGGTTGAGATGATTAAAGAAAATGGAGAAAAGTGGGAGTTGAGCCAGTTGTTGTTTGCTGACGACACTGCGCTTGTAGCAGGATCAGAGGAGGAATTGAGGAAATTGGTGACAGAGTTTGGAAGAGTATGTGGAAGATAGAAGTTGAAGATATATGTGGGTAAAAGTAAGATGATGAGATGTAGAAGGGGTGAAAGTGGCAGCAGACTGGAAGTGAGCATTAAGGGAGAGCGACTGAAGGAAGTGGATAGTTTTAGATACTTGGGTGCAAATGTGGCAGGAAAAGGAATAGTGGAGGTGGAGGTAGAATGTAGATTGAGAGAAGCGAGTAATGCCTTGGTGGATTAAAAAATGTAATGAGAAATAGACATCTGAGAATGGATGCTAAGAGGAGATTGTATGAAGGAGTGATTGTGCCAACAGCACTGTATGGGGGCAGAAACATGGAACATAAGAGAGGAAGAGAGAAGGAGTTTGAATGTGTTTGAGATGAAATGTCTGAGAAGCATGATAGGGGTTACCAGGGTAGATCGAGTGAGAAATGAGGGTGGTGAGGAGGAGAACAGGGGTTGAAAGGGAGTTGGGAGATGGCATGGATGAAAGAGTATTAGGATGGTTTGGACACATAGAAAGAATGAGTGAAGAAAGGCCAATAAAAGAGATATGGAAGGCAGATATGGAGGGAGTGAACATGAGGGGGCGACCTAGGATGAGATGGATGGATGGGGGTGAAATTGGCTTTGGGGAAGAGGGGAATGTTTGTTGAGGAAGGACGGGAGAGGACAGAAGACAGGGGTAAATGGAGAATGGTTATATATGGATGATGTTTTGATGCATGAGGTGGAATGTGTGGGGGATGGGGGTGAGGTAATATGTGTGAGAGAAATTTGACGCAGCCCGAAGGGATTTTCCCCGTCTTCTCCTTTTCTGCAAGAGAGGACGGAGAGGGGGGTCGCCGATTTAATGAAGCGACCTTTCTGTGGATGTGCTGTGTCTTGCGACACTGCTTGTGACCCAGGGCAGTGGACGAGATACAGGGATGACCCGTCATCCAGGAGGTGCCAAGATAAAAGGTAGGGTAGAGGGTTAGGGGAGTGGTGTGTATTGGGGATGGAATGGGTGGGAATGTTTTTTTATGACTTTTTTTTGGCTACCTACCTTGTAAAGGGGAAAAAGCCTTTGGTATATGTATGAACTTACATGAAAGACAAAGCCCTGATCATCAACATTCAATTTCGATGTTTAAATCTATTTTATCATTTGGTTATTATACACTGATGAGCCAGCTGTCCTCTTGTTTAGGTTCAGGTCAACTAACGGACATTTACTCCCTGACCTTACAACATTTTGATTT